>NC_142885.1:21673333-21978750 GCF_051225735.1 Oryctolagus cuniculus | reverse complement strand
GAAGGCAGATTGGAAAACCAAGGAATGTGTTGCGCATGATGGAGGTGAGAGTATTTTACTGCTTCTGCTCTCCATTTGTCCCAAGACTAGCACAGCACTTGGGAAAGCAGTAACTCAGCCATGATGAATACAGTAAATCACATGATTACATATATTTGAATGAATGAGTTGGTACTAATTTTTTTCAGATCCCAAGAAGGAAATTACAAGTCTGAAGTCAACAGCAAACCCAGGAAGGAAAGGACAGCATTTACCAAGAGCAAATCCAAGGACTAGAAGCAGAATTTGCCCATCACAACTATGTGACTAGACTGAGGAGATACAAGATAGCAGAGAATCTGGATCTCACCAAAAGACAGGTAAAGCTGGGCATTGCCAGGGATTATTTTCATTGCTTTGGTTCAATAACCCTCTTGTACCATTTTTTAAATATCTGGAATCATTGTTCTTAATTATCAAAAGGAAGAAAGGTGTGCTATTTAATGATTAAGTATTTTTACCCAGCAAAATGAAAAAATCAAAAATCAGTGAGTGATTTTATGGGGGAAAAAACCCTACATTTATTGAGTTTAAAGAAGAATTCTGTGTTCTGCAATAACGTTCTTTCTGTATTTGTTGGTGGTGAGGAGGTGTGTGTGAAAATATTTATTTGACATAATGATGGAATGTGGTGAGGAATTTTGTATCCTTTTAAAATCTCCTATTTGGCATGTTAGAAAGTTGATAACCCCTGAGTAGTTTCCTGTATTGGTCAGAATAGGGTATGTTATGTTGTGCTAACACATTAGCTTCCAAGCCTCAATGGCATGATACAAAAATGCTCATTTGCTCACTCTCCATACTGAGTCTCCTAAGTCCAGGCATGGTGGCTCTCTGGCATCTCCACACACAATGTCATTGGGAACCGTGGAATGTGAGAAGTCATTGCGAGTTCATGCACTGGCCCTTGAATGCTTGCATGGCCATGACCCGCATTAATGTTTCAGGTTCAGAAATCGTCAAATGGTGCAACATAGAGGAAATGATGGAATACAAGGGCACGTAGACCACTCATGAATATTTTTGTCCCATTACTCCAAATATTTTTGAAATTGTGCTGGTCTTGGTAATGCAAAATTCTGCTACTAACTCAGAGAACACTTTGGAATTATTAAAAATTTGCGGATCTCAAATAGTAAGACCTAAAGAGTACTATTACATTAATTTTGTATTAATTACTTCCTAGATCCCCTTCTTGAATTTTATTTGGATGACAAATGGTCTCCTCTTATGATGCTCCCAGCACACTCTTTGTAAGGGCTGTGACTTGCCCTGGGAGAATCTAGCCGACTTACGGTTACCAGTTGTTCAGCTTCAGATAAACATTCCTGAAAGTTAAATGCAAAGATCTTTATGGACAGTGCAGTTATTATTGGCACTTGGAGGGCTGGAGTCTCATTTCCTCTTTCACTGTACACACCTCATCCGGGATCCCACTGGAACCAAGGAAATATCAACAGGGTGCAGACATATGAATGCATATCTTAGGCGAGCAAACTGTTCATCTAATTTCTTAAATCATCTTCTTTCCTCTGTTAATTTTACATCTCAACCCTGTTAGGTTACTTCTGGGTGGGGAAAATGCATACAGGAACACTTTCATGTGTTTTTATACATTGCCAGTTTGTGTTTTATTAATCATGACTAGTACCTAACTTATGGAGCATAACATTTCCTTCCCTTGAACTTCACAAAGTTCCATCTATAAGTGTACAGCTTATGGCATGCAAGAAAGCCTGTTCCAAAATCTACATCATCAGACAATAGTTTCACTATGTTTTCATTTCTAAAAAATTGTTTACTTAAAAATTTATATACTTATTTGAGAGGCAGAGAGAAAGAGAGGGGGCATTTGTTTTATTGTTTTTTTAATTTCTAAAAATTATTATTTATTTACTTATTTGAGAGCAGAGAGTGAGAGAGAGAGGGGATACAACTATTGCTTGCTCATACCCCAAGTGCACATGATGATCCTCGGCTTGGGGCTGAAGCTGGGAGCCAAGAATCCAATCCAGGTCTCCCTTGTGAGTAGTAAGGAAGTCATTGACTGAGGCTACCACAGTGGCATCCCAGGATCTATGTTAGCAGGAAGCTGGAGCCAGGAGCTGAGCTGAACCCAACATGGAATGCAACCAACCAACATCATAACTGCTAGACCAAAACCTATCCTGTGTTTTTCTCTTGTTTAATTATTTCTTTAACTGGGAACAGGACAATAGGCAGGGGGAACCACACATTTCTGTCATTATAGAGAGACAGTGAACTCCAGGAAAGCTAACTGTGTTTTATATAATACATGAAGGAAGATGGAAATTGGAGTTTGCTTCCAGTGTTCGTAATGATGGCTGTAATACTGAGCCTTCAGTGAAGAACAAAGTAGAAACTATGTTTACTAACCTGGGGATCTTGGTTTTCCCCAGCTATCTAGGCTTTCAACAGAGGTTTCACTTTTGTCTGAGCGTAATTCCTTTTGAAAAGTAATTCTATAAGCCTAGTTTGAGAGGTTTTGAAGGTATTTGGATATTTTTTCTTTTTTTTTCTTAAATGACTTAACACTATTGAAAAATAATGATATGTAAATATGATATATCTGCATATGTACACATACATGCACACACAACTTTATTCACTTCTTTGAAGTCCCTTTTCAATGCCATGATGTTAAGCCAATGCTGTATAATAAACCACTCTACACATTGCTGGATCTTAATGGATACCGAGCTGTAATTCACTCACAATCTTGTGCATCAGATTTGGACTGGAATTACTTGGCCAGCAGTACCTGCTTTCCTCATGAATCTGCACTTGGCTGATGGGTTGACTATGAGCTGACTGGGCCTCCACTAAAACAATGCATTTCTGTTGCGTGTGTTTCCATCTTCTACCAGGATAGGCTGGAATCCCAATCTTCAGGTGGTTGTAGAAGCATTTCCAGGAGCTCTGAGAGGGAAAGCTGCAACATGGAAGGTTTCTCAAGTCTTTGCTTGGATCATATTTGCTAATTTAGTTTCATTGTCCAGAGAAAGTCATACAATCAAACTCAGTGTGGACAGGAGAAGGAGATTATGTCATTGCCAGACATTCTTAGAATAATCTAAGCATGGCCTTGGTGGAAAAAACAAACAAACAGCAAAACACTTGAGTAATAATTATGTTTTCAAAGAACTGAACAGTTGATATTATGCAGATTATATTTATTCCACAAATATTTAGGTGCAGTTTTGCAAGATAATATGAAAAGGAGATGAATGTGGGTGGAATGTAAATTCCCAATTAAAAGTAAGTCCTCAGGGTTCCTCAGAAAGAATTCAATTGTTATGCAAAACACTGATTAGAATTCTGAGATTTGCCATTCAGAATTGTGTTTTGTTAGGTAAGTAACAATCTTTTCAAGACACAACATGGAGATTAAAATTGCATGCTCTTTCTTTTCCTTAGAATTCTATGTTATAATGCATATGAAAGAGTTCTTAGCATAAAGTACAAAAACCTAACCATCAACCACAGGAGGAAAATCTTTGATATACATGTCAACTAATTATTTTATAATACAAATATACATTGAGCCAGGTGTTAGATGTAAAATATTGTTACATTAAGCTAGAAAAGTAACTTCCTGAACACACAGAAGAGGCAAAAACTGAACTAGTAACAACACTGTGGTCAGCATTGAATGTCACAAGAGAAGAATGACAGGATCATATACGAATATGTTCCTGGTTTCATCAAATATAAATTTATTCTTATCCTTCTGCACCTGTACAGCATCTTCAGATTCTAAAGGCTTTATTTTTATTTTCTGGGCTGAATTTTACTGTGCTGAACTTATCAGAAGAATTATTGTAGATTTCAACCATCAATTTTTCTATTATTAGTGACCCAAAGATGTATTTCTCCAAAATGCCAGGGCTTTCATCCAGTAAAATATTTTCAATTTATTTTCTGAAGATTGGGCTCTTAAAGTTATAGACATAGTTATATACAGAATTCTACCTTCTTAAATTGGGAAGCTGCCTGTCCTAGTCCATTGGGGTTGCCAGAGCAAAATCCCATAGACTGGATGGTTTACAGACAGCATGAACTAGTTGCTCACAGCTGAAGACTGGGATCAAGGTTAACATACCAGCAGAGTTCCTGTCTGATGAGGGCCTGCTTCTTCCTGGACAGCAACCGTCTCACATGGGTGAGAGGTTTGGCTGAGCTCTCTGGGGCCTGTTCTACAAGGCACCCAGCCCAATCACAAGCGCTCTGCCCACATGAACTAATCACTCTCAAAAGTCCTTATTTTTTCAAAAATAATTTTTTGAAAGGCAGAGAGAGAGAGAGAGAGAGGAGAGAGAGAAGTAGAGAGAGATAGGGTGATCTTCCATCTGCTTGTTCACTCTCCAAATGGTCACAACTGCCTCAGGCTGGTCCAGACTGAAGCGAGGAGTCTAGGATTCCATTTAGGTTTCGTGTGGGTGGGTGGCAGAGCCCAAGAACTTGGGCCATCTTCTGCTGCTTTCCCAGGCCCTTCAGCAGGGAGCTGAATTGGAAGTAGAGCAGCTGGGATTTGAACTGGAGCTCATATGGGATGACAGTGTTGCAGGCAGATGCTTAGCCCACTGCACCAGTGTGTGGGTCTCAGACCTCACTTTTAATGTGGTCACCTTCACAGACAGGATTCTAACATTTGGAGTTTGGAAGGTACAAATGTTCAAACTACAGTATAGCTATTCAATTACTTTAATTTTTCACTAATGCCATGCATGCTTATCATGTAATCCGCATCTTGTTCTTGAGTGATACTGTTTTGCAGGATTTCCACATATTAAATGCTCTAACTAAAGGGTGCAAGATCTCTCTCTCTCTCTTGCCTTCTCCATAACTCTGACTTTCAAATAAATTAACAAATCTTTAAAAAATCTAACTACATATATGCATTCTTTTCACTTGCATTCTTCAATGCACACTTTGAAATACTGTGATTTAGTACAAAAACTTACACATACTCACAAAGGAATATTGTATCAAACCTCATACTGATCAATGTTTTCCTTCACTTAAATAGGATCCTCTAAATCTAACAAATGCTTGTCTTGACTTTGCCAAAGCTTTTCAAGATGTAAGTACAAAGAAATTCTATCCTGCAAATGGGAAAAACAATAAGTGTTAACTCATCTAGCTCCATGGTAGGATTGTTTAAGAGAAATAATTTTCTCTTAAATGACAACTGACTTTAAAATCAAAACTAGTCTTTGACATGTTTTCATATGTAAATTTATTGTGATTACCTATGAAACATCCATTTCTATAACTGATGTCATTTTTAGCTACCTCTACCTTATTTATTGAATGTATTTCATAATAAGCCTTATGCATGTCATCCTGAAGGCTTGCAATCCTTGGGTCTCATTTTAGAAAAAACCTAAGATGTACAATTTGGGACATGCTCAAGCTGACTTGCCCCAAGTGGTAGAGTTAGAAACATACCAGGGGACTCCAATTTAAGCCCATCAAGGTGGCATGTACCAATGCCATCTCACTAGTCCAAGTGATCAATTTCAGTTCACAATTGATCATAATGAAAGGACTAAGAGTCAAAGGGAGCACATAAACAAGTCTAGTACCTGCTAACACTAACCAATAGAATAAATAAAGGGGAGTGTGATCCAACATGGGAAGCGAGATACTCAGCAGACTTATAGAATGGCGGATGTCCTAAATAGCACTCTGGCCTCAGAATCAGCCCTAAAGGCATTCCAATCTGGCTGAAAAGCCCATGAGAGTATTTCAGGCATGGAAAGCCAAGACACTCTGGTAAAAAAAAAAAACAAAAACAAAAACAAAAAAAAACAAAACAAAAACAAAACAAAACAAAACAAAACAAAACCTCAATGAAAGATCTCTGTGAGTGAGATCCCAGTGGAAAGAACAGTTCTTCAAAGAAGGAGGTACCTTTCTCTGAAGGGAGGAGAGAACCTCCACTTTGACTATGACCTTGTCTAAACAAGATAAGAGTCAGAGAACTCAAGGGGCTTCCATAGCCTTGGAAACTCATGCCTGGTGCATAGGGAGATTACTGATGCCATAAACAGGAGTGTCAATTTGTAAAGTGAACAACAGGAGTCACTGTGAACTTACTCCTCATGTAGGATCTCTGTCCTTAATGCGCTATATATTGAGACTTAATACTATAATGAGTACTCAAACAGTATATTTCCCTTTGTGTTTCTATGGGGGTGCAAAATGTTGAAATCTTTACTTAATGTATACTAAACTGATCTTCTGTAAAAAAAAAAAAAAAGAAGAAGAAGAAATTATCAATTCCCAACTTGACTCTCACTGAGATTAAACATGACAATAGGTCTGATCTGATTTCATCATCATTTAAAAAAATCATCTATTATTTTTCACTTTATGTTTCTGTGTGGGACCAAACTGTTGAAATCTTTACTTAATGTATGCTAAACTGATCTTCTGTATATAAAGAGAATCGAAAACGTATCCTCATGTGAATGGAAAGGAGAGGGAGTGGAAAAGGGGAGGGTTGCGGGTGGGAGGGACGTTATGGGGGGGAAGCCATTGTAATCCATAAGCTGTACTTTGGAAATTTATATTCATTAAATAAAAGTTAAAAAAAAATAGTGGTTCGGAAATTTCTCAAAGAAGGCAGACTCTTAAATGGTGTCTTCTTCCATAATCCACCTGGTCAACCAGGAAGAAAACAAGAGGCTCAGGTCAACCAGGAAGAAAACAAGAGGCTCGTATTGAGAACCAGCTCCACTAAAAATGCTAACCTTAGAGCAAAGATGAGGTTCAAGTCTTTTAATTCTAAAGCTGTGTTGTGGAGCAGTTATCACTGCAGTCACTCTCCAGCTTCTAACTCAAAGCTTCCAGTTTATGACCTATCCTCCCACATCCCCAAGAGCCACGGCTAATAATCTTCAATTGGCAGCACCACTTAGAATATTTTGAAGAGCCAGTCTGTCTAAAGATCCTCCTGTGCCAAGGTATTTTCAAGTCTGATGAGCTTATTCTGGCTTTTTTTTTTTTTTCATCCAGATAAGCTTGGAGAAGTCTCCTGACAGATATCTGGTATCTGACAGGGGGAAGAAAGAGAAAACAGCTGCATGGGAATTTAACAGGGAGTGGTAAAAAGGACATTTTTACAGAGTGAAGGCTGCCAAATGTAGAAGTAGTGGGAGATCCTGCCATTTCACAAAATCTTTTCCACAGTGCTAATCAAAGGTGCAATATTGTGGATTTTTAAAGCAGCTAAAATGAGTGGAATAAACATACTGAGAACTCAATACCTCTGCCAAGATAAATGGAAAATCCCCACCTTGTTGGATTATACTCCATTAGCAGTAATAAGAAGGATTATGTTTTGTTTGCTACTCGTAAATCATTCAGTGGCTCAATGCCAAGTATTTTCAACATAGCCATCCACTTTTTTTTGGATGAGTATAAAAAAGGAAATAATTTTGTACACCACATAAACAGTGGGTTTGTCTTTTGCACATTTTTAACAGAATTTTTCCCATTCTAGATTTATTTATGTAAATTACTATGAAAACACTTAGTTTAATCGATTTCGTTTCTGTGAGCCACCATATTGTCTGTTCAACTGTTCTGAGATGGCCTTTCTTACCAATGATTTTATAATAGTGCTTCTTTCTTTGGATCAGTATTTAACACTTACCTGGAGTAAAAGTCAGTTGCTTCTTTTGTGTAGGTTCCACATACACAAAAAGCTTATGGTAAGTAAAAAAATCATTTAAGAAATAGTAACATTAAAGACAGATCTGGCTGGCGCCATGGCTCAATAGGCTAATCCTCCACCTAGCGGCACCAGCACACTGGGTTCTAGTCCCGATCAGGGCGCCGGATTCTGTCCCGGTTGCCCCTCTTCCAAGCCAGCTCTCTGCTGTGGCCCAGGAATGCAGTGGAGGATGGCCCAAGTGCTTGGGCCCTGCACCCCATGGGAGACCAGGAGTAGCACCTGGCTCCTGCCTTCGGATCAGCATGGTACGCTGGCCATGGCGGCCATTGGAGGGTGAACCAAAGGCAAAAGGAAGACCTTTCTCTCTGTCTCTCTCTCACTGTCCACTCTGCCTGTTAAAAAAAAAAAAGACAGATGTATACAGCGACCAATATTTCAAACCTTCCATACACTGATTTTCAAAAATATTGCCTATATGAAGTAGAAGACTGAGAAATAAGTAACTGGTTCATAACCATAATATTCAAAGTTGAAATGATAAAGACAAAAAGTCTGAAAAATAAGGTCATATCCTAACTACTGCCCTTGAGAATGGTCTTTTTTCTTTAAAAGTGCTATTCTTTCCCTGCATAGATAATAGAGAGGTAGATAGATAGATGATAGACACACAGCTATAAAGATGAAGAAATATTTCTGAGCACACACACAGACCTACATGTCTGTGTATATGTGTTCATATATATGTGTACATATACATAAAAATGAGTTTTAAATAATTGAAATTTGTTGTACTTTTTCCTAGCATGAGCAGTCATCAATTTAGTACAATGAAAGGACAACATCATAGAAGACAGCATTGTCTAAGAATTTTCCATACTTGGCTCCTGAATTTCTTCAATAAGCAGTTAAAACATTAATTTGCACTTAATCAACAAGTTAGCAGTTACATTCTGATGGCTATTGCGGATCACAGCCAAATGTCATGGTTTAAGTGTGATGCTACGGAAGAAGATTTGGCTGTGAGAGGACACTTCCTGCACTTCTTTTCACACTAGCCTTGCATGCATTTTTTTATTTCATGAGAAAATTCTAGAAAGTTTGAAAAGCCAGTGAAAGTTTTGTGTTGACATCTTTAATTTCAACAAGAGTTGTTCTAAAAGGTAATGAACTCAGGCCAAAGAGAACTATTTCTGGAGACTTTGTCTATAAAAGACTGTGCTATTTGATCTCCATATACCCATAACTTATATATACCCAATTTAAAGTAAATGTTATACTTTAAATCATTTTATCACTCCCAATTTTTATGCATAATATATACTTTTTAGTTTTTTGCTTTCTTTCAGTTATTGAAATTACTGACTATTTTGGGGAAAAGAATCAATGTGTACTCATACAATAGTAATGATAATCTTTGTGAATTCTTATAATGATTTTAGATATAAGGGAGTAGTCTCTAAATTAGTAAATGAATGATCAGTGAGAGCTCACATATATGCTGATAACAACCAGAACTTATCAGTATTAATTCAATTAGACTCAGACATAATAAGTTGATAATGTCCTGTGGTTCTTTACTCATAAATTTGGTGAGATTCACTGTTTTAACTGAATACATTTGATAGATATGCCTGAGATGATGGGGAAAGCAGAAGTTGTTAATTATAATAATGTATATTGATAGTGACGTCTCTAATTGTTTTTAAACACCATTGAGAGATTAGGCAAGATGATAAGAGAAAAAAAAGCTATCATTCTAGTTGGTCTTGTTAGTTTGAAAAAGACAGAAATGTGAATTAATGCTATAACTAGTACTCAAACAGTACTTTCTACTTTGTGTTTCTGTGTGGGTGCAAACTGTTGAAATCTTAACTTAATACATACTAAATTGATCTTCTGCATATAAAGATAATTAAAAATGAGTCTTGATGTGAATGGAATGGGAGAGGGAGTGGGAGATGGGAGGGTTGCGGGTGGGAGGGAAGTTATGAGTGGAAAAAGCCATTGTAATCCATAAGCTGTACTTTGGAAATTTATATTTATTATGTTAAAGTTAAAAAAAGAAAAAGAAATAAAGTAATTACTTTGAATACAAAAAATTCATATCTTCAGTTAATACCAGCTAGGAATTTTATAGCAAAGTAAAGGAAAAAAACAAGTAACTTAGTTTTGATATTTTCACTCAATTTGCTAAAGTCCGATATGATGTACTAAGTAAATGATATTTCACTTTGAATAAGTAAAAGCAGTATGCATTTTTTCACCTTGTATGGAAATGTGGTTATTCAAAGTAGTGTGTTTCCATTGTAATTAAATGTTAATGAAATAAGTAATTTTCATTGAACTTCATCAGGTAAGAAGAAATTATTAGCATTTATTACGGCTGTGACATTTCAAAAAGATCAAGTTAAAAGGAATGAAACTTCTAACAACTTTGCTCATCACATGAATTATTACTTTGGTTCACTTTTGGAAAGAAGAATGAGATTTCATAAGATTAGTTTTAATAATATCAAGAGATTAACATTTCTTACATCAAATTTTATTTGTCACAACAAGAGTTATTTATTGTTCAACATGTTATTTATCCATGGCTCACAATTGCTAGTGAGTATTCAGTTTTCTTAAAAACATGTGGGGGGAGGCATTTGGTGTAGAGATTAAGACTCTGCTTGGGACACCTGCAATCTCAAATTAGAGTGACTGGGTTCAAGTCCTACCTCCATTCCTGATTCCAGTTTCCTGGTTAATGCACATCCTGGGAGGCAGCAGGTGAAATCTCAAGTTGTTGAGTCTCTGCCACACATTTGGGATATACTGACTGAATTCTTTGTTCCTGGTTCAACCTGTCCCAGCCTTGGCAGTAGCTAGCATTTGGAGAATGATCCACTGGGTGGGAGATACCTCTTTGTTGCCCTCTCCATATGTGTGTGTTTGCAATAAATAAAGATGTAAAAAAAAACGTGGGATAGTAAAACTTGTATGACTTCAACAAAGAGCCTGTTTTACAATATTGATTTGTAAAGAGGAAAAACAAGTTTCAGAACTGAAAACTATAGAGACAGAAAAATGATTCATCTATCACCAGCTTTGTGCTAAAATCAATGATAAAGGCAAGAGGCAGCCCAATAAATAGGGTTTCAGTTGTTAGTCATGCAATGTATTCTATCCCTATACCCCTTCCATCAAGCACCCCCAACCTCAATGCACAGCTGCAGATCTGCAGAGCAGAGTTCACTAGTGGCTTGGAACTAGCTGAGGGACCCCACTGGCAGGCAGACATATGTCTATCCTTGCAGGCATAAGTGGAGAGGCTTTCTTTTCTTTCTTTTTCATTCTTACCTTAAAGCATTCTTGGTTCGAATTCTTCACTTCAACTCCCCACTTTGCCGCTGAACTACTTGGTTAAGTCTGCAGGGCCTGTTGACATTGGGTTGTCTACATTAACTGCCAGAGCCACTTTAGTCACTGGAATATGATTAAATCTGAAAATTGTATTTGTACAATGATTCTTTCCATGTTTTCACATCTTTATGATGTGAATAAATATTTGTTAGACAGTGTCTACAGTGTTTCAAGTGCCCAGACAAAAATGGAAGCAGTTGGAACATTAAATCTAAAAATTCCAGATGTGTAGAGATATCTGGATATGTCACTGAAATTTTCAGATTTCATCCAGATGTTTGGTGTTATGGTTGTTTGTTTCTACAAAAGTCAAACATTTATGGTACAATATAAATATGGATTATGACATTATATAGATTCAGCTTCCCATTAACCTAATTCACTGTGGCCACCTTAGGAAATTATGAGACACTATAGATTCATATATAATTTGTTTTCTTCTCTAATCTAATGTAAACCTAGGAGACCAGATATTATACACATTAAATGCAAATGTGCAAAGTGCCTGGATTCCAATAACACCTCCACTTCCTATACAACTTCCTGCTAATGCTCACCCTGGAAGGCATCAGTTGATGGCTGAATTACTTGGGTCCCTACCACCCAGGTGGGAGACCCAGGTGGAGTTCTTGGCTCTTGACTATGGTATGGCCACTCCTGGCTCCTGTGGTTATGGGGAGTGAACCAAGAGATGGAAGATAATCTCTTTCATTCTCACTCTCTCATTCTGCCTTTCAAATGAATAAAAACAAATAATTTTTAAAAATTAAATGGTAAAATATCATATGGTGAGAAAGAAAATGAACGGACATACTTTCTTTTAAATACAAAGTCGTATTCCTAAAATCCGTACCTTCTTCTTAGAATTTTCTCATGTGAAATTGCATATGATAGATGGATGCTGGTATTACAGAATTACTGTACCTCCTCTCCTAGAGAAGTACATAAGCATGGATTTCAATAACTCTATTCGTCCCGTTTTTTGTTTCCTGTCAAGATTATTTTGCATGAACATTTCAGTCTTGGTGACAGTGATTATGATGATGACTTACGTGTTGTTTTTTGTTTCCATCTGGAATGGTCAATGGAGAAAATATCCCTATGGAGAATCTTGAAAGCCTCATTATTCCAATATCACAAATATGAAAATTGAGACAGAGAAAAGCGTAGTTTTCCCAAATTCACACAAAAACTCAGAAGTGAAGCCAAGAGTAGTACCCAGCTCATGTGCAACAGATCTAATGCAACCTGCACTGTCAAGCTCACATGGTGATTAGACTGAGTAGTGTAATTACCTAAAGTACAGGGCAGGAAAATAGCGCCCCATTTACCAACCCAGTCACAGCAAGTAGAGGAATTACGTGAATGAGAGTCACCATATGGATGGTGCTCATGCATTGCACAATCCTGTACTTTACCTTCTTATCCTGAATGCTCTAAAAACAGGAGTTTGAGATAGAATTCAAATAAAAAAACCAAACCCCAATTCTGGAGCCAGATAAAGACATAGGTGTTTAAATCGTGCTGTTAGATTAAATCCTGGGGTTAGAGTTTCCATCTGTGTCATGTTCATGTAAACTTTACCTCAATTGTCTCATTTATAACATAGAAATAATGTTCACAACATGAGGGGAAAGTGTATTAGAAATAAAGCACAGGTAGCACATATGCTGTAACATGATGCATGCAGTGATCCTTATGAGTAGTAAGCAGTAATAATATGTCAGTTCTCATAAAATATTTTTAAATCTTTATTTATTTGAAAGGCAGAGAGTTACAGAGAGGCAGAGGCAGAGAGAGAGAGAAAGAGGGAGAGAGAGAGAAAAAGGGAGAGAGAGAGAAAAAGGGAGAGAGAGAGAGAGAGAGAGAGAGAGAGAGAGGTCTTCCATCCGCTATTTCACTCTCCAAATGGCAGCAATGGCCAGAGCTGAGCCAATCTGAAGCCAGGAGTCTGGATCTTCTTCTGGGTCTCCCACATGGGTGCAGGGCCCAACAACTTGGGCCATCTTCCACTGCTTTCTCAGGCCATAGCAGAGAGCTGAATTGTAAGTGGAGTGACCAGGACTTGAACTGGCACCCATTTGGGATATTGGCACTTCAGGTGGCAGCTTTACATGCTATGCCATAGTGCTGACCCCTCACCACTGAACTTTAAATCAAATTTTTACTATATTGTATTATTTTTATCAAATGGACTAGTGTATAGATAGGTAATAAATGAGACATGATGTTAATTGAACCCAGCAGTGAAAGCAGTGACAATCCCTAGTTAAGAATCATCTCAATTTCAGTATTTAATTGTGTAAATGTCTAAGGAATTTATACTTTTATGAATCATGTGATTTGAAGGTTACAGACATAAATATGTCTTTGGAAATATGAGTTATTTCTCAGCACATTCCCATTGTCACTGTGTATTCACAGAAATTGAGATTATTTCAAATATGAAAATGCAGAACATTCAAAATATATTTGGTGTAAAGAATGAAATATATTTGGTGGTGAAACAGACCTGTCCCTATCAGCCTATCAGATACAAAGATCTGGTATAAAATTACAGCAAGAATGAAAATATTATGTTCTCACAGGTAAAAACTGACCCAGCGACAGAACAGAGTAGAGCAGAAAGCTGTGCATAGGAGGGGCCTTGAAAAGCTCATGGATGGGGCCAGTGCTGTTGTGCAGGGCATTGAGCCTCTGTTTGTAACACCAGCATGCCATGTGGAGCACCAGTCTGAGTTCTGGCTGCTCTGCTTCAGATTCAACTCCCTTCTAATGCACCTGGGAGAGCAGCAGACAATGCCCTGAGTACTTACTCCCTGCCACCCACATGGGAGACCCAGACGTGGTTGTGGGCTCATCTGACTGTTTGGGGGAGTGAACCAACAGATGGAAGATTTTTCTCTTTCTCTGTTTCTCTCTCTGTCTCCATTAGCATAACTTTCAAATAAATAAATCTTAAAAAAAAAACCCTCAGAAACCTCTTGGAACACAAGAAGTTATCATTTAATTCCATTTTCTGTGAGCTTTTTGAAGCCACTTTCTACATGGAAGCTTTATTGATGATGGAATTGAAACAGTGATCACTGAGAAAATGGTGACTTTCATAAAAAGCTACCTAGAACAACTTGTTCTTTTTAAATATTTATTTATTTATTTGAAAGAGTTACACAGAGAGAGGGGAGGCAGAGAGAGAGAGAGAGAGAGAGAGAGAGAGCTCTTCCATCCACTGGTTCACTTCCCAGTTGGCTGCAATGGCTGGAGCTGCACTGATTCGAATCCAGGAGCCAGGAGCCAGGAGCTTCTTCCCAATCTTCTCCATGGGTACAGGGGCCCAAAGACTTGGGCCATCTTCTACTGCTTTTGCAGGCCACAGCAGAGAGCTGGATCAGAAGTGGAGCAGCCAGGTCTCGAACTGGCACCATATGGGATGCTGGTACTTCAGGCCAGGGCGTTAACCCACTGCACCACAGCACTGGCCCCAAGAATAACTTGTTATTCACACAGAATAAATGGAAGCATTTGCTTTCCTCTGTATACTAAAATCAATACTTCCTTGTTTGACAGGTTCAATTTGAAATGCAAACCTTAAACTCTTTGAAAATGTAGAATACATTTGTGGCCTCAGCAGAGAGTATACTTCAATAGCTCTAACCATTAAAGAAACAGTGTGTAAATATAAATACATTAAGAGCTTCTGATCATCAACAAATACTCCAAGAAAAGGGGAGGGCACAAAACAGAGAAGATAGTAGCTTCCATACAACTGAAGGTATTAAATTAGGACTCAGACATTTTAAAGTCCATAAAGAGCAAGATTAATTTTAAAAAGAATTCATACCAGATACAAGGAGGTATTTCATAGAAGCACTACAGTGGGCCATTATTTTTTAAAAAACGAAGTTAATTTATCTATGAGAAATGAGAGAGAGAGGCCTTCCATACACTGGCTCACTCCCCAAATGGCAGCACTTTCCAGGTGCAGCAGCAGGGAGTGAATTGGACACAGAGCAGCCAGGACTCCTGGTGCTACAACATGGGACATGGGCACCAACTCTGGATCCTAAACTCTTCAAAGATACTTGACTCCATTAGAAAACAGGAAAGGCAAAATAAAAGCACAGTGAGATAACATTTATTGTCATTGTGTTGTAAAAAAAAAGTTGAACCTGGTAAATCCAAATGCCAGCAAAGATTTGGGTGAACTTGAACCTTTATGCCCTGGAATGAATAAGAAAACTAAACTGATACAACCTTGGGAAACATTTTTTTTTCACATTAGTGTGTTAAGATGAACATTCACATAACATTCAACCTATTGAAGCTCCTGGCTACATATCCACATAGGTTCCATCACAGGTTTATCATGCAAGAGCAGAACCAAATACCTTGGAGACATCTTGAATGATAAGCCCTTTCTTGTCTACTTCTCTTTATTATTGTGATTTTTAATTTTTAAATCCACAAAGCAAAAACTGGGAGGTAATACTACAATGAATTCCCTTTGTTGTTAAATATGAAAGGTAATCATTTGTGTGCATCTTCTGAATGTTTATAAGTTATTATCACAAACATGCAACCTGATTAAACTCAGGGTGGGATTATTTTTATATTTACCCTCTTCCATGGTGTCTTCGTGTAAACCTTTGAGAATCTGGTTCTCCTAGGGAGACCAAAAGGAGAAAGCACTTGAATTTAATGTTCTGTTTTGCTTCGTGTGTTTCCTTTCTTTGTCCAAGGTGAAAGTGTGGTTCCAGAACAGGCGGATGAAGAGGAAGAGGGTAAAATTGGGCCAGCTGGGCACTGCTGCCTGAGAAAAGGAACTGGTGAACGTGAAGAAAGGAACCCTGCTCCCTTCAGAGCTGTCAGGGATTGGTGCGGCCACGCTCCAGCAAACAGGGGACTCTCTGGACAATGAAGACAGCCACAAAAGCGACCACAGCTCCGAGCATGCACACTTATGATCCACACAGACAGGACCAGCTCCATCCTCAGGAAAGAAGCACCATGATGGCAAGCCTTACCCAACAGAATTTACACAGAGAGATGGCCATGGCCATGATTTTTAATATTATCAAATTCAGGCATCATGGGTCTGTTTTGCATGATTTATAGAGGAAGGAAGTGCCACTTATCAAAGATGTTCCCATGATGAAAATCAGAAGGTGAATTTGCTTTGAATAGTCCAGAGATGTTTGGTTGTGTGTATGACAGTGAGCAGGTATGTTTGCCTTTGCTTGCACTGAAAAATTAAACGGGTACTAAGAACAAATTATGACACATTTCTACACGAGATGCCTCCAGAGTGAAAACGTTGAAGATGAACTTACTTTACCCTCTCAGATGTACGAGTTCATGTTTATGACAGTGGGCAGGTATTTGCTTTTGCTTGTACTGAGAAATTGCTATCAAGAATAAAACATAAAACCTTTTATCCTGAACAGCCAAAGTGCCTGAGATCATTCAAGTAGATTTTAAAAAGGATGTAGTTTAACTCTGTATATATTATCCTTAAGTCATTTTCCTGTCTTCACTAATTTTAGCAATTCATTCATATTAGCTGATGAAAATAGGCACTGATAATGCCAGCCAGGCCAGCTTCCTGCCTTTTTATGCATGTGTCATTCTGAGACAATCCGTATGCACTTACTTGTGTACAAGTAGAGAAAAATACAGTAGTCTAATACGACATATTCTTGTACCACAGACAAAACAAACGTTATGTTGCATTTACTATCACTGCTGCTAATAAGTTTTTAAACAACTTACCTAGCTCCTCCTTGATTTATCCTATCTTGTAGCTTGAAAAAAAAAATAGGATCATAGGCAAATCAGTTACTTTGTGGAGAGAGCTTTGTTGTGGCAGACACTGTGATTTTATTTCTATAAAATTAAAGCTGTTATGAATATGACTTAATTAACAAGAAAATGTTTCTTCCTTCTTAGAAATGGTGTCAGACAAGGAGCAAAGCCAAATGGGCTCCCCAAGGGGATAGACAAAACAATTCTGAATGTCTTCAAATTAAATTCAGTAAAAACACATTATTTTTTAATATGTGATGTATTCTTGCAGAACAACCATCTTTGTATTTTGTGAAAAATGTTTAATAAATGATCCTTTATAAATAATTTTGGTCTCCCCATTGTAATTTCTTTAATTTCTATAGATTTTAATATTCATATCTAAGAGTGCCCCAGACTCATCTGCTCTGTACTAATTCAGATCAAGATCATTAATGAGTCACAGGTTTTCATTTGTAGATTTATTATGGCAAGAAAAAAATCAATCCTTGGGTGATCAAAGAGAATCTAAACATCATCATACAGTAAACCATTCTCTTAATTTGAAGAATATGGCAAATTAATGTTTTTGTGTGTTTTACAAAGCAAAGATAAAAGGGAACAGGTAACACTAACTGCCACAACTAATAAGTAAAGTAGTCATATATTTTAAAATTTATGTTTAACATATGTGAATCAATCCAATAGTTGTTTTAAAGTCACATCAACCAGAGTCCTTGATGTTACCATGAGCTAGCCAATCAGAATCTTCATTGGAATGGACACCACAGGTATCAGAAGTCAACAACTATAGGCCAGCGCTGTGGCTCAATAGGCTAATCCTCCACCTGCAGTGCCAGCACACCGGGTTCTAGTCCCAGTCAGGGTGCCAGTTCTGTCCTGGTTGCTCCTCTTCCTGTTCAGCTCTCTGCTATGGCCCAGGAAGGCAGTGGAGGATGGTCCAAGTGCTTGGGCCCTGCACCCGCCCAGGAGACCAGGAGAAGCACCTGGATCCCGGCTAATGTGGGGGTGAACCAATGGAAAAAGGAAGACCTTTCTCTCTGTCTCTCTCTCTCTCACTGTCCACTCTGCCTGTTAAAAAAAAAAAGTCAAGGATTGTATTAACTTAATACATTTCATGTCATGCATGGTTGCACATGCATTGGATGCCTAAGACCTACTTACAGTTATATCATGTTATTTTTTAACTGTTCCACATTTAACCAGAAGAATTTGGAAACATTACCATCATTCCTCCTTCCTCCATAGAAATAAACAGAAAAATAATTCATAAACATTTCCAAATTACTCATTATTTGATTTTGTTTCAGAATGATTAGATTGACAAAATATATTGATTCTATTCTTAGTCTAGCAAGACATATATGAGTATTCAAGAAATAAAGTAAATTATATTTTTGTATCATATTTTCTCTTTGTGAAATACATTTTATCACACTGGTAAACAATCTATCTAATTTAATTTTGGGGAGATCCTGTTCAAATTGAAGGTACAAAACATACTTCTCTATCACTTGAAGGAATAAAAATTATGCTTGTATTGAAGATATCTATTTCTTTTTGTAGAATAACTCTGCCTCTCAAAGAAAATAAATCTTAAAAAACAATTCTATAAAACTATTCAGTTAACATTTGAGGTAAGTGATACTTAGGTGAAAATATGATGTTTGCAATATAAATACAAACAATTGGCATAGTTATTATTTGAACCATCTGGGGAACAGTGTATTTTGCTGTCAATCCCTTATGCTGCATTCTGTTTGTAAAAAGCAATTCAGAAATAGAAAGAAAGCCACTGAGAATTTACCATGAGAGCGGTAGTCTAAACATTCCAAACCTGAAAACGTTTGAAGTCTGCAGAACTGATCTGCAAATGCTCTTGAGAAAGTGGTGTTTGTTGTGGTGGTTGTGGTTGTTTCCTGATTTCTTACCTAAAACTGGCCAGGAAAATTGAGTAATAATTCTCTCACGTGTACCTCAATGTACAACTTTTGCCAAATAATGCTAACAGGAGTGGACAAAGGAACAAATGTGGTCCCAGAAAAAATAGATTGCTACATCAAGTTTTGAGAACCTATAAAAATTTCAATAAGAATTTTTGAAATAAATCTAATAATTCTCTATTACCGTGTGTTTTCTCAATAATCTCATTTTGACATTTGATATGCTTAAAGATATAGATACATTTAAAAATTGAATCAGGGTGGAGCCAAGATGGCGGAATAGTGAGGGTGCACACCGATAGTCCGGGAAAATTTAGTTTAATAAAAGTGGAGTTACGATAGCCTCAGAAAAAGGACCAGAAAAAAATTGCAGAGGAAACTCTTCTGGATCTAGTGGCCGTGACTCGGAGGACCTACTGGGAGAACAAGGTCGCCCACTGTAAGGAAGCCGAGCCGTGGGAGCCACAGGGTCTGCGCGCCAGTGCAGAAAGGGGAGTGCATGTCACACAGACACCAGCGGGGAGAGTTGGGACACCCAGGGTTCTGAGTCCACACATCGGCGCTGGAAGGGGAGGTGAGCTCAATAACCCGAGACATTGGTGGGGAAACGGCAGTCAGAATCTAGAGGGGAGTGGGAAAGTGCACCGGACGCACTACCCGAGAGAAAGAAAAAAAGGTGGGGGGTTTCTCTCTGCAAGGCTTGCAAGAGTTTGCAAGAGACAAAGAGCAGGCCCCCTCTCTCGATTTACATAACAACAGGGGATGTATAATTTGGGACATGCTCAAGCTGACTTGCCCCAATAGGTAGAGTTAGAAACATACCAGGGGATTCCAATTCAATCCCATCAAGGTGGCATGTACCAATGCCATCTCACTAGTCCAAGTGATCAATTTCAGTTCACAATTGATCATAATGAAAGGACTAAGAGTCAAAGGGAGCACATAAACAAGTCTAGTACCTGCTAACACTAACCAATAGAGTAAATAAAGGGGAGTGTGATCCAACATGGGAAGTGAGATACTCAGCAGATTCATAGAATGGCGGATGTCCTAAATAGCACTCTGGCCTCAGAATCAGCCCTAAAGGCATTCGGATCTGGCTGAAAAGCCCATGAGAGTATTTCAGGCATGGAAAGCCAAGACACTCTGGTAAAAAAAAATAAAAATAAAAATAAAAAACCCTAAATGAAAGATCTCTGTGAGTGAGATCCCAGTGGAAAGAACAGTTCTTCAAAGAAGGAGGTACCTTTCTCTGAAGGGAGGAGAGAACCTCCACTTTGACTAGGACCTTGTCTAAACAAGATAAGAGTCAGAGAACTCAAGGGGCTTCCATAGCCTTGGAAACTCATGCCTGGTGCATAGGGAGATTACTGATGCCATAGAAAGGAGTGTCAATTTGTAAAGTGAACAACAGGAGTCACGGTGCACTTACTCCTCATGTAGGATCTTTGTCCTTAATGTGCTGTACATTGAGGCTTAATGCTATAACGAGTACTCAAACAGTATATTTCACTTTGTGTTTCTATGGGGGTGCAAACGGTTGAAATCTTTACTTAATGTATACTAAACTGATCTTCTGTAAAAAAAAAAAAGAAAAAAGAAATTATCAATTCCCAACTTGACTCTCACTGAGATTAAACATGACAATAGGTCTGATCTGATTTCATCATCATTTAAAAAAATCATCTATTATTTTTCACTTTATGTTTCTGTGTGGGAGCAAACTGTTGAATTCCTTACTTAATGTATACTAAGCTGATCTTCTGTATATTAAGATAATCAAAAATGAATCGATGTGAATGGAAGGGGAGAGGGAATGGGAAAGGGGAGGGTTGTGGGTGGGAGGGACCTTATGGGGGGGAAGCCATTGTAATCCATAAGTCGTACTTTGGAAATTTATATTCATTAAATAAAAGATAAAAAAAAACATAACAACAGGGGAGAGCTAAGGAACTGAGTCACTACAATTCAGTAGCCTAGGCAACCCAGTGGGAGTCCAGAGGAGAAACAGAGCCTGCACAGACTCTTTGGGTAGAGCCAGAGACTGGAAGCTAAATACCATCAATCCTGCACAGCCGTGCGATGCTGTTTTACTTACACCCTGAATAAATAAATTAAATAAATAAATAAATAAATAAATAAATAAAAAGAGAGAGATTTACCACGCATAACCAAAGGGTGTCACCTTTGCACACCCATAACCCGGAAGAACCAAGCAGAGCTCTCAGGCCACACCCATCCCAAGTCTCCAAGGCTCCTCCAACAGCAGGCAGTCCACTTAACATGGACATAGTATAAAATAAAAAAAAATTAAAAAAAAAACACAGTGATGAAAAAATTAACTATGCCAAGCAACAAACACAGAAATCGAGGGAACAAGACCAACGATGACACTATGATGGCTCCAAATAAACAAAACACCCCAAGCCACGATTATGAAGATGATGAAATAGAAGAAATGCAAGATATGGATTTCAAAAAATTTATGATAAGAACATTTAGAAGTTTGCAAAAGCAAATCCTTGAACTACAAAAATCCTTAATGGACAGGATTGAAAATCTCTCTCATGAAAATGAAATTTTAAGGAAGAATCAAAATGAAACGCAGAAACTAGTAGAGCAGGAAAGTGTGATAGTGAAGAGAAATCAAAATGAAATGAAGAGCTCAATAGATCAAATGACAAACCCATTAGAAAGCCTTAAAAACAGAATGGGTGAAGCAGAAGAGAGAATACGGGACTTAGAAGATAGAGCACAGGAAAACATACAGTCAAACCAAAGAAAAGAAGAGGAAATTGGAAATCTAAAAAATATTGTTGGGAATCTACAGGATACTATTAAAAAAACCAACATTTGAGTTCTAGGAGTTCCTGAAGGCATGGAGAGGAAGAAAGGATTAGAAGGGCTTTGTAGTGAGATACTAGCAGAGAACTTTCTGGGTTTGGAGAAGGACAGAGACATCCTAGTACAGGAAGCTCATAGAACCCCCAATAAACATGACCAAAAGAGATCCTCACTACGACATGCGGTAATTAAACTCACCACAGTGAAACATAAAGAAAAGATCCTAAAATGTGCAAGAGAGAAACATCAGATTACTCTCAGAGGATCTCCAATCAGACTCACAGCAGACTTCTCATTAGAAACACTACAGGCTAGGAGGGAATGGCGAGACATAGCACAGGTGCGAAGAGAGAGAAAAATTGCCAGCCCAGAATATTATATCCTGCCAAGCTCTCATTTGTGAATGAAGGTGAAATAAAGACCTTTCATAGCAAACAGAAATTGAAAGACTTTGTGGCCACTCATCCGGCCCTGCAAAAGATGCTTAAAGATGTATTACACACAGAAACACAGAAACATGGCCATCAATATGAAAGAAGGGAAAGGAAGAAAACCTACCAGTAAAATGAGCATGGGAAGCTCAAAGCATATATTAGAAAATATCTCTGGGAAAATGGCAGGGCAAAGTCACTACATATCAATAGTCACATTAAACATTAATGGTCTTAATTCTTCAGTTAGAAGACACTGATTGGCTGATTGGCTCAAAGAACACAACCCAACTATTTGTTGCCTACAAGAAACACATCTCTCTAACAAAGAGGCATGCAGACTGAAAGTGAAAGGCTGGAAAAAGATATTCCATGCCAACAGAAACCAAAAAAATCAGGTGTAGCCATGTTAATATCAGACAAAATAAACTTTAATACAAAAACTGTTAAGAGAGACAAAAAGGGGCACTATATAATGATTAAGGGTTCAATTCAACAGGAAGATGTAACTATTATAAATGTATATGAACCTAATTACAGGATACCGGTCTATATAAAAGATATGTTAAGGGACTTAAAGGGAGACTTAGATTCCAATACAATAGTACTGGGGGACTTCAATACTCCACGCTCAGAAACAGACAGATAATCCGGACAGAAGATCAACAAGGTAAGAGCAGATTTAATTGACACTATTGCCCAAATGGATCTAACAGATATCTACAGAACTTTCAATCCTACATCTAAAGACTTCACATTCTTCTCAGCAGTGCATGGAACTTTCTCTAGGATTGATCACATACTAGGCCATAAAGCAAGTCTCAGCAAATTTAAAAGAATTAGAATCATACCATGCAGGCCGGTGCCCTGGCTCACTAGGCTAATCCTCCACCTGTGGCACTGCCACACCAGGTTCTAGTCCCGGTCGGGGTGCTGGATTCTGAGAAGGAAGAAGTCAAACTATCCCTCTTTGCAGATGACATGATTCTTTATTTAGGGGATACAAAGAACTCTACTAAGAGACTATTGGAACTCATAGAGGAGTTTGGCAAAGTGGCAGAATATAACATCAATGCACAAAAATCAACAGCCTTTGTATACACAAGCAATGCCACGGCTGAGGAAGAACTGCTAAGATCAATCCCATTCACAATAGCTACAAAAACAATCAAATACCTTGGAATAAACTTAACCAAGGATATTTAAGATCTCTACGATGAGAATTACAAAATCTTAAAGAAAGAAATAGAAGAGGATACCAAAAAATGGAGAAACCTTCCATGCTCATGGATTGGAAGAATCAACATCATCAAAATGTCCATTCTCCCAAAAACAATTTGTAGATTCAATGTAATTCCAATCAGGAAACCAAAGACATTCTTCTCAGATCTGGAAAAAATGATGCTGAAATTTATATGGAGGCAAAAGAGACCTCGAATAGCTAAAGCAATCTTGTACAATAAAAACAAAACCGGAGTCTCTCAATACCAGATTTCAGGACATACTACAGGGCAGTTGTAATCAAAACAGCATGGTACTGGAACAGAAACAGATGGACAGACCAATGGAACAGAATTGAAACACCAGAAATCAACCCAAACATCTACAGCTAACTTATATTTGATCAAGGATCTAAAATCAATTCCTGGAGCAAGGACAGTCTATTCAATAAATGGTGCTGGGAAAACTGGATTTCCACGTGCAGAAGCATGAAGCAAGACCCCTACCTTACACCTTACACAAAAATCCACTCAACATGGATTAAAGACCTAAATCTATGACCTGACACCATCAAGTTATTAGAGAACATTGGAGAAACCCTTCAAGATATTGGCACAGGCAAAGAGTTTCTGGAAAAGACCCGGGAGGCACAGGCAGTCAAAGCCAAAATCAACTATTGGGATTGCATCAAATTGAGAAGTTTCTGTACTGCAAAAGAAACAGTCAGGAGAGTGAAGAGACAACCGACAGAATGGGAAAAAATATTTGCAAACTATCCACCAGATAAAGGGTTAATAACCAGAATCTACAAAGAGATCAAGAAACGCCACAACATCAAAACAAAGAACCCATTTAAGAGATGGGCCAAAGACCACAATAGACATTTTTCAAAAGAGGAAATCCAAATGGCCAACATACACATGAAAAAATGTTCAAGATCACTAGCACTCAGGGAAATGCAAATCAAAACCACAATGAGGTTTCACCTCACCCCGGTTTGAATGGCTCACATGCAGAAATCTACCAACAACAGATGCTGGCGAGGATGTGGGGGAAAAGGAACATTAACCCACTATTGGTGGGAATGCAAACTGGTCAAGCCACTATGGAAGTCAGTCTGGAGATTCCTCAGAAACCTGAATATAACCCTACCATTCGACCCAGCCATCCCACTCCTTGGGATTTACCCAAAGGAATTTAAATTGGCAAACAAAAA
Source organism: Oryctolagus cuniculus (assembly GCF_051225735.1). NCBI lineage: Eukaryota > Metazoa > Chordata > Mammalia > Lagomorpha > Leporidae > Oryctolagus > Oryctolagus cuniculus. The sequence goes on along the minus strand of NC_142885.1, from coordinate 21,954,144 downwards.
AGTGGTCTGCACCCTAATGTTTATTGCAGCACAATTCACAATAGCCAAGACCTGGAACCAACCTAAATGCCCATCAACGGTAGACTGGATAAAGAAATTATGGGATATGTACTCTTTAGAATACTATACCGCAGTAAGAAACAACAAAATCCAGTCATTTGCAACAAAATGGAGGAATCTGGAACACATCATGCTGAGTGAAATAAGCCAGTCCCAAAGGGACAAATACATATGTTCACCCTGATCGGTGACAACTGACTGAACACCAAAAAGGATACTTGTTGAAGTGAAATGGACACTGAGAAATGGTGACGTGATCAGCATAGCCCTGACTGTTAATGAACAACTTAATACATTATCCCTCTTAGTAGTTTTTTTTGTCTGTTTTACTTAATATGACTGGTTTAATTCTGTAATTAATACACAGTTATTCTAAAGTGTTGAATTTAACTGAAATGTGATCCCTGTTAACCCTAACATTGGGAATAAAAGAGGGAAGAGATCTACAATTTGGGACATGCTGAAGCTGACTTGCCCCAAATGGTAGATTTGGGGATTCCAATACAATCCCATCAAGGTGGCATGTACCAATGCCATCTCACTAGTCCAAGTGATCAATTTCAGTTCACAATTGATCATAATGAAAGGACTAAGAGTCAAAGGGAGCACATAAACAAGTCTAGTACTTGCTAATACTAACCAATAGAATAAATAAAGGGGAGAGTGATCCAACATGGGAAGCGAGATACTCAGCAGACTCATAGAATGGCGGATGTCCTAAACAGCACTCTGGCCCCAGAATCAGCCCTAAAGGCATTCGGATCTGGCTGAAAAGCCCATGAGAGTATTTCAGGCATGGAAAGCCAAGACACTCTGGTAAAAAAAAAAAAAAAAAAAAAAAAAAAAAAAAAAAAAAAACCTCAATGAAAGATCTCTGTGAGTGAGATCCCAGTGGAAAGAACAGGTCTTCAAAGAAGGAGGTACCTTTCTCTGAAGGGAGGAGAGAACCTCCACTTTGACTAGGACCTTGTCTAAACAAGATAAGAGGCAGTGAACTCAAAAGGCTTCTATAGCCTTGGAAACTCATGACTGGAGCATAGGGAGATTACTGATGCCATAAACAGGAGTGTCAGTTTGTAAAGTCAACAACAGGAGTCACTGTGAACTTACTCCTCATGTAGGATCTTTGTCCTTAATGTGCTGTACATTGAGATTTAATGCTATAACGAGTACTCAAACAGTATATTTCACTTTGTGTTTCTATGGGGGTGCAAATGGTTGAAATCTTTACTTAATACTAAACTGATCTTCTGTAAAAAAAAAAAAGAAAGAAAAAAGAAATTATCAATTCCCAACTTGACTCTCACTGAGATTAAACATGACAATAGGTCTGATCTGATTTCATCATCATCTAAAAAATCATCTATTATTTTTCACTTTATGTTTCTGTGTGGGAACAAGCTTTTGAAATCTTTACTTACCCGGTTGCCCCTCTTCCAGGCCAGCCCTCATCTGTGGCCAGGGAGTGCAGTGGGGGATGGCCCAGGTGCTTGGTCCCTGCACCCCATGGGAGACCAGGAGAAGCACCTGGCTCCTGCCATAGCATCAGCGCGCTGCACCGGCCGCAGTGCGCCGGCTGCGGCGGCCATTGGAGGGTGAACCAACGGCAAAGGAAGACCTTTCTCTCTGTCTCTCTCTCTCACTGTCCACTCTGCCTGTCAATAAAAAAAAAAAAAGAAATCTTTACTTAATGTATACTAAACTGATCTTCTGTAGATAAAGAGAATCGAAAATGAATCTTGATGTGATTGAAAGGGGAGAGGGAGTGGGAAAGGGGAGGATTGCGGGTGGGAGGGACGTTAAGGGGGGGAAGCCATTGTAATCCATAAGCCATACTTTGGAAATTTATATTCATTAAATAAAAGTTTTAAAAAATATAGATACATTTAAAAATTAAAAATAGTTTTTCTTGTATGCCTATTTCCCACCTTTAGTAACTTTTTAAATTAAATCTGGCTTCAAACTGTGATCAAGAATTCCAGAAAATATTTTATTATATCATGGTTAGTAATCCCCATTAAAATATTGTTTACTTTTTAAAAAATACAGTTTTCAGAAACAGTTCTTAAACAAAATGAATTTACAAAGTTAATTATTGTCATATCCAGTTCCTGTTAGGGGCTTTATTTTGTATTTCTGCCCTTTTGGAAATGGTTCATTGAGATAAACATTCATTTCCTTTATTTAAAGACTAATCACATGATTTTAGAACACATTTTTGTAGAACTATTCAAGCATCCACTGCTTTTGCAAATGTGTAATACTGATGGTTGAAAATATTTGTACATCTTTTTTATGTTCCGTGTATATTGATATTGAAAATTCACTTATCTAACCTGATGAAACATGAAACTCTAACTATTATTTTATTCAAGCTAATACTTCTAATTAAATAATTCGCTTGGCTTTCATTTTCTTTTTATTTTTTTGAAACGCAGAGTGGACAGTGAGAGAGAGAGAGACAGAGAGAAAGGTCTTCCTTTGCTGTTGGTTCACCCTCCAATGGCCGCCGCAGGCCGTTGCGCTGATCTGAAGCCAGGAGCCAGGTGCTTCCCCTGGTCTCCCATGCAGGTGCAGGGCCCAAGCACTTGGGCCATCCTCCACTGCACTCCCGGGCCACAGCAGAGAGCTGGCTTGGAAGAGGGGCAACCGGGACAGAATCCAGTGTCCCTACCGGGACTAGAACCCGGTGTGCCGGCACTGCAAGGTAGAGGATTAGCCTATTGAGCTGCGGCACCGGCCGGCTTTCATTTTCTTTGCGAGAGCTCCATTTTCATTGGCTTTGCCAACATTGGAATTGGTAATTTTTGTGATCCTGGGCCTATGTAATGTAAGAGAGTGGTGTTTAAAAAGTAGTAAGCAGGAGGGAGCATTTGGCCAAGTGGTTAAGAATCCCCTTGAGACAACCTTGCTACAATGGAATGAGGGCCTCTGAGTGTTGTTTCCATTTCTGTCTTCAACTTCCTGCTAATGCAGACGCTGGGAGGCAGCACAGGAGGGCTCAAGGAATTGGGTTCCTGCCATGCACACAGTAGAATTACTCTCTGCCTTTCAAATGGATACACGAAAACTAAAATATAGAAATATAAAACGTGGAGAAAATTATGTCTAAAATTATCAGGCTTTAAAAACACACACCCTGTATATTCATTAGACAATCGGCTCCTAACACTGCTACACCTGCAGGTCCGATTGGGACTGTCAGATGGACCAACATCAGCGTGACCAGTGCCAGTCCTGCCGGCTCAAGAAGTGCTTCCGGGGGGGTTGTGCAGAAGGAAGGTGAGTGGCCCCCAGCCCCGCTGCAGCCGGGGGGAGGCCTGCAGAAGGAGGGTGAGCGGCCCCCTTCCTCCCTGCAGTCAGCTGGTGGGGCCCAGCGTTGCACTTGCTAACCACAAGACCAGGCCAATGCACCCTGTACTGGCGCAGGAATCCAATTACAGCTGTGGCCAGGGCCTGGTCCCCTGCCCAGGCCTGGCCACTGCGTCCTGAAGAAATACACAGACACACACATACACAGACACACACAGACACACACACATACATGCACACACACGCACAAACACACATGCACATACACACATTTATTTGGTTTCTGTTGCTCCCACCCCTGCCTCTGTTTGCTTAAGGCAGGAGCCGGGCAGCCTGAGCCCTTGGGGACCCCACTCTTGTTCCCTCCCCAGAAGCCCCAGCCTGGCCCAGGGAAGACAGAGTCCAAGCAGCGCGGCCCTAAACTCCAATGCCCTGCAGTTTCTCCAGGCTCCACACGGGGAGGGAGGGCGGTGGTCTCGGGGTAGGGGTGGGGGTGGGGGTTCCAGCCTCAGGATAAATGCGCACCCCATACCTGCTTTCTGTCTGCCGGTTCCTCCCAGGGTCTGACTCCAGTCTCTCACGCTTTCGAAGTCCTCCCCCCTCACTGTGTCTGTGAGGGAAGCTGATACAGTCGGCTCAGAGCCCCTTGGGAAAGCCACTCCCTTCAGTTTGAGGGGGTTCACATGTGCCCCTCTTCTCACGTGGCTTATCTGAAATCCCGCTGGCCCGGCCCTCAGGTGGGCGTGCCTACAGCCACGTGCTGCACCCCCCACCCCATGCGCGGCCTCCCACCCTCACGGCTCACAACCCCTTACTTTGCTTTGGAACCCAATGACTTCTCCAGGGACTCTCTTTGTCTTGTGCACTGTTGTGCCCCAGGGTCCCTGCATACAGTTGGCCCTCAGTAAATAGCCCATGGCTTCAGTTGCCACCAGGGTAGCCCTTCCTCCATGGCCAATACTGCTCTAAAGCAGATTTGTTAATTCGGGGGTTGGTGTTAAAGAGGGAGTTGTGGGTGGGATTTGAACCCCACGCCCCAGCCTGGGCTGGAGGAGGAAGAGTTGGGGGTGGGGGTTTGAAGAAGGGGGGGTGAGCAGGTGCAAAGACCCTGAGGTAGGATGGGGGGGAGGAGTGGTGTAGGAAGGGCTTATAACCAGGGCAGCACTTTTGGGCCCCATTTGGCCACTCCTACTGGACAGCTGACTCACACCCTCGCAGGACTCAGCCCCACTTCCAGTCCCGAGTCCCCTCCAGGGCTGGTAATGCGCCCTGTGTGAGGCCGGCCCAAGGCTGGAGTTCATGGATTGGATCAGGCCAGGTGGGCGGGCTCATTAAGGCTCCTTAATTTGCCCTGCCTGGCAGCCAGCCCTCCCTGCCTCAGTTTCCCTCCTCCCACCTCACCTGCTTGCTGCAGGCTAGGCCCCAGCTCCCAGTCCCACCTGGGGAAGACCCCAGGCCCCCTCCCGACCCAGGCTCTAACAGAGCTGGGGTGGGGGGACTCTGAGGGAGCCTAGCTCTGGCTGTCTTCTCCCTGCCCTTCTCTCTCTCTCTCCCTCCTGCCGCCCCGCAGCGCTGCAGCAGGGCCTCATCCCTCAATCGCTGCCTGGCAGCGCTGGCCGCCTCCTCCGGCAGCCCTCCTGGCTGGGTGCTGGAGAGACGGCGGACAGAGGCTTGTTCCTGGTGCAGCTGCGGGCGCGGCAGGTGCAGGTGGCGGCGGCACAGCGCTGGGCATGGACCAGGGAGAACGCTGGCGGCGCGGCTGCTTAGTGCTGCCCCTGCCTGCACAGGGTGCCACTGCCGGCCAAGAGCGCGTGGCCTTCCTGGACCAGGAGCAGATGGACGAGCTGGGCCGCCTGCAGGGCGACTCGGTGGAGTCCGGTGCCTCAAGGTCATGGCGCTCTAGGCCTCTGCGCGCACGGAGAGGCTGCAGGAGCAGGCGCAGGTGGCTCTCATGGAGTATTGCGCGCCCAGTACCCGTCCCAGCCCCATTGCGCCTGGCCCTGCGCGCGCTCCAGGCGCCTCTCATTGTGCAGCTCCACTTGCTGCGCCTGGTGGGCAAGACGCCCGCTGAGATGCTCACCCGGGACTCGCTGCTGGCGGGCAGCCCCTTCAACTGGCCCTAGGGCTCTGGCCGGTGAGCCGCCGCGTCAAGAAGACACTCTGCTCTGATTTCGGTATCACAGATTACAGAACACCTGGAAATAGTTTCTTTAAATGTGACTATTGGTTACAACGCAGAGAGGTTAAATGAAAAGGTGTCTAATCAGGACCACATTCTTTCTTAGTAACTTCAGGCAGATTTAGCATCTCTACAATATATTAAATAATGGCCAGATATTTCCCAGGAACACCATGTTTTTCTGATGGATTTCAAAATTTCATGGGAAATAGAAGGAGAAGATAAGTTTATGTTGGTGCATAACATTTGAAACATGTATTTCTCATAATACATGTTTTCCATGAACTTTTTAAATAACCCATGTATATATAAATTTCAACATGTTTTGAACCAAAATAAATTTAACTTTTAATTCCATTTCCACAATCATTTTAAGGTACGCTTATGTGAGTCAAACAGATGGCTTCGTACACATAACACAAGGATTGAGGAAATATATCTGTATAAACATGTTTTGGGGGCTGGTGCTGTGGTGCAGCAGGTTAACGCCCTGGCCTGAAACGCTGGCATCCCATATGGCCACCAGTTCAAGACCTGGCTGCTCCACTTCCGACCCAGCTCTCTGCTATGGCCTGGGAAAGCAGTGGAAGATGGCCCAATTGCTGCACCCTTGTGGGAGACCCAGGGGAAGCTCCTGGCTCCTGGCTTGGGATCAGCGCAGCTCTGGCCATTGCGGCCAATTGGGGAGTGAACCAGTGAGTGGAAGACCTCTCTCTCTGTCTCTTTCTCTCTGCCTCTGCTCTCTCTGTGTAACTCTTTCAAATAAATAAATCAATATTTAAAAAATAAATAAGCATGTTTTTGAAAAATAGTGGATATATATATATATAATACATCCTGCTTTGCAAGGTTTTTTTTTGCTTAATAATGTAAATAGATTTTATAGCTAAACTATGTTTCTTCATATGGATTTATCATATACTATTTAATGAATACTGTACTGTTAGATATTTACTTTTCTATCCTCAAGTTTCCCTAAGAAAAAGTTTCCACAGACACTTCTGAAACCTATTTTTCCAAAGAAAGATTTTTTTAGGAAGTGCTTATTTGGGACAAGAGTATATAATAACATAATCTGTATTGCTAAGACTTTTGGTACACATCACTGATTTATTTTGCAAATTCACATTCTATTCAATGGCCATTGCCTCATATATGTCAAAATGTCAACAGTTGCAATAATTGTTTTGAATCTGATGAAAAACACATACTTTAATTTGTATTTATTCAATTTTTAAATAAATTAAACATCTTATTGAGTTTACTGATAATTATATATATTACACATAGTTATTATATTATATATTATAGTTAAGATATATAATATATAGTTTAATGTGATATATTGTAATATATAATTATGTTATTATAAATTATATAATTATTATATATGTTATGTAAATATATAACTATGTTATATATTATATAACTATATAATATATAATATAATAATATATGTATATATGTGTGTGTGTATATATATATATACACACACACTCATAGATTTATTTTTTTGACAGGCAGAGTTAGACAGTGAGAGAGAGAGACAGAGAGAAAGGTCTTTCTTCCATTGGTTCAACCCCCAAATGGCCCCCATGGCCGGCAAGCTGAGCCAATTCAAAGTCAGGAGTCTGGTGCTTCCTCCTGGTATCCCATGCACGTGCAGGGCCCAAGCACTGGGGCCACCCTCCACTGCCTTCCTGGGCCACAGCAGAGAACTGGACTGGAAGAGGAGCAACCGGGACAGATTTTTCATTCATTTCTGGAAATATTTTTTAAGATTTATTTATATATTTGAAAGGCAGAGTTACAAAGAGGCAGGGGCAGAGAGAGAAAAAGGTCTTCCATCTACTGGTTCACTCTCCAGAGGGCTGCAACAGCAAGAGCTGCCCTTATCTGAATTCAGGAGCTTCTTCTAGGTCTCTCACATGGGTGCAGGGGCCCAAGGACTTGGGCCATCTTCTACTGCTTTCCCAGGCCATAGCAAAGAGCTAGATATGAAGGGGAGTACCTGGGACTGGAACTGGGGCCCATATGGGATGCCAGCACTGCAGGTGGTGGCTTTACCAACTATGCCATAGCATCAGCCCCAGGATATACTTTTTAATTTTAACAAAATTAATAAACTATGAGTAAAAGTAATTGAGGAAACACAGGGAAAAGTAACACTAGTGTCCATTTTCATGTATTAAAACAATTGTTTACAGAGAAAAGAGCTTTGTCAAGATCAGAAAAAAATATTGTAAAACTCTTAGGGGTAAGGCCGGCGCTGCAGCCCACTAGGCTAATCCTCCGCCTGAAGCATCAGTACCCAGAGTTCTAGCCCTGGCTGGGGCACCAGATTCTGTCCTGGTTGCTCCTCTTCCAGTCCAGCTTTCTGTTGTAGCCCAGGAAGGCAGGGGAGGATGGTCCAAGTCTTTGGGTCCTGCACCCATATGGGAGACCAAGAGGAAGCACCTGGCTCCTGGCTTTGGAACTGTGTATCCCTGGCCATAGCGGCCATTTGGGGGGTCAACCAATGGAAGGAAGACCTTTCTCTCTGTCTCTCTCACCATCTAACTCTGCATGTCAAAAAAAAAAAAAAAAAAAAAACCTCTTGGGATAAAAACTTGACTAGAGATAAAAATCCACTATACTTTGAAAATCAAATTCCCAAAAACAAACACAAAAATAAAGTCCTAAAATCCAATATAAGAAGTATAAAATAGGAAAACTCCAAATTAAAACAAGGAAGTTGAATCCCAATTTGAAGGCCACCAGCCAATAAAACAGTTAGAGAAACAAAACTTCAGTTATAGAAACACAAAATATTTCAAACATTTAAGAAATAAAAAAACCTATATTTCTCAGATGTATCAAAGTATAAATAAGCAAAGCATATTTTCAGATTTCTTTTAGAAAGCCAGCATTACATTGATAGTGATGCAAAGTTGACCAGAACTTTCAATATAAATTAAGTATAAACTCTCTTTCATATACAGATGTATAAATCCTTAGTATTTGTATAATAAATGAAATCGCATATGAAAATGTAATGACTAACAAATCACATATAATAAAAAATACAAGAGTTGGTTAACATTTCTTAACAAGTCATGTAAATTTTCCAGGTAGGTGACAAATTCAAGGAGAAAATCACATGACAATTTAATGTTCAAAAACATTTAAAAATCAGCATGTAATTTTTAAAAACTGCTTGCAGTATAGTAAAAAAGAGCAATGGCTTTCTTATTCAGATCAAAATTTTTTAAAAGGATCCTACAACAAAAACCATGATTAATACAGAATCATTGAGAGCTTTTACCCTGGAAGTAAACCTAGACCAGGAAGTCTCCACTAGTGCCAACTTCTTATTGGAGGAGTAGTTGGGGGCGAGGGGGAGAGCAAAAAGAAATAAAATAAGATGTAAAGATCAATTTCTTAACAATAAATTGCCAATATATTGGAGATATTTATTTAGGGAGAATCCATAAAATCTAAAAACAAATAAACTGATAAATGAATTTAATGTTGTGGGAAAGATCGATGTTTTAAAAATCCATTAGATTACCAAGTGCCAGCAAGAAATAACTAGAAAATATAAAAGATCAATAGGCAGAGTAGAAAACAGAAGAAAAGAAAAAAAAAAGAGTAAATTATGTTACATCTAAGTGTTATTCAAATCAATAAGTAATACAAACGACCCAACAGAATGAGCAGAAATACAAGGAAAACGAAAGCGCCGGAAGCGGATAAACAGAACTGTAACTCACTGCAACAGGTTACCGCCAGCTCCAGGCAGCATCCGCAGGGAGAAGGACGGGGACCCAGGGCGAGGCCAGTGGGTAGCAGGAGCTCGGAGGTGAGAGCCCTCCAGCCGCGGGGAGGCAGAGCCCAGGGGCGGCCATTTCAGACCTGAACCCAAGTCTGTCTCTCGCTGTTCCCATCCAGGACAACTTGAAGTTAGGGGTCCTTGCTATGGGGGACGCTGATTGGCTCCGTGCTTTGTGACGTTCCGTGCACTCAAGGCTGGCAAACTGTCCAATCAGGCAAGGTGACGTCCACAGTGCATCAGCACGCGGGGCCTGGACGTCACAATCTTCTCAGAGTTTTGCCTGCAGAGTGAACTCCTGGGAGACAGCTCCGCCGCCAGGAGGCTCCCAAGCGAGGTCGACCTCTGCAGCTCTCCAACTTCACTCACCGGGGACGCTGGGCACCTAGGAAGCTGACAACCACGACATGGTGAGTGTGTGGACCTGGCTGTACCGAGAGGGGAAAACGGAGCCGAAGGCCAGGAGGACACAGGCCTCCGGCATCTGTGGGCTCCATATTGGCGCTGGCACAGGGCTTCCCCTCGGTCCCCTCAGACCCGTGGGTTGGGGGTTTTACCGGCACCCAGGACCCCCGAGGTCCTGCCCCTTCCCTGCTTGGGTGAGACTTCTCAGCCCAGAGTCATAGCAGGCCAGCTGTGTGGCAGTAGCTCCACGTCTCCCCCGATTGTGCAGTGGGGACTGGGTGGTCTCTAGGGAGAATGTGGGCTGTGTGTATATGGTTCATGCAGGACAGGCGCTGTCGGTTCCTCCTTCCCTCCCCACAGGCACCTGGTTCCCCCGAGTTTTCTTAATATGTGGCCTGCAGGGTATTTTCCAGGGCATTGACCTCTTTACACAGCTGTTTCTAGGATGTCTCACTCCTTCATATGTTTCCAATATCACAGTAACATAGACTGAGTAAGGTAGAAACAGAAGTTTTATTTGGCTTGGGGTTTTCACCCAGGTTTTAGAGAAGCAGAAAGACCCTGTAATTTGGTATTTGGGCATCGTCTTAGCACTTGCACTTTCTCTGTACAGGGTGCCATCTCTATGTGCACTTTCAAAATAGAAATTTTGACCACTCAAATTTATGTGTGTTTTAAAAATGATTTTTCTTGCATGAAAGTCTTCCAAATCCTGTAGATATGTCTAGTTTACTAAGTTATTTTGGATTTATATTTTAATATAGGAGCCTGTTTAGTTTTGCTTGTTTTAATTTTTTCAAGATTGTCAGAGTATGACTGACACAATTTGTGTATCATCAAAAACTGATGTTTTGCTATGTGAGGGACATTAAAAAGTTATGGACAATTCACATTATCTTTTGATTACATTTTTTCATAAACTTTCTAGAGTCCTCTTGTACATATACATTGTGAAATGATTAAGACAATCTAACATATCCATCACATTACATCCCTATGTTATTAAAGAATATGTAAGATATTAGCAAGTTGTGAGTATGTGATATCATAACCAACTGTTTACTGTGTGGAATATTAAGGTCTTGAGGTGTTAATTTTGTTAATTTATCTCATAGCTGCAAATGTGTGTTCAGCTAACATTTTCCCATGTCCTTCACTCTCAGCCCATGACAACCACCATTCTATTCTGTGATTAAGTGCGACTTTCTTAGCTTACACATATGAGTGATATTGTGTGGCATTTAACTTTCTGTGCCTTATTTCAAATAGCCTAATGTCCACATTCATATTTTTGGATCCACATCCTGACAAAATGGAAGAATTTCCTTATTAAGGTTGTCTGTGATTCCTGTGTATGTGTGTTTATCACATTTTCTTTATTCATATGTTGACAGTGGGGTTGTCTCCATATCTTGTTCTTGTAGATAATGCTGCCAGTAATGTGGAGATAAAGGTATCTATTTGAGATATTGATTTGATTTCCTTTGGATATACACTCAGTTGTGAGATTGCTTTGTCATATGTTCTATGTTTAATTTTGATTGAAGACCTACATAATGTTTTCTATATTGGATGTACCAATTTACTTTCTCAGCAACAATTTTTATATTCCTTTTTTCCACCCTGGGACAATGTTATCTTTTTACTTTTGGATAATTATTTTAACATATATGAAATGATAATCACTGTGGTCTTAATTAGCATTGTAGTCTTCATTAGCTGTTTCTGAACCCCTTTTAAGTTACCTGTTGGCTACTTGTATATATTCAATGGAAAACTGATCAATCCTTTGTGCAATTTTTATTACAATATTTGCTTTTGAGTTGTTTGTGTTCAAACTCAGGTTGTCCAATGTTTTCTTCATTTCTTGCTTTATCTGTTCTGTTTTTCCTATCACATGCAGAATATTTCTTAGATTTCTTTCACTCTTTGCTTTTGTCACCTATGCACTTAGTGTCATATCAAACAATCATTGTTGAGACTTATATCAATGAATTTGCTTCCATTTGTAAGGGGTTTTATATTCTCAGACCTTTTATGTAAGCCTTCAATTCATTTTGATTTGACTTTCATGCCTGGGTAATATAAAGATATTATATTTCAGTTTTTGGCATGTAGATGAACAATTTTCCTCTGCTTTAGATGTGGTCACTAAACACTAAGTGGCAGGATCCAGGCAGAAACTGTCACAGTCCAGTTTTTCCCTAATCTGCCTTGTCTCCCAGACCCACTCTTCTGTGCTCTGCTGCTCTTCCCTGTCTGCATGAAGAGACCTCAGAAGTGAGCATGCACAGAGAGAGACACATGAAGCAGTGTGCAATGTTGGGGAGAAGCAGAAACTATGTAGTAAAGGGGCAGGGCCCAGAAGGCTCTGTCTCCTTTCTCTGAAAGCCTTGGATATACAGAGGCACTTCAAAAATTCCCTGAGGGATTGACATTTGGCATGTGTTACAACCCTGCTTAGTATGTCCACATCCTATATTGGCATGCCTAGGTTACAGTCACAACTCTCAATTCCAGCTTTATGCTAATATGCACTTTTGGAGGGAGTGATGGCTGAAGTATGTGGGTCCTTGTAACCCACATGAGAGACTCGTATCATCTGGGAAGCAGAGCTGATGGGGTCCTCCATGCAGAGTGGATGAACATAAGGTGTTTCTTTGCTGCAATGTGTGTTGGTGATCTGGAAAATAACACTCCATCATGAACTTTGTATGTCAAACAATGATGCACAACCAAGAAAAGGAGCCCACTGAGGTATTCAGGCATTTTTTCAATTAGTCTATGCTGCTGCCATCCCCACAGGGAAGGGGCCCAACTGGAATAGTCCCAGTCTGACCACATGGATGCAGGAGGTTTATTTAAATTTTGAAAATTAATTTTATTCACATTAAAGGCACAATGATCTCTCATCCACAGTTCTCTCCAGATATTCACAATAGCTGGAATTCAGCCAGGTTGTGATGTGAAAACATCAGGTTTTATGAAGTGAAAATCCCAGAACTCAGTGTGGGTGGCACAGACCCAAGTATCTGAGCTATTATATGCTGCCTCCTAGGGTGCACTTTAGTAGGAAGCTGGATTGGAAGTGGAGTGGGACTCAAACCTACACACTCTAATATAGGATGTGGGTCTCGAAAGAGCCATCTTACATGCTATTCCCCAATGCTCACCCCTCTGTTATTTTAAGAGGAGCCCTACAACAGTCCAAACCAACTCTCCTGGCCCTGATGGTCATAGCCCCTGAATTTAAGCTGTGCAGACCCTCAACACTCTAGAAAATACCCAAGTACATCCACGCAATGGAGTGTTCACAGCAGCAGCTTCCTGCTGTGCTTGTCACTCAGAACTATGAAGCTAAAGGTGTGCCGTCAGGTGCTGTTCTGCCTGACACCTCTTCATCCACTTTCCACAAGCTGATACCACATCTGGCCATCCACATCAAAGTGGTCACTATTAGATGCTGTGTTGAAGGGGGATCCCAAGTTGTCTCATTTCAGATAAATTTCATGTGTTGCTTCAGACACTGCTCAGCACTGATGTGGCTCATCCCCCCAGATAGTCTCCATAGTAGGTCCCTTGGCACAGTAGTTCATACACCCCACCGGCACCTCTGTGGGTGACACTCATCTGTTTACTGGGCTCATAGCCTAGATAATTGTGACCTGTGGGCACTGAATCAGGTATTACTTCATCAGTGTGGTGAACCAGCCTGCTGGGTCATTGGCGAAAAGGAGGACAAGTCCTTAGTATACCTGCATGGTCAACATATTAAGGCGGGACTCTTCCTTTTACCATGAACGCTGGTATTGTTTCTCCCCACTTCTCATTTACCATTTCTCATCCTTGGTTGGCATGGACAGTCTGGAATATCTCTTCTACACCATGCCTAATGCTTTGTACAGATGGGGTATGCTGATGAAGAGCCTGTGCATTTCCTCAATTACCTCTGCACCATCAACACTCAAGCAAGGCCATAGTAGAATTTGCCTCAGTTAATCACCACATAATGGAAGCATGTGTTTTGAAATTTGTATTTGTAACTTATTGCAGGTGGAAGCTTAACATCCTGCCTCACAATAATAATTCCAACCAGCCTATTTTTACAGGTTAAAAAAAGAAATCATTTTCGGACTGCATTGATTTGCAAAAACGTGATAAAATAATTCTAGTGACATTAGGGTTAGATGTTTAATATGTTGGTAAATTTGTCTAGAGAAAGTGCCTGCCTTCTAATTTTGTATTAGGAAGGAAGGCAAGTTAGGGGTGACAACCATAGCATTATGTAGTGAGTAGTAGACAACTTTTCTGTTTGGTTTAACCCTTTGAACAGCCTAACATGGAATAGAAGCTGCTCATATGTTTGTTGAATGGGTAGAAATATCCAAGGAACCTGGAAGATATGAGAAATACCCAAAAACCTATATTTTTCAGTGATTTACTGTATGCCCAGCTTTGGCTTCATGCTGTGGGAGCCAGTGCTGTGTCTAGGAATACTGATAGCAGCAGCAATTTATTGTGCTTCTTGTGAGCCAAGCATTCTGCACACATTTGTTTTTCATTCTCTCTGCTACTCTGTGAGTTGGACATTGTGGGTTTTTTTATCCATAAGGAAACTGAGGCCAAAAGAGGCCAAGCAGCTGGACAACAAACAGTAAGGTGTTCCCTTAACTCCTGTATTCTAAGGCCTGCTTTGCTCATAAAGCATCCTTTCTTGTGGGAAGTAAACATAATTGGGACAATTACAAATTAGCATGCTAGGGAATAATTGTATAGTATGCCTCTCTTTCTACATATTTGTGTGCTACCAGCATTTCATAAAGTGTGGGGTTTTGTCATGATTAAGTCTGTATGCTTTGGAGTTAGATGCATGGATTGGAATCATTCCTGTGTGTGTAAAACTGGACATGTAGCCATGCATTTAAACATTTATTACAACTTCTTATAAAGTGTGGATAATAAAGGCATCTGCCTCCTTGTTGTGAGGGATGTGTAACTTGTGTAAAATAATTCAGTGTGTGGTAGGCATTGCATCTCAGCAGGTTAAGCCACAGCTTGGAATGCTCACATCTCATATTGGGGTGATGCTTTGAATGCTAGCAACCACCATTAAGCTAGCTATTGATGTACTTGGGAAAGCAGTAGAGGATGGTGCAAGGGCTTGAGTCCTGCCACACCTCTGGGAGGTTTGGATGGAGTTCCTGGCTCTTGACTTTGGACTGATTCAGTCTTAAAGATGGGCACTTGATGATTGATCCAGTGGTTGGATGCTTTCTCCCTCTATTCTCCCTCATCACACTCTCCCCTTCTCTACCTCCTTCTTTATCTTTTACTTTGCCTTTTAAATAAATAAAAACAAAATGGTTCAGTGTCTGACAAACTGTGGTTCTCATACAATTCAGTGTCTGACAAACTGTGGTTCTCATACAATGTAGGGTTTACAAAGCCACTGATTTGTATCAGTTTTATTCATCTATCCTACACATCTCAAATGGTGATTTTAAAATAGGTAAACAGTAAGTGTTTAATGAATAATATATTTTAATATGTAAATATCTAGGTCCAATTACATTAGAAAGATCCTCATTCTATTTTCACATGTAAAGCAAGATAGGGATGGACTGAATATGGGGCAACATAAACCCAGAGGCAGAGGGGAACCAGAAGGAGTGGAGAAACTTTTGCAAAATGAATTATTGGAAAGTATGCTGGACAAATAGCTCATTTACATGTTTTCTTACTAGTTTTTAGAATGAGTATACTCTCTATGTTTTTCTAGGCAATCAAAATATAATGTGACACACGTGTTGTGGCAATAGGACTCCATTCTAATGTTGATCCTACAAAGCTGTTTTACTGTTTCTTAGAATTAACACTGGATTCCATCTCACTTGCAATTTTCATTAGAGAGCTGCTATGGAAAATTTCTATACCTCTCAAGAAAGAGTAATACTGACATGTAAGGCCAGGTGCATCACTCAAATCATCCCAATCAGATTTCTCAATGCTTGATATAATCAGAAAACTGTGTTTTCTTAGCTTCTTTGTAAAGTTCACTCATAAACTCAGAAAGAATTTATTGAAAATATGTGTGTCTGTCCACGCCTGTAGTGTAACAAGTGTAGTCTATGAATTCAGACCTGTACTTTAGGAGTTTGTAGGATTATTGAATGAAGCAAGGAGCATAATAGATTTCTATTTAAAATGTATGATGGCCTTTGTACTTAAAATATGTTCTAGATCTTTCATGTCAGTTAATTGACATTAACTGTTATTTTTCAACCTTGGAACTGCATTATGGAATATTTTCCTTTCATATTTCAAAGTAAACACCACAATTCTCAAAGATGGTTTTGTGATTCTGGCCATTGCTTACAACATGTTGCTGTGAAAATAATAGAATGGTTGCAATCTCATGGTTTTATTGACTGTGGGTTTGGGAGATTCCAAAATGGAGGAAAGAATAAGTTGAAATTCTACTGATTTTGCTCTTCATTGGAGCACTGCACAGCATAAAACCATTGCCCTTCCAAGCTTTCTTCAACCACACACCTCATTCTACCAAAGTCTTTTTTTTTTGCATAGTCTACAATTCCATTTATACAGAAGAGGCAAATATATATGGAGAGATAGCAGTTTATGACTTACATGGGTCTGCTGGGTAAAATTGGTAAAATTGGAGAAAGACTTCAAAAATGCTTGTAAGAACTTTTGTAGTGATGGGACTTCCCTAAAGCTGGATTGTGGTGATGGTTTCCCACCGGTATACTGTGGGGAGCAACTCAGACTAGACTGTTACTCGAATTAAGACTTATTCTATGCATCTGCTCTCCCACAATATGGCGCTGGGAGACGAGGAAATAGCTTCTACACAGCTGCCTCCAGTTCAACCAATAAACAGCAGGACCTGCTCCTGATTGGAGGAGAGCAGCGTACTTGGCATGTGGGTAGCAGAGTTGGGATTGGTGGAAGAGGACTATAAAGGAGGAGAGAGACAACATGCACCAGGAACATCTAAGAGGAACACCTGAGCAGCCCCCGAGAGAGCCAGCCGGTGGTGTGCCGCTCCCCCGCGGAAGTGGGGAAAGTGGCAGGGGGAACCGCCCTTCCACAGAGGTGGAAGGGAAGGTATCCAACCCGGGAAGAACCAGCAGCAAACCCGGGGAGGGCCGAGCAGACAAAAGAATAGCGCAGGGTCCTGTGTTGTTCCTCCGTGAAGAGGGGGAGCGACAGTATACATTTACCAAAAGTAATTGAACAGTATTGTTAGAATGTATGATTATTTTATGTATGTGATATACACAAATTTTAATTTCAATCTAAAAATTAAAACAAATGTATGCACAGTATTTTTACCTTTAACAGAAGAAAGAAGAATCAGTGTTTTAATTCTATCTAGACAAGTAGTATAAAATATCAAATCATATTATATAATATATATAAATAATATCTGACAATAATCCTAATGCTACTACTAGATATGTGCTGTCTATATGTTAATTTGCTTGATCCAACCTGCCTATGAAGTAAAATAATCATCTTCATTTTACATTAGAAGGGCACTTATCATGGTTTTATATTTTGCCTAAGGTAACACAAATTGTAGTTGGTAGAGGTACAATTTGATTTTTTTTTGACAGGCAGTGTTAGGCAGTGAGAGAGAGAGACAGAGAGAAAGGTCTTCCTTCCATTGGTTTACTCCCCTAATGGCCACTATGGCTGGTCCTGTGCTGATCCAAAGCCAGGAGCTGGGTGCTTCCTCCCAGTCTCCCATGCAGTTGCAGGGACCCAAGCACTTGGGCCATCCTCCAATGCCCTCCTAGGCCACAGCAGAGAGCTGGACTGGAAGAGGAGCAACCGGGGCTAGTATCTGGCACCACAACTGGGACTAGAACCTGGGGTTCCAGCACCGCAGGCAGAGGATTAGCCAATTGAGCCACAGCATCAGCCAGTAGAGGTAGAATTTGAATCCTAACAACCTCGAGTCTGGCTGGCAATATCTGATAGGATGATACCATGGATTTGCCATGCATTCTTCTACCTCAGAGCTTTTGCCCATTCTGTTTCCTTTAGAAGAACACACTTACACCCCTTTCTTCTTGTAATAACTCTTATTCATTTTTTGAAGTGGAGCATAACTGTTTTCTGGAGTCTTTTTTACCCTCTTTTTTATTTTTTATTTAGTAAATATAAATTTTCAAAGTACAGTTAATGGATTACAATGGCTTCCCCCCCCATAATTTCCCTCCCACTCACACCCCTCCCATCTCCCACTCCCTTTCCCATTCCATTCACATCAAGATTCATTTTCAATTATCTTTATATACAGAAGATCAATTCAGTATATATATTTTTTGTTTTTTTTTCCTTTTTTATTTAGTAAATACAAATTTTCAAAGTACAGTTAATGGATTACAATGCCTTCCCCCAATAATTTCCCTCCCACTCACACCCCTCCCATCTCCCACTTCTTCTCCCATTCCATTCACATCAAGATTCATTTTCAATTATCTTTATATACAGAAGATCAATTCAGTATATATTAAGTAAAGATTTCATCAGTTTGCACCCACACAGAAACACAAAGTGTAAAATACTGTTTCAGTACTAGTTATAGCATTAATTCACATTGGACAACACATTAAGGACAGATCCCACATGAAAAGTAAGTACACAGTGACTCCTGTTGTTGACTTAACAATTTGACATTCTTGTTTCTGGCGTCAGTAATCTCCCTAGGCTCTAGTCATGAGTTGCCAAGGCTATGGAAGCCTTTTGAGTTCGCTGACTTCAATCTTATTCCGACAGGGTCATAGTCAAAGTGGAAGTTCTCTCCTCCCTTCAGAGAAAGGTACCTACTTCTTTGATGGCCCTGTTCTTTCCACTGAGATCTCACTTGCAGAGATCTTCCATTTAGGTCTTCTTTTTTTTTCCAGGTTGTCTTGACTTTCCATGCCTAAAATACTCTCATGGGCTCTTCAGCCAGATCCACATGCCTTAAGTGCTGATTCTGAGGCCAAAGTGCTATTTAGGACATCTGCCATTCTATGAGTCTACTGTGTATCCTGCTTCCCATGATGGATCCTTCTCTCCCTTTTTGATTCTATCAGCTAGTATTAGCAAACACTAGACTTGTTTGTGTGATCCCTTTGACTCTTAGACCTATCGGTGTGATCAATAGTGAACTGAAATTGATCACTTGGACTAGTGAGATGGCATTGGTACATGCCACCTTGATGGGATTATATTGGAATTCCCTGACATGATTCTAACTCCACCCTTTGGGGCAAGTCCGATTGAGCATGTCCCAAATTGTACATCTCCTCCCTCTCTTATTTCCACTCTTACATTTAACAGGGATCACTTTTCAGTTAAAATTTAAACACATAAGAATAATTGTGTGTTAATTATGGAGTTCAACCAATAGTACTAGAACAAATCAAAGAGAAAATACTAAAATGGATATAGTATTACATTGTACATCAACAGTCAGTACAAGAGCTGATCAAGTCATTGTTTCTCATAGTGTCCATTTCACTTCAACATGTTTCCCCTTTGGTGCTCACTTAGTTGTCGCCGATCAGAGAGAACATATGATATTTGTCCCTTTGGGACTGGCTTAATTCACTCAGCATATTGTTTTCCAGATTCCTCCATCTTGTTGCAAATGACCGGGTTTCATTGTTTTTGACTGCTGTAGAGTATTCTATAGGGTACATGTCCCATAATTTCTTTATCCAGTCTACTCTTGATGGGCATTTGGGTTGGTTCCAGGTCTTGCCTATTGTGAATTGTGCTGCAATAAACATTAGGGTGCAGACCGCTTTTTTGTTTGCCAATTTAAATTCCTTTGGGTAAATCCCAAGGAGTGGGATGGCTGGGTCGAACGGTAGGGTTATATTCAGGTTTCTGAGGAATCTACAGACTGACTTCCATAGTGGCTTAACCAGTTTGCATTCCCACCAACAGTGTGTTAGTGTCCCTTTTTCCCCACATCCCCTCTAGCATCTATTGTTGGTAGATTTCTGAATGTGAGCCATTCTAACCGGGGTGAGGTGAAACCTCATTGTGGTTTTGATTTGCATTTCCCTGATTGTTAGAGATCTTGAACATTTTTTCATGTGTCTGCTGGCCATTTGGATTTCCTCTTTTGAATAATGTCGCTCCCCCTCTTCGTGGAGGAACGACACTAAACCCTGCCTAGGCTTCATATCCGAGTCACGGCACCATTATGTCGCTCCCCCTCTTCGTGGAGGAACGACACAGGACCCTGCGCTGTTCTTTCGTCTGCTCGGCCCTCCCCGGGTTTGCTGCTGGTTCTTCCCGGGTTGGCTACTATCCCTTCCACCTCCGTGGAAGGGCAGTTCCCCCTGGCCACATTCCCCACTTCCGTAGGGGAGCGGCACACCGCCGGCCGGCTCTCTTCGGGGGCTGCACAGGTGTTCCCCTTAGATGTTCCCCTTAGATGTTCCTGGTGCATGCCGTTTCTCTCCTCCTTTATAGTCCTCCTCCGCCAATCCCAACTCGGCCGCCCACACGCCGAGTACGCTGCTCTCCAATCAGGAGCAAGTCCTACAGTTTATTGGTTGAACTGGAGGCAGCTGTGCGGAAGCTGTTTACTTCTCTCCCAGCGCCATATTGTGGGAGAGCAGATGCATAGAATAAGTCCTAATTCCAGTAACTTAGTCTAGTCCGATTTGCTCCCCACAAATAATGTCTATTGAGGTCCTTGGCCCATCTCTTAAGTGGGTTGTTGGTTTTGTTTTTGTGGAGTTTCTTGATCACTTTGTAGATTCTGGTTATCAACCCTTTATCTATTGCATAGTTTGTGAATATTTTTCCCCATTGTGTCGGTTGCCTCTTCAGTTTCCTGACTGTTTCTTTTGAATTACAGAAACTTCTCAATTTGATGCAATCCCAAATGTTAATTTTGGCTTTGACTGCCTGTGCTTCTGGGGTCTTTTCCAAGATGGCTTTGCCAGTACTTATATCTTGCAGAGTTTCTCCAATGCTCTCTAATAATTTGATGGTGTTGGGTCGTAGATTTAAGTCTTTAATCCATGTTGAGTGAATTTTTGTGTAAGGTGAAAGGTAGGGGTCTTGCTTCATGGTTCTGCACGTGGAAATCCAATTTTTCCAGCACCATTTATTGAATAGACTGTCCTTACTCCAGGGATTGGTTTTGGATCCTTGATCAAAAATAAGTTGGCTGTAGATGTTTGGATTGATTTCTGGTGTTTCAATTCTGTTCCATTGGTCTATCCATCTGTTTCTGTAGCAGTACCATGCTGTTTTGATGACAACTGCCCTGTAGTATGTCCTGAAATCTGGTATTGTGATGCCTCCAGTTTTGTTTTTGTTGTACAAGATTGCTTTAGCTATTCGAGGTCTCCTGTGACTCCATATGAATTTCAGCATCATTTTTTCTAGATCTGAGAAGAATGTCTTTCTTATTTTGATTGGTATTGCATTGAATTTATAAATTGCTTTTGGGAGAATGGACATTTTGATGATATTGATTCTTCCAATCCATGAGCATGGAAGATTTTTCCATTTCTTGGTATACTCTTCTATTTCTTTCTTTAAGGTTTTATAATTTTCATCATAGAGATCTTTAACATCCTTGTTAAGTTTATTCCAAGGTATTTGATTGTTTTTGTAGCTATTGTGAATGGGATTGATATTTGCTGTTCTTTCTCAGCCATGGCATTGCCTTTGTATACAAAGGCTGTTGATTTTTGTGCATTGATTTTATACCCTGCTACTTTGCCAAACTCTTCTATGAGTTCTAATAGTCTCTTAGTAGAGTTCTTTGGATTCCCTAAATAAAGAATCATATCATCTGCAAAGAGGGATAGTTTGAGTTCTTCCTTCACAATTTGTATTCCTTTAATTTCTTTTTCTTGCCTAATAGCTCTGGCTAAAACTTCTAGAACTATATTGAATAGCAGTGGTGAGAGTGGGCATCCCTGTCTGGTACCAGATCTCAGTGGAAATGCTTCCAACTTTTCCCCTTTCAATAGGATGTTGGCTGTGGGTTTTTCATAGATTGCTTTGATTGTATTGAGGAATGTTCCTTCCATACCCAGTTTGCTTAGAGTTTTCATCATGAAAGGGTGTTGTATTTTATTGAATGCTTTCTCAGCATCTATTGAGATAATCATATGGTTTTTCTTCTTCAGTCTGTTAATGTGAACATTGAACCATTCCTGCATACCAGGGATAAATCCCACTTGGCCTGGTTGGATGATCTTTCTGATGTGTTGTTGCATTCTCTTGGCCAGAATTTTTTTTGAGGATTTTTGCATCTATGTTCATCAGGGATATTGGTCTGTAATTATCTTTCAATGCTGCATCTTTTTTTGGCTTAGGAATTAAGGTGATGCTGGCTTCATAGAAGGAATTTGAGAGGATTCCCTCTTTTTTCAATTGTTCTGAATAGTTTGAGAAGAATTGGAATTAGTTCTTCTTTAAATGTCTAGTAGAATTCAGCAGTGAATCCATCTGGTCCTGGGCTTTTCTTTGTTGGGAGGGCCTTTATTACTGTTTCAATTTCTGTCTCAGTTATGGGTCTATTTAGGTTTTCTATGTCTTCCTGGTTCAATTTAGGAAGGTTGCGTGTGTCCAGGAATCTATCCATTTCTGATAGATTTCCCTGTTTGCTGGCATACAAGTCCTTGTAGTAATTTCTGATGATTCTTTTTATTCCTGTGGTGTCTGTTTTTACATTTCCTTTTTCATCTCTGATTTTATTGATTTGGGTCTTTTCTTTTTTTAGTTAGTTGGGCCAATGTGGTGTCAATTTTGTTTATTTTTTCAAAAAACCAACTCCTCATTTGGCTTATTTTTGTAATATTTTTTGGATTCAATCCTGTTGATTTCTTCTCTGATTTTAATTATTTCTCTTCTCCTACTAGATTTGGGTCTGGTTTGCTGCAGTTTTTCTAGATCCTTGAGATCCATTTAAAGCTTGTTTATTTGGTGCCTTTCCAATTTCTTGATGTAGGCACCTATTGCTATAAACTTTCCTCTTAGCACTGCTTTTGCTGTTATCCATAAGTTGGTATGTTGTGCTGTTATCCTCATTTACTTCCAAAAAGTTTCTGATTTCTCTTTTGATTTCTTCTATGATCCATTGTTCATTCAGGAGCATGTTGTTAAATCTTCATGTATTTGCATATGCCCTAGGGATTCCTGAGTTGCTAATTTCCAAATCCATTCCCCTATGGTCTGAGAAGCTGCATGGTATGATTCTAATTCTTTTGAATTTGCTGAGACTTGCTCTATGGCCTAGTATGTGGTCAGTCCTAGAGAAGGTTCCATGTACTGCTGAGAAGAATGTAAATTCTTTAAGTGTAGGATGAAAAGCTCTGTAGATATCTGTTAGATCCATTTGGGGTGTAGTGTCATTTAAGGTTTAGGTCATCACAGTGCTCAGTTTATGTCAATGATAAGTTTATGATGTCAGTTCTTTCGTGTGTTCACAATAAACAGTTTATTATATGACAAAGTTTTGCATATTGCATCTAAATATTAGTTTATGACATCAAAAATTTATGACTTCACATTGATTATGGTATCACAATGGTTTTCTATCATCACAATTGGCTAAAATATCACAATGATGGTTAATACATCAAAATTGATTATGTCAACATTTTTTACTTCAAATTTGATTATGATATTACAATGGTTGGTTTATGACAATGATAATTTGTGGCATCTCAACATTAGTTTATGACAAAAATGTACTATGACATCACAATTGAATAGGACATCATAATGTTATTATGGCACCACAACTGACTTTGGTATTGCAATGATGGTTATGGTATCAAAATTGATTATGATGCCAAAATGGTTTTTATGACAATACATTATGACATCAAAGAGGTAGTTTTATGTCATCAGAATGGTGGTTTATCACAAAATGATTTTCACATCAAAATTTTTATTATAATCCAATGGTGTTTAATGATATCAATATTGATGATTTCATGATGGTTCCTTGGTTTATGACATCACAACATATTGTGATGGCACAATAGGGCATGATATTATTTTTATGGCAGCACAATTGACAAAGATGGCACAATGGTTTATGATATGATAATGTTGTTTTATCACATAACAACTGATTATGGCTACACAGACTATCATGGTTTATGACAACCACATTGATTGTGATGGCAGTTTTTGGTCATTGTAGCTCAGTTCATAATAGCTAAGATATGGAATCAACACAGGTGTCCATCAATTAAAGACTAGATAAATTATTTTTTATATACACTATGGAATACTACACAGTGATTTAAAATAATGCAACAAAATGGATGAAACTGGAAACCATTATACTTAATGAAATAAGCTAGCCACAAGAGGACAAATACCATATTTTCTCCCTGATCTGTGGAAACTAATAGAGTACCTGAAAGGTAATCTATAGAAGTGAAGTTGCCACTTTTAGATGCAATGCTTTTAAACAGCTCTTGTCACAATTGTTAAGGGATAATTTTTTCATACTATTTGTAGAACTCTTATATATTGTAGGGTTAGTCTTATGAGTATAAAGTTGAGGGGCTGGTGCTGTGGTGCAGTATGCTAATCCTCCACCTGCAGCACCAGCATCCCCTATGGGCACCAGTTCTAGTCCCAGCTGCTCCTTTTTCCAATCCAGTGTCTCTGCTATGGCTATGGCCTGGGGCTTCGGATTGGTCCAGCTCTGATCATTGCAGCCATTTGGGGAGTGAACCAGTGGACAGAAGACCTTTCTCTCTGTTTCTCCCACAAACTGTTTGTAACTCTATCTCTCAAATAAATATAATTTTTAAAAAGCAAAGTTAATTGAAAATAGATCTTTGTAAAAAATAAGAATAAGAATAGGAGAGAGAGGAGGAAGAAGTGTGAGAATGTGGGTGTGAGGGAGGGTAAGGTTGGAAGAATCACATTACAGTGTTTTATGACAATATAATGGTCATTTATGACATCAAAATTGATTATGATGGCATGAGGTGTCGCTCCCCACTTCGTGGAGGAACGACACAGGACCCTGCTCTGTTCTTTCGTCTGCTCGGCTCTCCCCGGGTTTGCTGCTGGTTCTTCCCGGGTTGGCCACCATCCCTTCCACCTCCGTGGAAGGGTGGTTCCCCCTAGCCACTTTCCCCACTTCCGCGGGGGAGCAGCACACCGCCGGCCGGCTCTCTTGGGGGCTGCACAGGTGTTCCTTCAGATAGATGTTCCTCTTAGATGTTCCTGGTGCATGTTGTCTCTCTCCTCCTTTATAGTCCTCTTCCACCAATCCCAACTCTGCTACCCACACGCCGAGTACGCTGCTCTCCTCCAATCAGGAGCAAGATCAGCTCCTGCAGCTCCGTCAATGAAATTGGCGAGAGGCAGCTGCATAGAAGTTGTTACTCCCTTCTCAGCGCCATATTGTGGGAGAGCAGATGCATAGAATAAGTCTTAATTCCAGTAACTTAGTCTAGTCCGAGTAGCTCCCCACAATGAGGTAGCTTTATGTCATCACAATTTGAATATGGCAACAAAAAGGTAGGTTTATGATATTAGAAGGGTGGCTTATCCAAACGAATAGACTGATATCACAATTTTAAAAAAATATTTATTTAATTTTTTGAAAGGCAGAAGTAGAGAAGGATATTCATTTCCCCAAGTGGCTAAAATGGCCAAAGCTGTACCAGTTCAAATACAGGAGCCAGGAGATTTATCCAGGTCTCTCACATGGGAACAGGGACCGAGGACTTGGACTGTCCTCTGCTGCCTTCCCAAGCTCATTAGCAGGGAGACAGATTGGAACTGGGGCAGCCAGGATTTGAACCAGTGCCCATATGAAACGTTGTCTTGCCACATGGCAATTTAATCCATTATGCTACAATGCCTGCCTCCACAATTTTTTCTATGATAATGCAAAAAAAGTATATGCCATCTGTGGGGAGCAATCCGGACTGGACTGAGTTACTGGAATTAAGACTTATTCTATGCATCTGCTCTCCCACAATATGGCGCTGGGAGAGAAGTAAACAGCTTCCGCACAGCTGCCTCCAGTTCAACCAATGGGCTGTAGGACTTGCTCCTGATTGGAGGAGAGCAGCGTACTCGGCGTGTGGGCGGCCGAGTTGGGATTGGCGGAGGAGGACTATAAAGGAGGAGAGAAACGGCATGCACCAGGAACATCTAAGGGGAACATCTAAGGGGAACACCTGTGCAGCCCCCGAGAAGAGCCGGCCGGCAGTGTGCCGCTCCCCTGCAGAAGTGGGGAGTGTGGCCAGGGGGAACTGCCCTTCCACGGAGGTGGAAGGGATAGTAGCCAACCCGGGAAGAACCAGCAGCAAACCCGGGGAGGGCCGAGCAGACGAAAGAACAGCGCAGGGTCCTGTGTTGCTCCTCCACGAAGAGGGGGAGCGACATAATGGTGCCGTGACTCGGATATGAAGCCTAGGCAGGGTTTAGTGTTGCTCCTCCACGAAGAGGGGGAGCGACATAATGGTGCCGTGACACGGATAGGAAACCTAGGAGGGAAAGAACGGGAAGAACTGGGAAAATTACCAGAGAGAGAGACTAGCAAACAGCCTAGGGAAAAGCCGGATGAAAAAGGAGCCGGAAGAAGCTATTGAAAGCCTAGGCATAGACTTGGATACGGACTGTGGGAAAGAAGTTAGGATTTGAAAGTGAAAGTGAAAGCTTTCATAGACTCGGATGCGGACTATGGCGGGGAAGCTAGGAGACTGAAAGCGAAAGTGAAACCTGGAGGAGGCTTGGACTCGGATACGGACTGTGGGGAGAAGCCAGGAGAAATGAGAGGAATATTGTTGGAAGAAAACTTAGAGAAACATACCGGGTAGAGAAAAATGTTAGGGAGGATGAAGCCGCGAGTGCAGGCCAAGCCATCTTGGAATTCTTCAAGTCACCCCGGGGAGCAAGAGGCGAAGATCTGGAACCAGAGGCAGAGACTTGGGCCGCCAGGATTCTCCAGGTTAGTCCGGGGAACTTGGACTGAATGCCTGTGGTGGCGGAAACATTCGCGGAAGCCGCCGCGTGCAGAGAGAGCACGGGGCGTTGGCGCAAGGCTGTGGTGCGGGCGCGAAGTGCGTGGAGACCGCGGAGCGTGCGCGCAGAGCCGGGAACCTGCCGGCGGTTCCAGGCGCCGGGAAGCCGCGCAGAGCCGGGAACCCGCCGGCGGGGCGAGGCGCCGGGAAGCCGCGCAGAGCCGGGAACCCGCCGGCGGGGCGAGGCGCCGGGAAGCCGCGCAGAGCCGTGAAGCTGCCGCGGGGCGAGGTGCCGAGAAGCTGCTGCGGGGCGAGGTGCCGAGAAGCAGCCTCGGGGCGAGCGCCGCCGGGAAGCCGCAGGGATAAGAGAAACAGAAGTTTAGAAGTAAGATGAGAGAGATAGGAATGTTGGAAGATAGAAGTAAAATGGGAGAAATAGGAATGCCCGGAGATAGAGAAATAGAGAAATAGAAAGGCCTCCCCTCAACATGCCAATGAGAAAGCTTGGATTCGGTCTGCCTGATTAAGTGAGGCGATGAGCACCTGGGCGGCTAGGAGCTTATGCGCCGCAGGTCACCGAAGACAGGCACGAATTAACATCAGTAAGGCTTCCCCACGATACAACAATGAGAAAGCTTGGATTCGGTCTGCCTAATTAAGGCGGTAAGCACCAAGCAAGCAGCTCGACCAGAGTATGAGCTGCAGGTCACCGAAGATAGGCACGAACCAACACTAATAAGTCTCCCCCACAATACGGCAATGAGAAGGCTTGGATTCGGTTTGCCTGATAGGTTTTGTAAGCACCTGCAGGCAGTTCTAGCAGAGCAGAGCATGCGCTGCAGGGCACCGAACACAGGCACGCATCAGCGCCTAAAAACCTCCTCACAACATGGCGAAGAGAGGACCCGGATTCGGTTTGCCTGATAGGACTTGTAAGAGCCTGTGGCAACTCTAGCAAGTAGAGCAGAGTGTGTGCCGCGGGACACCGAAGACAGGCGCGTATCAACGCTAAAAAATAAAAAGAAAGGGGGATCTGTGGGGAGCAATCCGGACTGGACTGAGTTACTGGAATTAAGACTTATTCTATGCATCTGCTCTCCCACAATATGGCGCTGGGAGAGAAGTAAACAGCTTCCGCACAGCTGCGTCCAGTTCAACCAATGGGCTGTAGGACTTGCTCCTGATTGGAGGAGAGCAGCGTACTCGGCGTGTGGGCAGCTGAGTTGGGATTGGCGGAGGAGGACTATAAAGGAGGAGAGAGACGGCATGCACCAGGAACATCTAAGGGGAACATCTAAGGGGAACACCTGTGCAGCCCCCGAGAAGAGCCGGCCGGCGGTGTGCCGCTCCCCTGCGGAAGTGGGGAGTGTGGCCAGGGGGAACTGCCCTTCCACGGAGGTGGAAGGGATAGTAGCCAACCCGGGAAGAACCAGCAGCAAACCCAGGGAGGGCCGAGCAGACGAAAGAACAGCGCAGGGTCCTGTGTCGTTCCTCCACGAAGAGGGGGAGCGACAGCCATCAAAATTAGTTATTATGGAACACTGTTTATAAAATCACAACTGATTCACAAAGACAGTTTTATGATAGAAGAATGGTGGGTTTTTTTTAAAGGTTTTAATTATTTGAGAGGTAGAGTTACAGATAGTGAGAGGGAGAGACAGAGAGAAAGGTCTTCCATCCACTGGTTCACTCCCCAAATGACTGCAACTCCAGCCGATCTGAAGCCAGAAGCCAGGAGCTTCTTCCAGTCTCCCATGTGGGTGCAGGGTCCCAAGGACTTGAGCCATCTTCCACTGCCTTCCCAAGCCATAGCAGAGAGCTGAATTGGAAGAGGAGCAGCCAGGATTCCAATGGGCACCCATATGGGATGCCGGCACCACAGGAAGATGATTAACATACTGTGTCATAGCGCCGGCCCTCAGAATGGTGTTTTATCACTTAACATTTTATTTCAACATTACATTTTTTTGGCAAAGCAAGATTATTTGTGACATCAAATTTTATTATGACACAATGTGTGATGATTTAACAAAAAATTTATGAAAGAAAAATGGTAGCTTTATTACATCAAAATTGATTATGACAAAACGATGTTATGACAATGACATATTAAGGGTATGTTTCTGATACCAGAATGTATGATACTATATTATTGTGGCAATATAAAGGGGTTTATTACATCCAAATTGATTATATGGTATAATGTTTATGACATCATAACTAATTATGGCATCAGAAACATTTTTAATATCAGAATTGATTATGATAGAATGTTAGGTTGATATCAGAATGGTAGATTATAACATAAAAATTGATAACAATTTCACAATGTATCTTATGACAATATCATGATGACACCAAAGTTTATGAAAGAACAATGGTAGGTTTATGATATCACAATTTGTTACAATAGCACATTGGTATGTTTATACTATCAGAACTATAATTGATCATGTATCAACTGGTTATGACAAAATAATGTTTTTTGATAATACAATGGCAATTTATGATTTCAAAACTCATTATGATGTCATAAAATTTGGATTATGACATCACATTTTATTAGGACTTCACAATGGTAGGTTTATGATATCAGAATGAATGTTTATCAGAAACCAATCAATTATAACATCAAAATTAACTATGATTTCACAATGTGGATTATCAAATCACAATCATTTAGGACACCAAAATGGTAAGTTTATAATATCAAAATTTATTATGATATCATAACCATATCAGAATCATATCACAGTAGATTTATGAATTCATTAATTATGACATCACAATATATGAGATATGACAACAGATTTGTTGATATCACAATCACAAATGTAAAATTATGGTATCAGAATGATAGCTTATCACAAACCAATAGCTTATATCATGATGTTTTATGACAATAAAGGTGGTGCATGACATCAAAATTGGTATGAAGGCAGAAAAATTATATCACTTTTGATGATATCACAAATGTAGGTTTATGATATCAGAATGGTTGTTTACTCAGACCATTTGATTATACTACAATGTTATTATGAAAATATAATGTTGATCTATGACATCGCAATTTCTTATGATGGCATATTGTTTTCATTATAACACAATTGATTATGACATCAATGACAGGATCATGATAACAGAAATGAGGTTTAACATAACAAACATTATAATCTTCCAATGTGTTAAATGAAAATACAATAGTGGTTTATGACATCAAAATTGGTAGATGTAGCAAGATGATTGGTTTATAACATCACAATTTTTATGATGGCACAATGGTAGGTTAATGACATAGCAATTGACATCACAATGGTATTGTCGCTCCCCCTCTTCATGGAGGAACGACACTAGACCCTGCGTTGTTCTTTTGTCTGCTCGGCCCTTCCCGGGTTTGCTGCTGGTTCTTCCCAGGTTGGCTGCGGTCCTTCCACCTCCGTGGAAGGGCGGTGCCCCCTGCCACTTTCCCCACTTCCGTGGGGGAGCAGCACACCGCCGGCCGGCTCTCTTGGGGGCTGCTCAGATGTTATCCGGATGTTCCCCTTAGATGTTCCTGGTGCATGTTGTCTCTCCTTTATAGTCCTCTTCCACCAATCCCAACTCTGCTACCCACACACCGAATACGCTGCTCTCCTCCAATCAGGAGCAGGATCAGCTCCTGCAGGTTACTGGTCAAACTGGAGGCAGCTGTGTAAAAGTTGTTTACTCCCTTCTCAGCGCCATATTGTGGGAGAGCAGATGCATAGAATAAGTCTTAATTCCAGTAACTTAGTCTAGTCCCAGTTGCTCCCCACAGGTATTTTATATCAGAATCAAGGTTTACCACATAGCAATTGATTATAACATCAAAATTTCTTATGATAACAATTGTGATTAACAGCATCAAAATTAATTCTGATGTCATAATGCTCTGGCTGATTGCATCATGGTACTTTATTACAGCAACAGCAGGCTTTTACATCAGAATTGATTATATTGGCAAAAGGGAATTCTTATGTTATCAGAATGGTGGTTCATCATTTGAAAATTTATTATGATATCATAGTGTGTTTTATGACAGTATGATGATAGGTTATGATGGCACAATGGTAGGACTATGATATCACAATTGATTATGACAGCACAATGCTCATCTATAATACCAGAATCATTTATCACATACCAATTGCTTTTTATTAAGTTTAATTTAATGAATAGGGTCTTTATTTTGTATTTCTGCCCTTTTGGAAATGGTTCATTGAGATAAACATTCATTTCCTTTATTTAAAGACTAATCACATGATTTTGGAACACATTTTTGTAGAACTATTCAAGCATCCACTGCTTTTGCAAATGTGTAATACTGATGGTTGAAAATATTTGTACATCTTTTTTATGTTCAGTGTATATTGATATTGAAAATCCATCACTTATCTAACCTGATGAAACATGAAACTCAGGGTATTATTTTATTCAAGCTAATACTTCTAAGTAAATAATTCATTAGGCTTTCATTTACTTTGTAAGAGCTCCATTTTCCTTGGCTTTGCCAACATTGGAATTGGTAATTTTTGTGATCCTGGGCCTATGTAATGTAAGAGAGTGGTGTTTAAAAAGTAGTAAGCAGGAGGGAGCATGTGGCCAAGTGGTTAAGAATCCCCTTGAGACAACCTTGCTACAATGGAATGGGGGCGACTGAGTGTTGATTCCATTTCTGTCTTCAACTTCCTGCTAATGCAGAGGCTGGGAGGCAGCACAGGAAGGCTCAAGGAATAGGGTTCCTGCCACACACACACACAGAATTACTCTCTGCCTTTCAAATGGATACACGAAAACGAAAATATAGAAATATAAAACGTGGAGAAAGTTATGTCTAAAATTGTCAGGCTTTAAAAACACACACCTGTATATTCATTAGACAATCGGCTCCTAACACTGCTACACCTGCAGGTCCAATTGGGACTGTCAGATGGACCAACATCAGCGTGACCAGTGCCAGTCCTGCCGGCTCAAGAAGTGCTTCCAGGGGGGTTGTGCAGAAGGAGGGTGAGTGGCCCCCAGCCACGCTGCAGCCCGGGGGGAGGGCGTGCGGTAGGTGGGTGAATGGCACCCCAGCCCCGCTGCCTGCGGAAGGAGGGTGAGCGGCCCCCATCTTCCCTGCAGTTCGCCGGTGGGGCCCGGGCTTGGCACCTGCTAACCACAAGACCAGGGCCATTGTACCCTGTACTGGTGCAGGAATCCAATTACAGCTGTGGCCAGGGCCCGGTCCCCCTGCCCAGGCCAGGCCACTGCGTCCTGAAGAAATACACACACACATACACAGACACACACATACATGGACACACACATACATGGACACACACGCACATACACACATTTATTTGGTTTCCGTTGCCCCCACCCCTGCCTCTGTTTAAGGCAGGAGCTGGGCAGCCAAGCCCATGGGGACCCCACTCTTGTTCCCTCCCCAGAAGCCCCGGCCTGGCCCAGGGCAGACACAGTCCAAGCAGCGTGGCCCTAAACGCTGATGCCCTGATGCCCTGCAGTTTCTCCAGGCTCCACACGGGGTGGGGGGGCGGCGGCGGTGGTGGTCTTGGGGTAGTGGTGGAGAGGGCGTTTCAGCCTCAGGATAAATGCGCACCCCATACCTGCTTTCTGTCTGCCGGTTCTTCCCAGGGTCAGACCCAGTCTCTTGCGCTTTCGAAGTCCTCTCCCCTCACTGCGTCTGTGAGGGAAGCTGATAAAGTTGGCTCAGAGCCCCTTGGAAAAGCCACTCCCTTCAGCTTGGGGGTTCACCTGTGCCCCCTCTTCTCACGTGGCTGATCTGAAATCCCACTGGCCCGGCCCTCAGGTGGGGGCGCCTACAGCCACGTGCTGCACCCCCCACCCCATGCATGGCTTCCCACCCTCATGGCTCACAACCCCTTACTTTGCTTTGGAACCCAATGACTTCTCCAGGGACTCTCTTTGTCTTGTGCACTGTTGTGCCCCAGGGTCCCTGCATACAGTTGGCCCTCAGTAAATAGCCCATGGCTTCAGTTGCCACCAGGGTAGCCCTTCCTCCATGGCCAATAATGCTCTAAAGCAGATTTGTAAATTCGGGGGTTGGTGTTAAAGAGGGAGTTGTGGGTGGGATTTGAACCCCACGCCCCAGCCTGGGCTGGAGGAGGAAGAGTTGGGGGTGGGGGTTTGAAGAAGGGGGGGTGAGCAGGTGCAAAGGCCCTGGGGGTAGGATGGGGGGAGGAGTGGTGCAGGCGGGGCTTATAACCAGGGCAGCACTTTTGGGCCGCATTTGGCCACTCCTGCTGCACAGCTAACCCCCACCCCCCAGAACTCAGCCCCACCTCCAGCTTCTAGTCCCCTCCAGGGCTGGTAATGCGCCCTGCATGAGGCTGGCCCAAGGCTGGAGCTCACGGATTTGATCAGGCCAGGTGGGCAGGCTCATTAAGGCTCCTTAATTTGCCCTGCCTGGCAGCCAGCCCTCCCTGCCTCGGTTTCCCTCCTCCCACCTCACCTGCTTGCTGTAGGCTAGGCCCCAGCTCCCAGTCCCACCTGGGGAAGACCCCAGGCCCCCTCCCCACCCGGGCTCTCCCGGAGCTGGGGTGGGGGGACTCTGAGAGATCCTCGCCCTGGCCATCTTCTCCCTGCCCTTCTCTCTCTCCCTCCTGCCGCCCCGCAGCGCTGCAGCGCTCCTCTGGCAGCCCTCCTGGCTGGGTGCTGGCGAGAAGGCGGACAGAGGCTTGTTCCCGGTGCAGCTGCGGGCGCGGCAGGTGCGGAGGCGGAGACTCGTTCCTGGGCAACCGGTGTGGGAGCTTATGGCACAGCTGCGGGTGTGGCAGGTGCGGGGGGCTGCAGCAGCAGCGCTGCGCATGGACCAGGTGAGAGCGCTGGCGGCGCGACTGCTCTTAGCGCTGCCCCTGTCTGCACAGGGCGCCACCGCCGGCCGAGCGCGCGTGGCCTTCCTGGACCAGGAGCAGGTGGACAAGCTGGGCCGCCTGCAGGGGGACTCGGTGGAGTCCGGTGCCTCAAGGTCATGGCGATCTAGGCCTCTGGGCGCGGAAAGGCTGCAGGAGCAGGAGCAGGTGGCTCTCATGGAGTATTGCGCGCCCAGTACCCGTCCCAGCCTCAGCGCGCCCGGCCCTGCGCTAGCTCCAGGCGCCCCTCATTGCGCAGCTCCACTTGCTGCGCCTGGTGGGCAAGATGCCCACCGAGACGCTCACCCGGGACTCGCTGCTGGCGGGCAGCCCCTTCAACTGGCCCTAGGGCTCCGGCCGGTGAGCTGCCGCGTCAAGAAGACGCTCTCTGCTCTGATTTCGGTATCAGAGATTGCACAACACCTGGAAATATTTTCTTTAAATGTGATGATCGGTCACAACGCAGAGAGGTTAAATGAAAAAGTGTCTAATCACGACCACACTCTTTCTTAGTAACTTCAGGCAGATTTAGCATCTCTACAGTATATTAAATAATGGCCAGATATTTCCCAGGAACACCATGTTTTTCTGATGGATTTCAAAATTTCATGGGAAATAGAAGTAGAAGATAAAGTTTATGTTGGTGCATAACATGTGAAATATGTATTTCTCATAATACATGTTTTCCATGAACTTTTAAATAACCCATGTATATATAAATTTCAACATGTTTTGAACCAAAATAAATTTAACTTTTAATTCCATTTCCACAATCTTTTTAAGGTACGCTTATGTGAGTCAAACAGATGGCTTCGCTCACATAACACAAGGCTTGAGGAAATATATCTGTATAAACATGTTTTGGGGGCTGGTGCTGTGGTGCAGCAGGTTAACGCTCTGGCCTGAAATGCTAGCATCCCATATGGCCAGCAGTTCAAGACCTGGCTGCTGCACTTCCGACCCAGTTCTCTGCTATGGCCTGGGAAAGCAGTGGAAGATGGCCCAAGTGCTGCACCCGTGTGGGAGACCCAGATGAAGCTCCTGGCTCCTGGCTTGGGATTGGCGCAGCTCCAGCCATTGCGGCCAATTGGGGGAGTGAACCAGTGGGTGGAAGACCTCTCTCTCTCTCTCTCTCTCTCTCTCCCCCTTTTTCTCTGCCTCTGCTCTCTCTGTGTAACTTTTTCAAATAAATAAATCAATATTTAAAAAATAAATAAGCATGTTTTAGAAAAATAGTGGATATATAAATATATATCATACATCCTGCTCCGCAAGGATTTTTTTTTGCTTAATAATGTAAATATATTTTATTGCTAAACAGTATGTTTCTTCATATGGATTTATCATATACTATTTAATGAATAGAGTACTGTGAGATATTTACTTTTCTATCCTCAAGTTTCCCTAAGAAAAAGTTTCCATAGACCCTTCGGAAACCTATTTTTTCCAAAGAAAGATTTTTTTAGGAAGTGCTTATTTGGGACAAGAGTATATAATAAATATAATCTGTAATGCTAAGACTTTTGATACACATCACCGATTTCTTTTGCAAATTCACATTCTTTTTTTTTTTAGCTTTTTTTTTTAACTTTTATTTAATGAATATAAATTTCCAAAGTACGGCTTATGGATTACAATGGCTTCCCCACCATATTGTCTCTCCCACCCGCATCCCTCCCCTTTCCCACTCCCTCTCCCCTTCCATTCACATGAGGATTCATTTTTGATTCTCTTTATATACAGAAGATCAGTTTAGCATACATTAAGTAAAGATTTCAACAGTTTGCTTCCACACAAACATAAAGTGAAAAATAATAGATGATTTTTTAAATGATGATGAAATCAGATCAGACCTATTGTCATGTTTAATCCCAGTGAGAGTCAAGTTGGGAATTGATAATTTCTTCTTCTTTTTTTTTTACAGAAGATCAGTTTAGTATACATTAAGTAAAGATTTCAACATTTTGCACCCCCATAGAAACACAAAGGGAAATATACTATTTGAGTACTCATAATAGCATTACGTCTCAATGTACAGCACATTAAGAACAGAGATCCTACATGAGGAGTAAGTGCACAGTGACTCCTGTTGTTGACTTTACCAATTGACACTCCTGTTTATGGCATCAGTAATCTCCCTATGCACCAGTCATGAGTTTCCAAGGCTATGGAAGCCCCTTGAGTTCTCCAACTCTTATCTTATTTAGACAAGGTCATATTCAAAGTGGAGGTTCTTTCCTCCCTTCAGAGAAAGGTACCTCCTTCTTTGAAGACCTGTTCTTTCACTGGGATCTCACTCGTGGAGATCTTTCATTTAGGGTTTTTTATTTTTATTTTTTTTTTGCCAGAGTGTCTTGGCTTTCCATGCCTGAAATACTCTCATGGGCTTTTCAGCCAGATCCGAATGCCTTTAGGGCTGATTCTGCAGCCAGAGTGCTGTTTAGGACATCCACCATTATATGAGTCTGCTGAGTATCTCGCTTCCCGTGTTGGATCACTCGCCCCTTTATTTATTCTATCAGTTAGTATTAGCAGGTACTAGACTTGTTTATGTGCTCCCTTTGACTCTTAGTCCTTTCATTATGATCAATTGTGAACGGAAATTGATCACTTGGACTGGTGAGATGGCATTGGTACATGCCACCTTGATGGGCTTAAATTGGAGTCCCCTGGTATGTTTTTAACTCTACCATTTGGGGCAAGTCAGCTTGAGCATGTCCCAAATTGTACATCTCTTCCCTCTCTTATTCCTACTCTTATGTCTAACAGGGATCACATTTCAGTTACTTTTCAACACTTAAGAATAACTGTGTGATTATTACAAAATTAAACCAGTCATATTAAGTAGAACAGACAAAAAAACTACTAAGAGGGATAATGTATTAAGTTGTTCATTAACAGTCAGGACTATGCTGATCAAGTCACCGTTTCCCATAGTGTCCATTTCACTTCAGGAGGTTTCCTTTTTGGTGTTCAGTCAGTTGTCGCCGATCAGGGAGAACATATGGTATTTGTCCCTTTGGGACTGGCTTATTTCATTCAGCATGATGTGTTCCAGATTCCTCCATTTTGTTGCAAATGACTGGATTTCGTTGTTTCTTACTGTGGTATAGCATTCTAAAGAGTACATATCCCATAATTTCTTTATCCAGTCTACCGTTGATGGGCATTTAGGTTGGTTCCAGGTCTTAGCTATTGTGAATTGAGCTGCAATAAACATTAGGGTGCAGACCGCTTTTTTGTTTGCCAATTTAAATTCCTTTGGGTAAATCCCAAGGAGTGGGATGGCTGGGTCAAACGGTAGGGTCATATTCAGGTTTCTGAGGAATCTCCAGACTGACTTCCATAGTGGCTTGACCAGTTTGCATTCCCACCAACGGTGGGTTAGTGTCCCTTTTTCCCCACATCCTCGCCAGCATCTGTTGTTGGTAGATTTCTGTATGTGAGCCATTCTAACCGGGGTGAGGTGAAACCTCATTGTGGTTTTGATTTGCATTTCCCTGATTGCTAGCGACCTTGAACATTTTTTCATGTGCCTGTTGGCCATTTGGATTTCCTCTTTTGAAAAATGTCTATTGAGGCCCTTGGCCCATCTCTTAATTGGGTTGTTTGTTTTGTTTTTGTGGAGTTTCTTGATCACTTTGTAGATTCTGGTTATTAACCCTTTATCTGGTGGATAGTTTGCAAATATTTTTTCCCATTCTGTCGGTTGTCTCTTCACTCTCCTGACTGTTTCTTTTGCAGTACAGAAACTTCTCAATTTGATGCAATCCCAATAGTTGATTTTGGCTTTGACTGCCTGTACCTCCTGGGTCTTTTCCAGAAACTCTTTGCCTGTGCCAATATCTTGAAGGGTTTCTCCAATGTTCTCTAGTAACTTGATGGTGTCAGGTTGTAGATTTAGGTCTTTAATCCATGTTGAGTGGATTTTAGTGTAAGGTGTAAGGCAGGGGTCTTGCTTCATGCTTCTGCACGTGGAAATCCAGTTTTCCCAGCACCATTTATTGAATAGACTGTCCTTGCTCCAGGAATTGATTTTAGATCCTTGATCCAATATAAGTTGGCTGTAGATGTTTGGGTTGATTTCTGGTGTTTCAATTCTGTTCCTTTGGTCTATCCATCTGTTTCTGTACCAGTACCATGCTGTTTTGATAACAACTGCCCTGTAGTATGTCCTGAAATCTGGTATTGTGATGCCTCTGGCTTTGTTTTTGTTGTACAAGATTGCTTTAGCTATTCGAGGTCTCTTGTGCCTCCATATGAATTTCAGCATCATTTTTTCTAGATCTGAGAAGAAGGTCTTCGGTATCTTGACTGGTATTGCATTGAATCTATAAATTGCTTTTGGGAGAATGGGCATTTTGATGATATTGATACTTCCAATCCATGAGCATGGAAGGTTTTTCCATTTCTTGGTATCCTCCTCTATTTCTTTCTTTAAGGTTTTGTAATTTTCATTGTAGAGATCTTTTACGTCCTTGGTTAAGTTTATTCCAAGGTATTTGATGGTTTTGGTAGCTATTGTGAATAGGATTGATCTTAGAAGTTCTTCCTCAGCCATGGCATTGTCTGTGTATACAAAGCCTGTTGATTTTTGTGCATTGATTTTATACCCTGCTACTTTGCCAAACTCTTCTATGAGTTCCAATAGTCTCTTAGTAGAGTTCTTTGGGTCCCCTAAATAAAGAATCATCTCATCTGCAAAGAGGGATAGTTTGAGTTCTTACTTCACAATTTGTATTCCTTTAATCTTTTTCTTGCCTAATAGCTCTGGCTAAAACTTCTAGAACTATATTGAATAGCAGTGGTGAGAGTGGGCATCCCTGTCTGGTACCAGATCTCAGTGGAAATGCTTCCAACTTTTCCCTATTCAATAGGATGTTGGCTGTGGGTTTTTCATAGATTGCTTTGATTGTATTGAGGAATGTTCCTTCCAAACCCAGTTTGCTTAGAGTTTTCATCATGAAAGGGTGTTGTATTTTATCGAATGCTTTCTCGGCGTCTATTGAGATAATCATATGGTTTTTCTTCTTCAGTCTGTTAATGTGAACATTGAACCATCCCTGCATACCAGGGATAAATCCCACTTGGCCTGGTTGGATGATCTTTCTGATGTGTTGTTGCATTCTCTTGGCCAGAATTTTTTTGAGGATTTTTGCATCTATGTTCATCAGGGATATTGGTCTGTAATTCTCTTTCAATGCTGCATCTTTTTTTGGCTTAGGGATTAAGGTGATGCTGGCTTCATAGAAAGAATTTGGGTGGATTCCCTTTTCTTCGATTGTTCTGAATAGTTTGAGAAGAATTGGAGTTAGTTCTTCTTTAAATGTCTGGTAGAATTCAGCAGTGAATCCATCTGGTCCTGGGCTTTTCTTTGTTGGGAGGGCCTTTATTAC
Organism: Oryctolagus cuniculus; assembly: GCF_051225735.1. Taxonomy (NCBI): domain Eukaryota; kingdom Metazoa; phylum Chordata; class Mammalia; order Lagomorpha; family Leporidae; genus Oryctolagus; species Oryctolagus cuniculus. The sequence goes on along the minus strand of NC_142885.1, from coordinate 21,915,085 downwards.
TGTTTCAATTTCTGTCTCAGTTATGGGTCTATTTAGGTTTTCTATGTCTTCCTGGTTCAATTTAGGAAGGCTGCGTGTGTCCAGGAATCTATCCATTTCTGATAGATTTCCCTGTTTGCTGGCATACAAGTCCTTGTAGTAATTTCTGATGATTCTTTTTATTCCTGTGGTGTCTGTTTTTACATTTCCTTTTTCATCTCTGATTTTATTGATTTGGGTCTTTTCTTTTTTTAGTTGGTTGGGCCAATGGGGTGTCAATTTTGTTTATTTTTTCAAAAAACCAACTCCTCATTTGGCTTATTTTGTAATATTTTTTGGATTCAATCCTGTTGATTTCTTCTCTGATTTTAATTATTTCTCTTCTCCTACTAGATTTGGGTCTGGTTTGCTGCAGTTTTTCTAGATCCTTGAGGTGAATTGAAAGCTCATGTATTTGGTGCCTTTCCAATTTCTTGATGTAGGCACCTATTGATATAAACTTTCCTCTTAACACTGCTTTTGCTGCATCCCATGAGTTTTGGTATGTTCTGCTGTTATCCTCATTGACTTCCAGAAAAGTTTTTGATTTCTCTTTTAATTTCTTCTATGACCCATTGTTCATTCAGGAGCCTGTTGTCCAATCTCCATGTGTTTGCGTATGCTCTAGGGATTCCTGAGTTGCTAATTTCCAACTTCATTCCCCTATGGTCTGAGAAGCTGCATGGTATGATTCTAATTCTTTTGAATTTGCTCGGACTTGCTCTATGGCCTAGTATGTGGTCAGTCCTAGAGAAGGTTGCATGTACTGCTGAGAAGAATGTAAAATCTTTAGCTGTAGGATTGAAAGTTCTGTATATATCTGTTAGATCCATTTGGGCTATAATGTCGTTTAAATCTACTGTATCCTTGTTGATCTTGTGTCCTATTGATCTGTCTATTTCTGAGAGTGGAGTATTGAAGTCCCCCAGTACTATTGTATTGGGGTCTAAGTCTCCCTTTAAGTCTCTTAACAAATCTTTTAGATAAACTGGTGCCCTGTAGTTAGGTGCATATACATTGATAATTGTTATATCTTCTTGTTTTATTGATCCCTTAATCATTATATAGTGTCCGTCTTTGTCTCACTTAATAGTTTTTGTGGTAAAGTTTATGTTGTCCAATATTAAGATGGCTATGCCCGCTCTTTTTTCATTTCTGTTGGCATGGTATATCTTTTTCCAGCCTTTCACTTTCAGTCTGTATGCATCTTTGTTGGAAAGATGTGTTTCTTGTAAGCAGCAAATAGATGGGTTTTGTTCCTTAACACAGTCAGCCAATCGGTGTCTCTTAACTGGACAGTTCAGGCCATTCACGTTCAATGTGACTAATGAAAAGTGGTAACTTTGCCCTGCCATTTGCCAAAGATAAGTTCTAATATATGCTTTGAATTCCCTGTGATCTTTTGCTGTGAGGTTTCCTTCCTTTACCTTCTTTCATATTGATGACCGTGTTTCTGTGTTTCTGTGTGTAATACATCTTTAAGCATCTGTTGCAGGGCTGGATGAGTGGCGACAAATTCTTTCAATTTCTGTTTGCTATGAAAAGTCTTTATTTCACCTTCATTCACAAATGATAGCTTTGCAGGATATAATATTCTGGGCTGGCAGTTTTTCTCTCTTAGTACCTGGGCTATATCTCGCCATTCCCTCCTAGCTTGTAGAGTTTCTGATGAGAAGTCAGCTGTGAGTCTGATTGGAGATCCTCTGAGAGTAATCTGACGTTTCTCTCTTGCACATTTTAGGATCTTTTCTTTATGTTTCACTGTGGAGAGTTTAATTACAACGTGTCGTGGTGAGGATCTCTTTTGGTCGTGTTTATTAGGGGTTCTATGAGCTTCCTGTACTAGGATTTCTCTGTCCTTCTCCAAACCTGGGAAATTTTCTGCTAATATCTCACTACAAAGGCCTTCTAATCCTTTCTCCCTCTCCATGCCTTCAGGAACTCCTAGAACCCGAATGTTGGGTTTTTTAATAGTATCCTGAAGATTCCCGACAATATGTTTCAGATTTCTAATTTCCTCTTCTTTTCTTTGGTCTGACTGTATCCTTTCCTGTTCTCTGTCTTCTAAGTCCGATATTCTCTCTTCTGCTTCACCCATTCTGTTTGTAAGGCTCTCTATTGTGTTTTTCATTTGATCTATTGAATTCTTCACTTCAGTCACTATCACAGTTTCCTGTTGGACTAGTTGTTTCGTTTCATTTTGATTCCTCCTTAATATTTCATTTTCACGAGAGAGATTTTCTATCTTGTCCATTAAGGATTTCTGTAGTTCAAGAATTTGTTTTTGAGAACTTCTTAATGTTCTTATCAATTTTTTGAGATCTGCTTCTTGCATTTCTTCTATGTCATCATCTTCATAATCTTGAATTGGGGTGTCTTTTTCATTTGAGGGCATCATGGTGACTTCCTTGTTTTTATTACCTTGGTTTTTGTGTTTGTTATTTGGCATATTGGAGATATTTGGTTTCTTCACTGTGGTGCTTTTTCTTGTTATACTATGACTCTAGATTAAGTGGACTATGTTTTTGATGGAGCCTTAGGGCTTGAGATGGGTGTGGCCTGAGAGCTCTGTTTGTTGTGCCAAAGGTGACACTCCCAGGTTAGGCGTGGTAAATCTCTCTCTCTCTCTCTCTTTCTTTTTTTTTTGATTCAAAAGGGAAGTAATTCTGCACAGCTGAACGAAGTTGGAGGTAGTTAGCAGGCAAATGATATACCCACAGGAGCCAGAGATCGGAAGCTCTTTCCCAAGGACCACACAGGGAATCTGTTCGGCCCTCAGAGTGGGCTCAAATTCTCCTTCAGTCTCCCACTGGGTTGCCAAAGTTACGGAATAGTAGTGTCTCTGGAGAGTGCTCACATGAATTCCGTGAGTTCTCTCCCCCACCATCTCTTTTTTCACAGTCTCAGTTCAGTAGCACCACAAATTTACTAGGTCCTAATCTCCTGTTAATTTGCCTCACCCAGAGTCAGTTTTTCTGCTAGGCTCAGGGCCGGTGCAGACCTGAGGTCACCCTGCTTATGACGTATGTCCAAGATGGTGCCTGCTCTTTGTCTTGCTCGCCCTTGAGAGGTGAGTGGAGAGAGAGAAACCCGTGTCCGTACCAGTCACTTTTTTTTTCTCTCTCTCTCTTCCAGTTAGCCTGGTGAACTTTTCCCCCCCGGGGGTCGTTCCCTCTAGTCTCCTCTCTCCGCTTGCCTGCCGGTGTCTTGGGCTATTGAGGTTCGGCTCACCTCGCGTTCCAGCACTGGTGTGTTGAGTCTGCCGCTGGTGTCCCAAACTGTGGGCTCCCACGTTCTCCACGCAGGTCCGCTGTGAATCACGCCTTCCGAAAGAGTTTCTTCTGCTGTTTCCTCCCCTACTCTTCCTTGAACCTGCAGTATCTCCACTTTTATTAAACTATCTCTCCCCGGACTATCAGTGTGCTCCCTTCCTATTCTGCCATCTTGCCTCTACCTCGCAAATTCACATTCTATTCAATGGCCATTGTCTTATATATGTCAATATGTTAACAGTTGCAATAATTGTTTTGAATCTGATGAAAAACACATATTTTAAGTTGTATTTATTCAATTTCTAAATGAATTAAACATCTTACTGAGTTTGCTGATAATTATATATATTATACATAGTTATTTATATTATATTAAAGATATATAATATATAGTCCAATGTGATATATTCTAATATATAATTATATGTTATTATAAATTATATAATTATGTTTATTATATATGTTATGTAACTATATAACTATGTTATATATTATATAACTATATAATATATAATATAATATATGCATATATGTGTGTATATCTATACACACACACACACACACTCATAGATTTGTTTATTTTTTTGACAGGCAGAGTTAGACAGTGAGAGAGAGAGACAGAGAGAAAGGTCTTCCTTCCATTGCTTCAACCCCTAAATGGCCACCATGGCCAGCACGCTGAGTCAATTTGAAGTCAGGAGCCAGGTGCTTCCTCCTGATCTCCCATGCGCATGCAGGGCCCAAGCACTTGGGCCATCCTCCACTGCCTTCCTGGGCCACAGCAGAGAGCTGGACTGGAAGAGGAGCAACCGGGACAGATTTTGGTGCCCCAACAGGGACTAGAACCCAGGGTGCCTGCGCTGCAGGCAGAGGATTAGCCTAGTGAGCCATGGCACTGGCCACAGAGATTTATTGTATTTTAAAGGCAGAGTTACAGAGAGAAGAGATCTTCCATTCACTGGTTCACTTCCTAAATGGTGGCAACAGCCAGGGCCATGACCAAGCCAGGAGCCAGGGTATTCTTCTGAGTCTCCACATGGATGCAGGGGCCCAAGCACTTGGCCATCCTCTGCTGCTTTCCCAGGTGCATTAGCAGGGAGCTGGATGGGAAATGCAGCAGCAGGGTCTCCAACAGTGTCTCAAGTGGAGGCTTAACCAGCTACTCCACAAAGCTGCCCCCAGTGCTAAGCATTTTACAGTCACAAACTACAGTTCCATGAAGGTCCATTCTTCAGGCAGCAGCTCAACCCACTAAGCCACAGTGCTGACCTCTGATAATTTATTTTAAAATTAAAAAATTTTTTTTTCTTTATTTATTTTGACAGGCAGAGTGGACAGTGAGAGAGAGGGACAGAGAGAAAGGTCTTCCTCTTTTTTTTTCCGTTGGTTTACTCCCCATTGGCCGCTATGGCCCATGTGCTGCACCAATCCAAAGCCAGGAGCCAGGTGCTTCTCCTGGTCTCCCATGTGGGTGCAGGGCCCAAGCACTTGGGCCATCCTCCACTGCCTTCCTGGGCCACAGCAGAGAGCTGGACTGGAAGAGGAGCAACCAGAATAGAATCCAGTGCCCCAACCGGGACTAGAACCCGGTGTGCCAGCACCGGAGGTGGAGGATTAGCCTATTGAGCCGCAGAGCAGGACGATAATTGTATTTTAAACATCATTGATCATATCCTTAATTTTTTTTCAGTAGTGATGTTCATATTTCTTAGATAAGAAATTTTAAAATATCACATATATTTACTATTTACTTGTTATATATTACACATTTGTAAAATTATAATGTTAAAAATGATCAACTTTCTACTTTGACAAAAAAACTAGGAAAGTACTTAGTTGCATTTTTGTTTAGACAGATAACAGGTCATTGAAAAGTCCACAAAAAATGCTGATTTTTTTTTACTTTTATTTAGTAAATATAAATTTCCAAAGTACAGTTTATGGATTACAATGGCTCCCCCCCCCAATAACTTCCCTCCCACCCGCACCCATCCCCTTATCCACACCCTCTCCCATTCCATTCACATCAAGATTCATTTTCAATTATCTTTATATACAGAAGATCAATTCAGTATATATTAAGTAAAGATTTCATCTGTTTGCACCCACACAGAATATAAAGTGTAAAATACTCTTTCAATACTAGTTATAGCATTAATTCACATTGGACAACACATTAAGGACAGAGATCCTACACAAGGAGTAAGTACACAGTACTCCTGTTGTTGACTTAACAATTTGACACTCTTGTTTATGGCGTCAGTAATCTCCCTAGGCTCTAGTCATGAGTTGCCAAGGCTATGGAAGCCTTTTGATTTCGCAGACTTTGATCTTATTTAGACAAGGTCATAGTCAAAGTGGAAGTTCTCTCCTGCCTTCAGAGAAAGGTACCTCCTTCTTTGATGGCCTGTTCTTTCTACTGGGATCTTATTCACAGAGATCTTTCATTTAGGTCCTCTTTTTTTTTTTTGTCAAAGGGATCACATAAATAAGACTAGTTAATACTAACTGATAGGATAAAAAAGAGAGAGAACAGTCCAACATGGGAAGCAGGATACACAGCAGACTCATAGAAGGGCAGATGTCCTAAACAGCACTCTTGCCTCAGAATCAGCCCTTAAGGCATTCGTATCTGGCTGAAGAGGCCATGCGAGGATTTTAGGCATGGAAAGCCAAGACACACTGGCAAAAAAAAAAAAAGACCTAAATGATTATCTTTTTTATAAAAACATGATTTATTTGAAAAGTAACCATGCTACAGTTATTTACAGTAGTATATAAACACATGTTTATTATCCTATTATGTGAAATATTACTAGATAGATAATACATTGTCTCTTATAAATAATTTTAAGCAATTTGAGTTGTCTGTATTAATCTTTCTAACCAATAATACAATTAATAATTTAATAATGACTTAAGTACTCTCAATTTTTTTTTTATTTGAGAGAAGACAGAGAGAGGGAGGGAGAAATTAACCACCTGCTGCTGTACTCTCCAAATTCCTCAACACTCAGAATTGGGCCAGGCTGAAGGCGGGAGTCAGAACTCAGTCTGGGTCTCCCATATGGTTGACAAGGTCCCAAGAGATGGGCTATTACCTGCTGACTTCCAGGGTGCAAATTGGCAGGGAGCTGGAATCTGGATCCACAGCCAGAAATTAAATATGAATTGAACTGAATTAAGACACAACTTCACTGGGGTATTAAGTGCTAGGCTAAATGCTCACCCTTGTCCAAGATAATTTTTAATGAAGATGTTCAAAATTAAAGGAAGGTCTTCTGGAGCTGCCATCATAATGCAGTGTGTTAAGCTGCCACTTGCATGCTAGCAACCCATGGAAGACTGCCTGCTGGAGTCCTGGCTGCTCTGCTTTGGATCCATCTTCCTGCCAATGTGCCTGGGAAGGCAGCAGGGCATGGATCTAAGTACAATGGACCTTACCAACCAAGTGGGAGACCAAGATGAGTTCCTGGCTCCTGGCCTTGGACTGGCCATGCCCTCGATTTTGTGGCCATTTGGGGAGTAAAATAGCATATAGAAGATCTCTTTGTTTCTCCCCGTTGACCCCATCCCATTCTGTCTAAAGCTCAACCTTTCAAATAAACATGGAAACCTTTAAATAAAAGAGAAAGCTTGTCTTCAGTTTAAAAAACAAAGTACAAATAAATCTGTATGGACCAGAACTGGAGTTTCTATGGGGATACTTGGGCAGGAGGACACAGGAACCCTGTGGCCCTGGATTAACCTTTAGGGAAAACCAGAGAGGCCAGCTGTTCCTCCTGCTCTCCAGGCCTCTCTTGCAGTGTGTAGTCAGTCCTTCACAATGCAGCCAGAGTGGATCTCTAGATGCAAACCACATTATTAAGTAGCTTGTGGTGACTTTAGCAAATTTAAAATTTACACATTTGTGCCTGTGCCAGGCCCAATAAGCTAATCCTCCACCTGCGGCATGGGCACACCTGGTTCTAGTCCTGGTTGGGGCATCAGATTCTATCCCAGTTGCTCCTCTTCCTGTCCAGCTCTCTGCTGTGGCCTGGGAGTACAGTGGATGATGGCCCAAGTACTTGGGCCCTGCACCCGCATGGGAGACCAGGTGAAGCACCTGGTTCCTGGCTTCAGATCAGCACAGTGCGCTGGTTGCAGCACACTGGCCACAGTGGCCATTGGGGAGTGAACCAACGGCAAAGGAAGACCTTTCTCTCTGTCTCTCTCTCTCACTATCCACTCTGCCTGTCATTTGTTCACCTGTTGGCCAAGACAGAGCATTTCATGGCCCTTCCTTTGCAGAGAAATCCCAATAGTGTAGAATAATCTCCAGATGTTGACCTGGGCTTCAAGATGCTATCAAATGGTTACACCCTGGTCACACATCTTTTCTACACAAAAGTTTTGAAAGCCATATGTAGAAGGATCTCCAAGAAGTTCATGGAGAATGTATGCAATGCACAAACTGCATGGATTTCAACTTTTTTTCTCCAAAGCAGTCACTTTTTAATTGCTTTTTCTATGAACTTTTTGAAGTGCCCTAGTGCAACCATTGACTGTACCTGAGAGTTTGCAGTGATCAGTAAACATTTTTGAATAAATACATGAATGAAAAGATGTGAGATCATCTAAGGAAATTATTTTTTTTTTGACAGGCAGAGTGGACAGTGAGAGAGAGAGAGACAGAGAGAAAGGTCTTCCTTTTGCCGTTGGTTCACCCTCCAATGGCCGCCGCGGCCAGCGCGCTGCGGCCGGCGCACCGCGCTGATCCGATGGCAGGAGCCAGGAGCCAGGTGCTTTTCCTGGTCTCCCATGGGGTGCAGGGCCCAAGCACCTGGGCCATCCTCCACTGCACTCCCTGGCCACAGCAGAGGGCTGGCCTGGAAGAAGGGCAACCGGGACAGAATCCGGCGCCCCGACCGGGACTAGAACCCGGTGTGCCGGCGCCGCTAGGCGGAGGATTAGCCTAGTGAGCCGCGGCGCCGGCCTAAGGAAATTATTTTAAATCCCTGTTAATATAGTTGAAAAATGGAGTGCTACAACATTTTAAATTGGCAGTGTTATAGGCATCACTAAATTTAAACAAAAATGTGGTTATGAGCACAAATTGCAGTAATACTGCACTAAGAAGAGAAGAAATAAAAAAGTGAAGAACAGGTTTTAACATACGTTCATATACAATTTGGAAGAGAAGGAACATTTTCCTTCCACTCCGATGTCTGTCTTGATTTTCTCACAATTTTTGCGGATGATTTGGTTGGTTTCCAACTCCATCATTGCTCGTCTGGTATGAAGAATGCCATCTGTGCCATGTGGATGTGCCTTTGTAAAAATGCACTACTAATTATGCTCTGGGAAGGCACTGTTTAAGTGAAATCAGGTGTCAAGCTTACAATTGCCTAAAATGACTATGCTGTGCTGAGAAAGAATGACACACCATATTGTAAAATGGAATTTAAGCATGGTGTGCAAACATTCCATTTTTGGTGAGCTGCAAAGGTCAGATTGAAGAGGAAAGTTGTAAAGATTGCAAATGACTTTTCACCATCAACAGTGTAAGCAAGCTTTACTTTCAACCAAGGATAGACACAAGATCAATGTTGTACTTCCCTCATTAAAAAATCTTTCCAAGAATGGGCCATCAAAGAATGAGGTACCATTCTCTGAAGGGAGAACTTCCATTTCTGACTATGCCCTTGTCTAAATAAGATCGGAGTTGGCAAACTCAAGAGGTTTCCATAGCCTTGGCAGCTCATGACAAGAGCCTTGGGTGAATACTGATGTCATAAATAAGAGGGTCAATTGTTAAATCAACAATAGGAGTCACTGTGCACCTGCTCCCCATGTAGGATCTCTGTCCTTAATGTGTTGTACTATGTGAATTAATGGTAAAACTACTACTCAAACAGTACTTTATACTTTGTGTGTCTGTGTGGGTGCAGTCTGTTGAAATCTTTACTTAGTATATACTAAGTTTGATATTCTGTATATAAAGATAATTGAAAATGAATCTTGATGTGAATGGAATGGGAGAGGGAGTGGGAGATGGGATGGTTGTGGGTGGGAGGCAGATGATGGGGGAAAGCCACTATAATCCAAAAGTTGTACCTTGGAAATTTATATTTATTAAATAAAAGTTGAAAAAAATCTTTTCAATTATATGTATATTTTTTCTGAAAATGTGAAGGAGAAATAGTGAGCTGAAAAGCATGGCAAAGAATTCCAAAATTCATGAATCAATTTTGAAAAAAGTCAAAATCAGTCCCATTGTTACTAATTCGAATTCATTATATAATTTTAGTATATAGGCTTCAATGGACCAAGAATATTTAGTTCCTTTCAGGACAATATGAACAATTTACTTTCTTTAAGTACATTTATTAGCAGTATTGCAGATTTTGCCATGATGATTCATTTGACACTGTTCTTATTCATATAAAGGTACATAAAGTTTAATTATAAATATTGCCACAATGATAAATCACTCATTATCATTATATGTATTTAACTTTGCTACTGCAAAGTTATGTTTGATCTATTGCTATTTGTATTTTGAGTAATGCATTAATCACTTGATCCTTACAGAAGCTGTGCTAGTTAGATCTGCTAGCTAGGTCTTCAGGTCATCCCAGGCTTGTAAGTTAAAGGATGTTCCATGCTAGTAATCAACAGAGTTGGGACATAAGTCTGCACTGGTGAATCTTGAATCCTGTGTTTAACTATTCCAAAGTTGACCTCTTCTCATAACAAGTATATTAGGTGGAGGCTTTCTCCTCATTAGTCATATAACATTAAGAGTGTATAAAATAATGAAACCTGGAGCACAGAGAAGATAGAACATTCTACATGTAAGTCATGAAGTTGGATATAGGAGAGCATTTCAGGCAAAGTGAAAACATTGCCAGGACTTATGAGAGAGAGAGGATAGGGGTGGACATTTGGCCTGGCAGTTATGAAACCTTGAACCATATTCGAGTACCTGGGTTGGATAACTGCCTTCTGACTCCAGGTTCTCACTAATTTAGATCTGGGGAGGCAGTGTTGATGGTTCAAATAATTGAGTTCTTGATACCTATTGTATGTGAACTGAATTGAATTCCCAGATCCCTGCTGGCTGGCTCTGGGGCAGTAAACCACAGAATGAGACATCACCTATATCTTTCAAGTAAATTGCTGATTTTATCTTAAAATATTCAATTAGGTTGGAATTAGTCTTAACTGTTAAGACAACCACATCCCATACTAGGTGTACCTGTTTGTGCTCTGAATTACAGATTCCTGCTAATGCAGATAACTGGGTACAGTAGTGATGAACCAGGTAGTTCAGTTCCTGTTTCCCAAATGGGGTATGTGGATTGAGTTCTTGATTCCTAGTTTCAGCATCAGTTGAGGACCGAAATGCAGGCATTTTTGAAATGAACTAGCAGATAGGAGTTTTCTTTTTCTCACTCTCAAACTCAATCTCTCTTCTTCTATCCCTATCAAGTAAGTATATATTAAAACTCAATTAAAAGGCTGGCACCATGGCTCAATAGGCTAATCCTCCACCTTCAGCACCAGCACCCCAGATTCTAGTCCCAGTGGGGCATCAGATTCTGTCCTGGTCACTCCTCTTCCTGTCCAGCTCTCTGCTGTGGCCCTGGAGTACAGTGGAGGATGGCCCAAGTGCTTGGGCCCTGCACCCCATGGGAGACCAGGAGAAGCACCTGGCTCCTGGCTTTGGATCAGTGCAGTGCACCAGCCACAGCATGCTGGCTACAGCGGCCATTGGGGGTGAACCAACAGAAAAGGAAGACCTTTCTCTTTGTCTCTATCTCTCACTGTCCACTCTGCCTGTTAAAAATAAAAAAAACTCAATTAAAAGATGAAGCATTTCCAAGATAAATAAATATTTATTTATTTTAAATGAATTTTCTGTTATTTTATAAAATACTGATATTCATGTTTGCATATAATAGGTTGATATAATTATTTATAGTCATTTTCTAATCACAAATATATTATGCTTATTTTACCACTGTTAATATAGTATTACTACACTATCCTTCAGCAGAGGATATAGTATATTTTTACACTTAAAATAGTGTATTTGTTATCCTTTTACATATTTGAGTTTGCTAAAAAATTCAATAGTTTATTTTTTGGTATAGGTAACTAAAGGATTAATTTTCCAAGAAATTTGCCTTTATTCTTGTTTAAAATTGAGGTTGCTCAAGAATTCAAAAATTTATCTGTGATAGTATCTAAATAAATTTTCAATAATTTTTACTTTATTTTTTAAAAAGAAGCTGAACACTTATAGGTTTATATTTGTTTAGTAAAAAACAAAAAAAGCAAAAAGTAATAACTATACATAAGAAATATTGACCAACACACAAACCAGTAAATATAACTGTTGATGGGAATAAAGCATGTTTCCTTTCTTCCTAGTGCAGATTGAGATTAAATTAAATCAATGCAATTTAATGACTATCATTTTAAAGTTTCATTGTGGTTTTTGAAATATTTATTTATTTATTTGAAAGGCAGAGTTACACAGAGGCAGAGGCAGAGAGAGAGAGAGAGGTCTTCCATCCACTGGTTCACTCCCCATTGGCCGCAATGACCAGAGCTGCACGGATCCGAAGCCAGGAGCCAAGTGCTTCTTCCCTGTCTCCTATGTGGGTGCAGGGGCCCAAGGACTTGGGCCATCTTCTACTACTTTCCCAGGCCATAGCTTAGAGTTGGGTCAAAAGTTGGGCAGATGGGAATTGAATTGGCACCCATTTGGGATGCTGGCACTGCAGGAAGCAGCTTTACTCGCTATGCCACAGCACTGACCCCAATTACTATCATATTTTGTCTTAGAATTTTTGTCTGATTATAGAAGAAATAGGTATAGGTGTATTTTTGTAACAATTTTCATGTAATGTAATTATAGCACACATTTTGTTAACATATTTTCAACAAGTGAATCATAGCAGATAAAATGTACATTTAAACAATCAAACAATCAAACAATCAAAATATCCATTTCACTCCAAGACATTAGATTTTAGGTTCTCTATTAGATTGTTTACAACCATTGTCTCTACTGGTGAGGAACAGTTTTTTCTTTCTTCATTCTATTTGTTGAATTCAGTGTAGGGTTAATCTTATGAATAAAAAGTAAACTGAAAATAGATTTTTGCAAAAATTGAGAGTGGGAATATGAGAGGGAGGAGTAAGTGTTGGAGCATGGTCAAGAGGGAGGCTAGTGTGTGAATTATCACTATATTCCTAAATCTATATATATGAAGCACATGAAATCTGTATACCTTAAAAATGTAAATTTAATTTTTTATAAAGTGACTTTTATTACATGTCATGTAGAATTCATGTATCTATATTTGGTTTTCATTATATCTGAAGATCCCTTGTTTGTTTTTTAAGGATTTACTTACTTAAAGGTATAATAACAAGAAAGTAGAGACAGAAGCAGATATATATTTTATGTGCTGTTTCATTCCCTGAAATGCCTGTGACAACTATGGCTGTGTGAGGCTGAAGCCAGGAGCCAGAAACTCCATTCAAATCTGAGTAGGTAGGGAGGAACCCAAAAATATGAGCTACTCTCTGTTGCCTTTCATGTCCATTTGCAGGAAACCATCAGAGAAATGGCATCTCTAGGACTGAAATCAGGCACAAGGATATATGATACAGGTGTCCCAAGCACTAGCTTAAAACATTGCACCATCATGCCCACCCCATGAGGATCACTTAATCTTAATGCATAACTTAATATATTCAGGATTATAAGCTTATTTCTTTGTATACTTTGTTTTATTTGAGTTACTTTTGTTCCCTATTTTTTGATGAATTACAGTTCTCTCCTATTTTCTTCCTGTATTTTTGGTTTGTTTACATTATTTCAAGCTATGATCCTCTATTGAATTATTATATTCATTGATTTTGTTATTAAAAAGAAAATACAGTAATGACATATTTTACACATTTATTAAATTATAAGCTCAAGAATGATACACTTTAATACTAATGCTGCTCTGTTAGTTTACACTGGTATTTATTTATTACAACTCATGTATATTTTTTAGCATTTACATTTTTCTTCATCTTTCTCTTCATGAATTTTGTCTTATATTTTTTCCTTTCCTCTACCATAAAAATTATTGACATTAATAATGAAAAATTAGGCCGGCGCCGCGGCTCACTAGGCTAATCCTCCGCCTAGCGGTGCCGGCACACCGGGTTCTAGTCCCGGTCGGGGCGCCGGATTCTGTCCCGGTTGCCCCTCTTCCAGGCCAGCCCTCTGCTGTGGCCAGGGAGTGCAGTGGAGGATGGCCCAGGTGCTTGGGCCCTGCACCCCATGGGAGACCAGGAAAAGCACCTGGCTCCTGGCTCCTGCCATCGGATCAGCGCGGTGCGCCGGCCGCAGTGGCCATTGGAGAGTGAACCAATGGTAAAGGAAGACCTTTCTCTCTGTCTCTCTCTCTCACTGTCCACTCTGCCTGTCAAAAAAAAATAATGGAAAATTAGTCTCTCAAATTCATTCCTTACATTTATTGAGTTTCCAATATGTTCTTTTAGATGTTGACATATATATATATATATATATATATATATATATAGCTTCCTTTAAGTTGAATATTTTCAGAAGCTCTATAAGAAGTACAACCCTAGTTTTTCATAATTCTTATATTAAACTTTCTTTTGATATGGATGATTGTTCCTATGAACCTCCTTCCTGGACCTGATTTTACCATTCTGAATTTCCAATCTTACGTCTTAAGATGATTTTGAATATCTTTTTATATGGTTGGCCTGGTCATTGGGAACACTGGTGGTATTGGTTCACCTTGGGTGACTAGCCTATACAGCATCATTCCTGACCTCTATTTGCCTACAAAACATCTTGGAGATGGGTCTTCCATGGGACTCTGCAGTTGCTATGGGCATTTGGAGGTCTTCTGTCCAAAAGTATTCAGCTCTGAAAAGTCTGGAATATTTCATCAGGGAAACAGCCGTAAGTATGATAGGAGCCTTCTGAAGACAAAGGGAATAACAGACTGGAGAGTGGAATAAGGGAATTATGAATATGAGTCATTTCTCCAGTTGCAGAAATGCAATTGAAATTATATAAGTATTTCCAAACTTTGGATATTAAATTTATATGTATGCTTATATACATGTGTTTATATGTTGATATATAAATATATGAATGTTTACAAGAGTATACACACACATATATATTTGTTTTCTTATGTACTATTCTCTTATGTAACACAAATTACATCAAATTTAAATGTCTTTAAATGTTACTAACTTAGGGAGTTGGCGCCAGGGCTCACTTGGTTAATCCTCCGCCTGCGGTGCTGGCATCCCATATGGGCACCAGGTTCCAGTCCTGGTTGCTCCTCTTCCAGTCCAGCTCTCTGCAGTGGCCCAGGAGGGCAGTGGAGGATGGTCCAGTTCCTTGGGCTCCTGCACCTGCGTGGGAGACCAAGCAGAAGCACCTGGCTCCTGGTTTCGGATCAGTGCAGCACCAGCCATAGCAGCCATTTGAGGAGTAAACCAACAGAAGGAAGACCTTTCTCTCGCTCTCGCTCTTGTGCTCTCTCTCTCTCTCTCTCTCTAACTCTACCTGTCAAATAGTAATAAAAAAGTTACTAACTTAAAACAACTATACATATTTATATTGCACCATGTTTTTTCCTAAAGTATCAACCTCTTCAAATATTTGTGATTTCTTATGAGCAAAACATGTAGACTCTATTTTTTAAGAAAAAATAGATGGTCCATTATCATCACCATAGTCACCCTACTCTATCATTCAAAGGAACACCAGAACTTCTTCCTCTTACATATAGCTGTTTCTTAAGATGTATTTATTTATTTGAAAGGCAAAGTTACAGATATAGAGGGAGAGAAAGAGAGAGAGAGGTCTTCCATTTCCTGGTTCACTCCCCAAATGGTAGCAACAGCAGGGGGTTGGAGCTTCCTTTAGGTATCCCAAGTGGGAAGAGGGGCTCAAACACTTGGGTCATCTTCTGCTGCTTTCCCAGGCACATTAGCATGTGGAGCACGCAGGACATGAACCTGCACTCATATGGGATGCTGGTGCTGCAACTGGTGGCTTTACCTGCTACCCTACAGTGCTGGCCCACCTAGTACCTGTTAAACAACTTTTCCCAAGCAATTTCTCATTCCTACTCTTCCCTGTTTCTGTTAGCCATCATCATACTCTTAGCATCTATGAGAAGCACTTTGTTAGAGTCCACATATGACTGAGACTATGTCGCTCATGTCTTTTTGGGTTTGGCATATTTTTCATATGATAAGGAGTCTCACATCCATCCATATTGTTGTAAATGAACGTGTCCTCCATTTCCATCAAATAGCTTTCCTTTGTGTGCATGCACATTTTCTTTTTCCATTCATCATTTTGTAGACACTTAGTTTTTTTTCCATTTCTTGAATATAAAGATGGTATGCCAAATTAATTTTCTTTAGATATATATACCCAGGAGTGGGACTGCTAGATTGTATAATCTTTCTATTGCAGGGGTAGTAAGGGGTATAAAGGAGCAAAAAGAAATTATAAATTATAAAAATCAATTTCTAAGTCATAAAATATGACTATATTGGATGATTATATACAGAGGTAATCAATAAAAACAAATACAACTGGTAAAAGACATTACTATTAATACCAATCATATACATATATATATTCATAGTCTTAATCACTAAGTACAAGCAAGAAACAAAGAAAATATTAAAGCACAGTAGTCAGACTAGAAAAAAATTTGCAAGAGAAATGGGAAAAAAAGGATTAAATTATGTGATATCTTTATACATTCTTTAAATTCATAATAAAAAAGAACACAGAGGACTCAACATAAAAATATGTTCCACATATGAATAAGAATGGCTCTGAGCCAATAAACAGCCATTAAATTGTAACTGACCTGAAGGAGGTTCCTGCAACACCCAATAGGGTCTTTTCCAGAAAGAGGTGGGAGGGAGTCCAGCAGTTTGCAGGACCAGGGAGGAGAAACTCTCTCCCACTACAGGGAGGCTGGAGCCAAAGAGGACGCAGTGGTGGAAATGAACCTGACTCCTCTTATTTTTTCCATCTGGCACGACCTGAACTCGTGTGTCAGCGCTATGGAGGATTCTGATTGGCTGCGTCTTTTAGACGTTGTGCACACACACACGGCAATGCAAGCTGTTCAATCAGATGTGGTGGCGTAAATGCTATGTAATCCCGCAGGATCTTGATGCCACAGTAGTCAGTAGTCTTCCAGTTCTGAGGTGGAGGGAGGTTCTAGGAGTGGGCTCCGTTGTTGGGAATCTCTAAAGGCAGTCAGCGTTTGCTGCTCTCTCTCTCCGCTGTTTTCTGACCGTCTTCCATTGAAGAACGCCACCCACCTCGGACACTGGAAATGGTGAGTGTGTGGGGCGGGGCTTGAGGAGAGGGGAAGGCAGACTTCCTGGATGTTGTCAGAAAAGGCTGGCAGCTTGCCGGCTTCACAGAGGTCATCTCTAGTCCATAGGCCCCATCTCGCTGCTGGAATGACACTTCCCTTGGCCCTCTCTGGTCTGCAGTGTGGGGACTTCAGGTGTCCTGTCCGTTTCTTGCTCACAGCCTAGGGGCCATCTCTAGGCAGCTGCTGGCAGCAGCCCCCTGCCTTCCCCATTTATGCAGTGGGGATGAAGTGGTCATTATGGGGAATGTGGGCTGTGTGGAGGGTTCATGCAGTGAGGAGCTGTTGTTTAAGGGGTCCTCAGTTGCTCTTTTTACTCCAGGGGTGACATGAATCCACAAGTTTTCTGAATATGTCGGAAGCAGGTCTTAATTCACGGACCCTGATCTGTCAGCATAGCCCATTCTGGAGGTCTGACCTCATTTTCTGTTGAAAATAACAGTGTCATAGACAGTAAGTTAAAAACAAAGTAGTTTTATTTCACTCAGTGTTTTGGTTCAGGTTTTAGGGGGACAGGAGCACACTGTAATTTGTACTCGGGTGTCATCTTTGCCCTTACACGTTCCCTTGATAGGCTGTTGGCTGTCTTTGACCTTTCAAATAGAAAGTTTAGCTCGTTACATTTATGGGTGTTTTAAAAACTATTTCTGTTCCATGACAACCTTCCCAACCCCAAAAATATAAGCCTAGATTTCTAAGTTTTAATTTTTATTTTGATATAGGGTGATTTTTCAAGGTTATTGGGATAAAATTGACAAAATTTGTGTATATTCAAGGCCTGCAATGTTATTTGAGGTGTTTTTAAGTCTACGGGAAATTCACTTTATCATTTAATCTAGTTTTTCACTAAATTTTTGGAATCCCCTTTTACATATGTATTATGAGATGATTAAGACAAACTAACATATCCATATCACCTTGCATAGTCTTTAAAATTTACTTAAGATCTTAAGTTGTGAGTATTGAATAGTGTATTGATATTATTTCTGTGCTGTGTATTAGGTCTCAAGGAGTTAATTTATCTCCTAACATCTTCACACTTCCTCCACTCTCAGCCCCTAGAAACCACTATTCTGTTCTGTGATTAAGTTTGATTTTCTCCAATTCCACAAATTCAGGAGATTATGTGGTATTTATCTTTCTGTGTCATACTTCATGCAGCCTGATGTCCACATTAATTTATTTGGATCCATGTTGTGATAAAATGCTAGAATTTCTTTTTTATTGTTGGATGTGACTCGATTGTGTGCATGTGTATCATGTTTTTCTCTATTCATCTATTGACCATGTTATTTCCATTTCTTGTTCTTGTGAATAATGCTCATATGAACATGGATGTGCCAGTGTACCTTTGAGATAGTGATTTTATTTCCTTTGGATACACATCCAGTAGTGGGATTACTTTGTCATGTGTTCCATTTTTAATTTTATTTGGGATACTTCCATAGTGTTTTTCTTTCTTTCTTTCTTTCTTTCTTTCTTTCTTTCTTTCTTTCTTTCTTTCTTTCTTTCTTTCTTTTTTTTTTTTTTGACAGACAGAGTGGACAGTGAGAGAGAGAGAGACAGAGAGAAAGGTCTTCCTTTGCCGTTGGTTCACCTTCCAATGGCCGCCGCAGCCAGCACGCTGCGGCCGGCACACCACGCTGATCTGAAGGCAGGAGCCAGGTGCTTCTCCTGCTCTCCCATGGTGTGCAGGGCCCAAGGACTTGGGCCATCCTCCACTGCACTCCTGGGCCACAGCAGAGAGCTGGCCTGGAAGAGGGGCAACTGGGACAGAATCCAGCGCCCTGACCGGGACTAGAACCTGGTGTGCCAGCGCCGCTAGGTGGAGGATTAGCCTGTTGAGCTGCAGCGCCGGCCACATAGTGTTTTTCATAGTGAATTTACCAATTTACCTTCCCTCAGACAATTTATGTGTTATTTTTTCTAAAGATCTGATTCAGTACTTGTTATATTTTTAGTTTTTGATAATAGCCATTTCTACATATGTGAGGTGATAATATTGTGGTATTGGTTAGCAGTGCGGCCCCTTTTAAAATACCTGTTGGGTGCTTTCATATCTTGATTGGAAAAACTATCTGATTCTTTGTCCAATTTTATTTATAGTTATGAGTGTATTTCTTCGTATTACTCCCTTAATGATACTATGTTTGCCAACTTTTTCTCCCCTTCTTTGTTTTCTCTGTTTAGTTTTCCTTTTAGTACACAGATTTTTTTTGTCTTTTAGTTTTTTGCAGTCTTACTTCCTTTTGTCACCTGTGCATTTGATGTCATATCTGAATCATTGTTGAGGTACGATATATCCAAAGCTGTTTTAGGCATTTGTGATGGGAATATTCTCAGTGGAAGGGAATATTCTCTTTCCCTGTCTGTGTGTATGTGTGTTTGTCTTTTTTTTCTTTCAAACTAATTAATTAAGAAGCTTGTAAAAACTACTTAGAGTGCTTGGTACCAAATCAGAGTTAGATTATAGGATTAAGGTCTTCGTATTACATAGAATAGTGGGGTGACCATAGTTTACAGTAATACATTCATTATTTTATGAGCAAATAGAAGGAAGATATTCCAAGGCTCTGATTATGAGGTGTAATGTCATAGAAGGGAAAATGTATCTTGATTTGATCATTACACATTGTATATGTGATTAAAATTTCACACTGTTACCTGTAGATATGTATAATTATTGTCAACAAAATATGAACCCAGAACAGCATCTTACTGGGTGTGTAATATTAAGGGATGTCAAAATATTTAAATTAGTGTCATAACTACTATTAATATCTTTGGAAGTATTTTATTAAGACAAAGATAATCTGAAAATAACTGAATTGGTATTTTCCCAGGAAAAGTGGAGCAATTAGGAGGCAGTATTTTAGCTTAAATTTGTAATTAATAATCTTTTGAATTGTTTCGCATAAGCAAAATGAAGTGATTGTCTAAGTGTGTATGGTATTAATTTGAATTAGGACAATATCAAACAAGAAATAATGAATTAAATAGCAGATTAATTTTGGTGAAAAATTCCTTGAAACATGCATATTATTTCATTCTAAACATTGTCTATGAATTGTAAAGCTCCTCATATTTATGGTTTTAAGTAGTTTTGAACCAAAGTGAGTATATTAATTTCATGTTCCACAAAATAGGTGAAACTCTCCCATATTTGTTGGTATTCAGTTTCTTCTGTGAAGCCCAAACTTAAGAGTTTATCTGCTCAGTCCTAACTGTCCCTTGATTTAGGTGAATGTTCTTTGCTTTGTACTGTACTGGCAATATACATAATCATAACCATATTATAATATTAACATGTTTTCATTAATCCCACAATTCTTCATATTACTTACAGTAAAGTTTCATTTACCATCAGCCCCAGACAGGCACTAATCTAAAATCTATCTCCAGAGATTGGACTTTTATGGACATATCCTATAATTGAAATTGTACAATGTTGCAGTATGTGGGGTTTTGCTTCTAATTTCTTCTCTTGAGTTTTCACTTTTGTAGTCGGTAATTTGTTAATTAATTTTTATTGCCAAATAGTGTACCATTATAAAAGATATATTACACATTGTTATTTTTACATTCAGTATTTGAGTTGATTTCACATTTGGCTTTCATAAATATTGCTGCAGTGAGCAGACGTGAGCAAGTGGATTTTTTATCTTTTGGCATACAGGAGAGAAACTGCTGAGTTAAGAAATAATCCTATGTAGAACTTGCTAAGAAACTGCAAATTATTTTTCACAATGGTTGCACTATTTTACTGAAAGTGTATGAGGGTTCCATGTTGTCCATCTGTCTCAGTCAGCATTTATCTATGGCTGAATCAGAATCATCCTACTGAATATTAAGTGATATCTTTAGGTTTTGTTTGCATTTACCCAATGACTAATAGTAATCATATCTTTTTGCATTATTAAATGTCTTATTGAAGTAACTGATGTTAAAAATGATATGTTCCTATATTTTTTATTTTTCCATTACAAAATTCAGTGTTTTTATTCTTAAATTTCTTAGTGGTATTTTCACTTTGATGCTATCTTGAATGTTAATTATATTTTCATAATGTTCATTGCTACTATACAGAAGTGTAATTGATATTTGTATCTTTATCCTATATTCTGCTACATTGTGAATTTTTGTTTTTTTTTTTGTGAATTCCTCAGGATATGTTTCAATTACAATATTAGCTTTTTTTCAAATAAAAACACTTTGTTCTTCAAAATTTAAAAAAATTAAAGACTTTTTAAAATTTATTTGAAAGGCAGAGTTACAGAGAGAGCGAGAGAGCGAGCGAGCGAGAGAGAAACTTTGCATGCATTGGTTCAATGCCCAAATGGCCTCAATGGCTGGGGCTATGCCAGGCTAAAGCCAGGAATCAGGAGCTTGGAGCTGCTTAGGTTTTTCAAGTGTATCTGTTTTTATGCTAATACTACAGTTTTTGATTACTTTTGCTTTTCAATTAAGGGAATGTGAAACATCCCACTTTGATCTTATTTTTAATAATAATTTGGATATTTGGTTCTTTGACATGCCATAGAGTTTTTGTATATTTTATTTTCTACAAAAATAACTATTGGAGTGTTATAAAGAATCATTTCAATCTCTAAATCACTTAGGATCATATTGATTTATTGTATATACTTTATAATCCATGAACACAGTATTTATTTCCATTTATTTGTATGAGCATTGATTCCTTTCAGTAATCCTTTATTGTTCTCAGATTTGAGATATTTTATTCCCTTGGTTACATTTTTTTCTAAGTGCTTTATTCTTTTTGTTTCTATTTAAAATCCAATTATTCTATAAAATTTTTCATAAGGTGAACCAATTTCATGTGTCTCATATATACAGACTTAGGGGCATGATACTTCTCAGCCTACCACTCACCTATCCATAGTCCCAACATTTTACCCTCTATCCTTTTTTATGTTCCTTTTAACTTTTACAATAACATACTTTCAGTTTATCTTATAATCACAAGTTTAATCACAAGTTTCCACCAAGTAAAAATTCAACAATTGATAGATAGAAAAAAATACCATAAAAACTATTCCTCAAGAATATAGACAAGGGCTGTAACAATAATCAAATCTCAAAATGTCAGTTTTATTCATATACATTTTATTTTTGTACTCTGTATATTAGTTACCAGAAATCAGGGAAAACATAGGAATGTGTCTTTTTTGGGAGTAGCTTATTTCATTGAGTATAATGATTTGTAGTTCCATGCATTTTATTGCCAAAGATAGGATTTCATTTTTTTAAGGTCCAGTACTGTTCAACAGTGTATATATAACTTATTTTCTTTATCACATGATCAGTTGATTGACATCTAGTTTGATTCCACATATTAGCTTTTGTAAAGAGAGCTGCAATAAACATGCGGATACAGATAACACTTTCATGTGCTGATTTCATTTCCCTTGCTTAAATTTCCAGGAGTGGATATCTGTGTCATAAGGTAGATATATTGTCAGATTGCTGAGGAATCTACATATTGTCTCCAATAATGGTTGTGCTACTTTACATTCCCATAAATAGTGTATTATTGTGTATTTTCCTCTACATACTCATCAGCACTTACCTTTTCTTGTTTTTTGGATAATATAGTCTCAAACTACGATGATGCAAATCCTCATTGTTCTTTTTTTAAATATTTATTTATTTGAAAGGCAGAATTACAGAGAAGCAGAGGGAGAGAGGGAGAGGGAGAGGGAGAGGGAGAGGGAGAGGGAGAGAGAGAGAGAGAGAGAGAGAGAGAGAGAGAGAGAGAGAAAGTCTTCCATTCACTAGTTCACTTTCCAGAGAGAGAGAGAAAGAAAGAAGTCTTCATCTATTAGTTCACTTTCCAGATGGCCACAATGGCCAGAGCTGCACCAATCTGAAACCATGATCCAGGAGCTTCTTTCAGGTCTCCCACAAGGGTGAAGGGACTCAAGGACTTGGGCCATCTTCTGCTGCTTTCCCAGGCCATAACAGACAGCTGGATCAGAAGTAGAGCTTCTGAGACTCGAACTGGTGCCCATATAGGATGCTAGCACTGCAAGTGGCAGCTCTACCTACTATGCCACAGCACTGGCTCCCTATTGTAGTTATTTTTAAAGATTTATTTTAAAGTCAGAATTACATTGAAGGAAGAGCGGAAGCAGAGGGAGAGTCTTCCATCTATTTGTTCACTCCCCAATAGTTCCAATGGTCAGGACTGGCACAGGTCAAAGGCAGGAGCCAGGGGCTTCATGTGGACCTTCCACATAATATAGAGGTTCAAGGACATAAGAGATCTTCCATTGCTTTCCCAGGTACATTAGCAGGGAGCTGGATCAGAAATGCACCAACGGGGACTCAAAGTGGTGACCATAGGGATGCTCACTTTGCAGGCAGTGGTTTTACACACTATGTTACAGTGCTACCCTTTCATTGTGGTTTTTATTCGCATTTCCCTGATGGCTAGTGATCCTGAGCATTTTTTCATCATTGGCCATTTCGTCCTTGGAAAAGTAACTGTTTATGTCCTTTGGCCATTTCTTATCTGGATTTTTTGTTTTGTTGTTGAGTTTCTTGGGTTCTTACTAAATTCTGGATATTGGTCTTTTATTGCATAATTTCAAAAAATTTTTCCCATTCTGTCAGTTGTCTTTCATGTTTTTGAGTGTTTCCTTTGCAGTGCAGAAACTTCCTAGCTTAACATAATCTCATTTTTCTATATTTTTGCTTTTACTGACTGTGCTTCTGAGGCTTTTTTCATGAAGTTTTTGCTTATGCCAATGCATTGAAGAGTTTCACCAATATTTTCCTCTAGTAATGTGGTGGTATCAGGTCCTAGATTTAGGTCTTTGGTCCATTTTGAGTTAATTTTTGTATAAGGTGTAAGGTAGGGTCTTGTTTCACACTTCTATATGTGTAGATCTAATGTTTTCAGCACCATTTGGTGAAGAGACTGTCTTTTCTCCAGGGGCTAATTTTAGCTCATTTGTGAAAGATTAGTTGGTTGTAGATGTGTGGGTTAGTTTCTTGTATTTTTATTCTTTTTCATTTGTCAACATTTCTAATTTTGTTCTAGTACCAGGCTGTTTTGGTTATAACTACCCTGTATATTCTGTATTGAAATCTGGTATTTTGATGCCACCAGTCTTGTTTTAGTTGTTTAGGTTATCCAGGTCTCTGTTGTTTAAATATGAATTTTAGCATCATTCTTCTGCATATGAGAAGGATGACATTGTACTGAGCTTGTAAGTTGCAATGGATATAGTGGACATTTGATATTAATTATTCCAATCCATGAGCATGGAAGAGTGTTCCATTTTTGTGGCATCTTCTATTTCTTTCTTTATTGATTTGTAATTTTGATTGTAGAGATCTTTCCTATATTTGAATAAATTTATTCCAGAGTATTTAAGTTTGTTGGAACTACTGTGAATAGTAATGATCTTACAAGTTTTTCTCAGCCATGGCATTGTGTATACAAGGGATATTGATTTTGTGCATTGGTTTTATATTCTGCAACACTGTCAAACTCTGTGATGAGTTCCAGTAGTCTCCTGGTGGAGTCATTTGGTTTAATATATATATATATATATTTATAAATATATATATATATAATTCTATATATATATATAGAATTATGCCATCTTGCAAACAGTGACAATTTGACTTCCGCCTTTCCCTTTGATTTCTTTTCTTTTTTTTTTTTTTGCCTTATGCCTCTGGCTAAAACATTCAGAACTATATTAAATAGCAATGGTGAGAGTGGACATCCTTGTCAGGTTCTGGATCTTGGTGGAAATGCTTCCAGCTTTTCCCCATTCAGTATGAGGCTTGCTGTGTGTTTGTCATATATTGCCTTGATGGCGGTAAGAAATAAGGGTTTTTATCATGAGATGATGTTGTCTTTCATCAAATGACTTTCTACATCTATTGACATAATCATATGGTTTTATTCTACTTGTTTGTTAATGTGATGTGTCATTTATATTGATATCCATATGTTGAACCTTTTCTGTGTACTGGCGATAAATCCCACTTGTTCCAGGTGAACAATATTTCTGAAGTTTTGTTTGATTCAATTATGTGATATTTTATTGAGTATTTTTGCTCTGTTCATCATGGATAAATGTCAGTGATTATCATTCTTTGTTGTATCTTTTTCTGGCTTTTGGAATTAAGGTGATGCTGTCCTCATATAAGCAATTTGGGAGGATTTTCTCCCTGTTAATTGTTTTGAATACTTTGAGAAGAATTGAGATTAGGGAATTAGTTCCTCTTTAAAGTTTGTTAGGATTCAGCAGTGAAGCCATCTGGTCTTGGGCTTTTCTTTGTTGGGAAGGTCTTTGTTCTGTCTTGATTGGCATCTTGGTTATTGATCTGTTTTGTTTTCTGTGGCTTGAGGAATAAATTTTAATAGATTGTATGGTTCTTTGTTATTTATTCAAACTACATCTTGTTTATTATTCTGTTTAGGTTTTCTATGCCTTCAGGAATGAAGTATGCAAACTAGAACTCCTGTTAAAGTAGCTATTCTCAGAAAAAAATAAATGTTTGTGAGGATGTGAAGAAAAAGGAGCCCTTTTACGTTGTTAGTGAGAATGAAAGTTAGTACAGCCATTTTTCAGATCAGAGTGCATGTTCCCCACAAAATTAGTAATAGATATTATCTATGACCTATTTATCCCACACCTAGTCATATGTTTCATTGAGGTGAAATAAGCAGCTGAAAGATATACCTGAGCGCCAATTTCCAACATAACTCACAATAGGTAAGGAATTAACCTAGGTGTCTATTGATGCATGAATGGTTGAAGAAAATGCAATAAATAAAATCCATTGATATCCTTTGCCCATTTCTCAACTCTTTTATTTCATTCTTGGTTTCTCGAGCTCCTTATATACTATGGATATTAATCTTTTATCAAATGCATAGTTTTCAAAGATTGTCTTCCATTCTGTCATTTCTGTCTTCACTCTGTGCTTTGTAGTGCAGAAACATCTTAAATTTGATAGAATCCCATTTCTCTTTTTAGCTTTCTTAACTGTGCTTCTGAGGCATTATACAAAGAGTCATTGCCTAAGCCAGTGTCCTGCAATATTTCTATTATGCTTTACTTTAGTAGTTTGATAGTTTCAGATCTTAAAGTTAGATCCTTGATTCATTTCTAGTCAATATTTTGTATAGAATGTAAGTATGGATCTAGTTTCAAATTTCTGCATGCAGAAATCCAATTTTCCCAGTAACTTTTCAAGGAATTTTTAGCAATTTGCACAATATTAAATGGTTATAGATGTACAAAGTTATTTCTGGTGTTTCTATTCTGTTCTATTGGGTTACATGTCTATGTTTATGCCAGTGCCATGCTGTTTGATTACAATATCCCTGTAATGTGTCATGGAATCTGATATTGTAATGCTTCTGTCATTGTTATTATTGGTTACATTGTTATTATTGGTTAATACTACTTTTGCCATTCAGTGTCTCTTGTATTTCCATCTAAATTTTAGGATTGTTTATGTCTGTGAAGAATAGACCTAAAGTGTTGATGGGGATTGCAATGAATCTATAAATTTTGGTGATGGTATATACATTTGGGGGTATTAATTCCTCCAGTAGTTGAAACATGAATTTTTTTTGTTTCTTTTTTTATATCTTCTGTTTCTTTCACTAATGTTTTAGAATCTTCATTGCGGAGATCTTTCACATTCCTTATTAAATTTATCACTATTTTGGTAGTTTTTGTGAGTGAGGTTTTTTTTTTTTTTTTTTTTTTTTTTTTTTTTTTTTTACAGGCAGAGTGGACAGTGAGAGAGAGAGACAGAGAGAAAGGTCTTCCTTTGCCGTTGGTTCACCCTCCAATGGCCGCTGTGGCTGGCCCATCATGCTGATCTGAAGCCCGGAGCCAGGTGCTTCTCCTGGTCTCCTGTGCAGGTGCAGGGCCCAAGCACTTGGGCCATCCTCCACTGCCTTCCCGGGACACAGCAGAGAGCTGGCCTGGAAGAGGGGCAACCGGGACAAAATCCAGTGCCCCAACCGGGACTAGAACCCGGTGTGCCAGCACCACAAGGTGAAGGATTAGCCTAGTGACCCGTGGCGCCAGCCAGTGAGGTGGTTTTTGTAAGTTCTTTTTCAGGTAGTTGTTGGCATGTATGAATGATATTATTTTTTGTGTTGATTTTGCATCCTGAAGCTGCTGAATTCTCTTATAATTCTGATAGTCTCTTATGGGGATCTTTTTGTTTCCTAATATAATATTTTTTTTAACTTTTATTTAATGAATAAAAATTTCCAAAGTACGACTTATGGATTACAATGGCTTCCCCCCCATACCATCCCTCCCACCCACAACCCTCCCTTTCCCACTCCCTCTCCCCTTCCATTCACATCAACATTCATTTTCGATTATCTTAATATACAGAGGATCAGCTTAGTATACCTTAAGTAAGGATTTCAACAGTTTGCTCCCACACAGAAACATAAAGTGAAAAATAATAGATGATTTTTTTAAATGACGATGAAATCAGATCAGACCTATTGTCATGTTTAATCCCAGTGAGAGTCAAGTTGGGAATTGATAATTTCTTCTTCTTTTTTTTTTTTTTACAAAAGATCAGTTTAGTATGCATTAAGTAAAGATTTCAACAGTTTGCACCCCCAGAGAAACACAAAGTGAAATACACTGTTTGAGTACTCGTTATAGCATTAAATCTCAATGCACAGCACATTAAGGACAGAGATCCTACATGAGGAGTAAGTGCACAGTGACTCCTGTTGTTGACTTTACAAA
Source organism: Oryctolagus cuniculus (assembly GCF_051225735.1). NCBI lineage: Eukaryota > Metazoa > Chordata > Mammalia > Lagomorpha > Leporidae > Oryctolagus > Oryctolagus cuniculus. Next base: position 21,887,563 of record NC_142885.1, on the reverse strand, counting down.
TTGACACTCCTGTTTATGGCATCAGTAATCTCCCTATGCTCCAGTCATGAGTTTCCAAGGCTATGGAAGCCCTCTGAGTTCACCAACTCTTATCTTGTTTAGACAAGGTCATAGTCAAAATGGAGGTTCTCTCCTCCCTTCAGAGAAAGGTACCTCCTTCTTTGAAGACCTGTTCTTTCCACTGGGATCTCACTCACAGAGATCTTTTTGCCAGAGTGTCTTGGCTTTCCATGCCTGAAATACTCTCATGGGCTTTTCAGCCAGATCTGAATGCCTTTAGGGCTGATTCTGAGGCCAGAGTGCTATTTAGGACATCTGCCATTCTATGAGTCTGCTGAGTATCTCACTTCCCATGTTGGATCACTCTCCCCATTATTTATTCTATCGGTTAGTGTTAGCAGGTACTAGACTTGTTTATGTGCTTCCTTTGACTCTTAGTCCTTTCATTATGATCAATTGTGAACTGAAATTGATCACTTGGAATAGTGAGATGGCATTGCCACCTTGATGGGATTGAATTGGAATCCCCTGGTATGTTTCTAACTCTACCATTTGGGGCAAGTCAGCTTGAGCATGTCCCAAATTATACATCTCTTCCCTCTCTTATTCCCACTCTTATGTTTAACAGGGATCACATTTCAGTTACTTTTCAACACTTAAGAATAACTGTGTGATATTACAGAATTAAACCAGTCATCTCACTATTCCAAGTGAACAATTTCAGTTCACAATTGATCATAATGAAAGGACTAAGAGTCAAAGGGAGCAATAAACAAGTCTAGTATCTGCTAACACTAACCGATAGAATAAAGGGGAGAGTGATCCAACATGGGAAGTGAGATACTCAGCAGACTCATAGAATGGTGGATGTCCTAAATAGCACTCTGGCCTCAGAATCAGCCCTAAAGGCACTCGGATCTGGCTGAAAAGCCCATGAGAGTATTTCAGGCATGGAAAGCCAAGACACTCTGGCAAAAAGATCTCTGTGAGTGAGATCCCAGTGGAAAGAACAGGTCTTCAAAGAGGGAGGTGCCTTTCTCTGAAGGGAGGAGAGAATCTCCACTTTGACTATGACCGTGTCTAAACAAGATAAGAGTCGGAGAACTCAAGGGGCTTCCATAGCCTTGGAAACTCATGACTGGTGCATAGGGAGATTACTGATGCCATAAACAGGAGTGTCAATTTGTAAAGTCAACAACAGGAGTCACTGTGCACTTACTCCTCATGTAGGATCTCTGTCCTTAATGTGCTGTACACTGAGGCTTAATGCTATAACGAGTACTCAAACAGTATATTTCACTTTGTGTTTCTATGGGGGTGCAAACGATTGAAATCTTTACTTAATGTACACTAAACTGATCTTCTGTAAAAAAAAAAAAGAAATTATCAATTCCCAACTTGACTCTCACTGGGATTAAACATGACAATAGGTCTGATCTGATTTCATCGTCATTTAAAAAAATCATCTATTATTTTTCACTTTATGTTTCTGTGTGGGAGCAAACTGTTGAAATCCTTACTTAAGGTATACTAAGCTGATCCTCTGTATATTAAGATAATCAAAAATGAATCTTGATGTGAATGGAAGGGGAGAGGGAGTGGGAAAGGGGAGGGTTGTGGGAGGGAGGGACGGTATGGGGGGGAAGACATTGTAACCCATGAGTCGTACTTTGGAAATTTATATTCATTAAATAAAAGATAAAAAAAAAAAAACTCCACAACATGAAAACAAACAACCCACTTAAGAGATGGGCCAAGGACCTCAATAGACATTTTTCAAAAGAGGAAATCCAAATGGCCAACAGACACATGAAAAAATGTTCAAGATCACTAGCAATCAGGGAAATGCAAATCAAAACCACAATGAGGTTTCACCTCACCCCGGTTAGAATGGCTCATATACAGATATCTACCAACAACAGATGCTGGCGAGGATGTGGGGAAAAAGGGACACTAACACACTGTTGGTGGGAATGCAAACTGGTCAAGCCACTATGGAAGTCAGTCTGGAGATTCCTCAGAAACCTGAATATAACCCTACCGTTCGACCCAGCCATCCCACTCCTTGGAATTTACCCAAAGGAGTTTAAATTGGCAAACAAAAAAGAGGTCTGCACCCTAATGTTTATTGCAGCACAATTCACAATAGCGAAGACCTGGAACCAACCTAAATGCCCATCAATGGTAGACTGGATAAAGAAATTATGGGATATGTACTCTTTAGAATACTATACCGCAGTAAGAAACAACGAAATCCAGTCATTTGCAACAAAATGGAGGAATCTGGAACACATCATGCTGAGTGAAATAAGCCAGTCCCAAAGGGACAAATACCATATGTTCTCCCTGATCGGTGACAACTGACTGAACACCAAAAAGGAAACCTCCTGAAGTGAAATGGACACTATGAGAAATGGTGACTTGATCAGCATAGCCCTGACTGCTAATGGACAACTTAATACATTATCCCTCATAGTATTTTTTTGTCTGTTCTACTTAATATGACTGGTTTAATTCTGTAATTATCACACAGTTATTCTTAAGTGTTGAAAATTAACTGAAATGTGATCCCTGTTAAACATAAGAGTGGGAATAAGAGAGGGAAGAGATGTACAATTTGGGACATGCTCAAGCTGACTTACCCCAATGGCAGAGTTAGAAACATACCAGGGGACTCCAATTTAATCCCATCAAGGTGGCATGTACCAATGCCATCTCACCAGTCCAAGTGATCAATTTCCGTTCACAATTGATCATAATGAAAGGACTAAGAGTCAAAGGAAGCACATAAACAAGTCTAGTACCTGCTAATACTAACTGATAGAATAAATAAAGGGGAGAGTGATCCAACATGGGAAGCGAGATACTCAGCAGACTCATAGAATGGCAGATGTCCTAAACAGCACTCTGGCCTCAGAATCAGTGCCTAAAGGCACTCGGATCTGGCTGAAAAGCCCATGAGAGTATTTCAGGCATGGAAAGCCAAGACACTCTGGCAAAAAAAAAAAAAAAACCCCTAAATGAAAGATCTCTGTGAGTGAGATGCCCGTGGAAAGAACAGGTCTTTAAAGAAGGAGGTACCTTTCTCTGAAGGGAGGAGAGAACCTCCACTTTGACTATGACCGTGTCTAAACAAGATAAGAGTCGGAGAACTCAAGGGGCTTCCATAGCCTTGGAAACTCATGACTGGTGCATAGGGAGATTACTGATGCCATAAACAGGAGTGTCAATTTGTAAAGTCAACAACAGGAGTCACTGTGCACTTACTCCTCATGTAGGATCTCTGTTCTTAATGTGCTGTACATTGAGACGTAATGCTCTAATGAGTACTCAAACAGTATATTTCGCTTTGTGTTTCTATGGGGGTGCAAAATGTTGAAATCTTTACTTAATGTATACTAAACTGATCTTCTGTAAAAAAAAAAAAGAAATTATCAATTCCCAACTTGACTCTCACTGGGATTAAACATGACAATAGGTCTGATCTGATTTCATCATCATTTAAAAAATCATCTATTATTTTTCACTTTATGTTTGTGTGGAAGCAAACTGTTGAAATCTTTACTTAATGTATGCTAAACTGATCTTCTGTATATAAAGAGAATCAAAAATGAATCTTGATGTGAATGGAAGGGGAGAGGGAGTGGGAAAGGGGAGGGATGCGGGTGGGAGAGACGATATTGTGGGGAAGCCATTGTAATCCATAAGCCCTACTTTGGAAATTTATATTCATTAAATAAAATTTTAAAAAAAAGCTAAAAAAAAGAATGTGGATTTGCAAAAGAAATCGGTGATGTGTACCAAAAGTCTTAGCAATACAGATTATATTTATTATATACTCTTGTCCCAAATAAGCACTTCCTAAAAAAATCTTTCTTTGGAAAAAATAGGTTTCCGAAGGGTCTATGGAAACTTTTTCTTAGGGAAACTTGAGGATAGAAAAGTAAATATCTCACAGTACTCTATTCATTAAATAGTATATGATAAATCCATATGAAGAAACATACTGTTTAGCAATAAAATATATTTACATTATTAAGCAAAAAAAAAAAAACCCTTGTAGAGCAGGATGTATGATATATATTTATATATCCACTATTTTTCTAAAACATGCTTATTTATTTTTTAAATATTGATTTATTTATTTGAAAAAGTTACACAGAGAGAGCAGAGGCAGAGAGAAAGGGGGAGAGAGAGAGAGAGAGAGAGGTCTTCCACCCACTGGTTCACTCCCCCAATTGGCCGCAATGGCTGGAGCTGCGCCAATCCCAAGCCAGGAGCCAGGAGCTTCCTCTGGGTCTCCCACACGGGTGCAGCACTTGGGCCATCTTCCACTGCTTTCCCAGGCCATAGCAGAGAGCTGGGTCGGAAGTGGAGCAGCCAGGTCTTGAACTGCTGGCCATATAGGATGCCAGCGTTTCAGGCCAGGGCGTTAACCTGCTGCACCACAGCACCAGCCCCCAAAACATGTTTATACAGATATATTTCCTCAAGCCTTGTGTTATGTGTACGAAGCCATCTGTTTGACTCACATAAGCATACCTTAAAATGATTGTGGAAATGGAATTAAAAGTTAAATTTATTTTGGTTCAAAACATGTTGAAATTTATATATACATGGGTTATTTAAAAAGTTCATATAAAACATGTATTATGAGAAATACATATTTCACATGTTATGCACCAACATAAACTTATCTTCTACTTCTATTTCCCATGAAATTTTGAAATCCATCAGAAAAACATGGTGTTCCTGGGAAATATCTGGCCATTATTTAATATACTGTAGATGCTAAATCTGCCTGAAGTTACTAAGAATGAGTGTGGTCGTGATTAGACACTTTTTCATTTAACCTCTCTGCGTTGTGACCGATCGTCACATTTAAAGAAACTATTTCCAGGTGTTGTGCAATCTGTGATACCGAAATCAGAGCAGAGTGTCTTCTCACCGGCCAGAGCCCTAGGGCCAGTTGAAGGGGCTGCCCGCCAGCAGCGAATCCCAGGTGAGCGTCTCGGCGGGCGTCTTGCCCACCAGGCGCAGCAAGTGGAGCTGCGCAATGAGGGGTGCCTGGAGCCCGCGCAGGGCCAGGCGCGCTGGGGCTGGGACGGGTAGGCGCGCAATACTCCATGAGAGCCACCTGCTCCTGCTCCTGTAGCCTTCCGGCGCCCAGATGCCGAGAGTGCCATGACCTTGAGGCAGTCGGACTCCACCCAGTTCCCCCGCAGGCGGCCCAGCTTGTCCACCTGCTCCTAGTCCAGGAAGGCCACGCGCGCTCGGCCGGCGGTGGCGCCCTGTGCAGGCAGGGGCAGCGCTAAGAGCAGCCGCGCCGCCAGCGTTCTCACCTGGTGCATGCCCAGCGCCCCGCCGCCGCCGCCTGCACCTGCCGCACCCGCAGCTGCACCAGGAACAAGCCTCTGTCCGCAGTCTCGCCAGCACCCAGCCAGGAGGGCTGTCTGAGGAGTCGGCCGGCGCTGCCAGGCAGCGATTGCGGGATGCGGCTGCGCTGCAGCGCTGCGAGGCGACAGGAGGGAGAGAGAGAAGGGCAGGGAGAAGATGGCCAGAGCGAGGCTCTCTCAGAGTCCCCCCACCCCAGCTCCAGGAGAGCCCAGGTTGGGAGGGGGCCTGGGGTCTTCCCCAGGTGGGACTGGGAGCTGGGGCCTTGCCTGCAGCAAGCAGGTGAGGTGGGAGGAGGGAATCCGAGGTAGGGAGGGCTGGCTGCCAGGCAGGGCAAATTAAGGAGCCTTAATGAGCCCTCCCACCTCCTCACGAATCCGTGAGCTCCAGCCCTAGGCCAGCCTCACGCAGGGCGCATTACCAGCCCTGGAGGGGACTCGGGGCTGGAGGTGGGGCTGAGTTCTGGGGGGTGGGAGTTAGCTGTCCAGTAGGAGTGGCCAAATGGGCCCCAAAAGTGCTGCCCTGGTTATAAGCCCATCCTGCACCACTACCCCCCAATCCTACCTCAGGGCCTTTGCACCTGCTCACCCCCTCCTTCTTCAAACCCCCACCCCCAACTCTTCTTCCTCCAGCCCAGGCTGGGGCGTGGGGTTCAAATCCCACCCACAACTCCCTCTTTAACACCAACCCCCGAATTAACAAATCTGCTTTAGAGCAGTATTGGCCATGGAGGAAGGGCTACCCTGGTGGCAACTGAAGCCATGGGCTATTTACTGAGGGCCAACTGTATGCAGGGACCCTGGGGCACAACAGTGCACAAGACAAAGAGAGTCCCTGGAGAAGTCATTGGGTTCCAAAGCAAAGTAAGGGGTTGTGAGCCATGAGGGTGGGAAGCCGTGCACGGGGTGGGGGGTGCAGCACGTGGCTGTAGGCGCCCCCACCTGAGGGCCGGGCCAGCGGGATTTCAGATCAGCCACGTGAGAAGAGGGGGCACAGGTGAACCCCCCAAGCTGAAGGGAGTGGCTTTTCCAAGGGGCTCTGAGCCAACTTTATCAGCTTCCCTCACAGACGCAGTGAGGGGAGAGGACTTCGAAAGCGCAAGAGACTGGAGTCAGACCCTGGGAAGAACCGGCAGACAGAAAGCAGGTATGGGGTGCGCATTTATCCTGAGGCTGAAACCCCCTCTCCACCACTACCCCGAGACCACCGCCGCCCCCCCCCCGCCGTGTGGAGCCTGGAGAAACTGCAGGGCATCAGGGCATCAGGGCATCAGCGTTTAGGGCCGTGCTGCTTGGACTGTGTCTGCCCTGGGCCAGGCCAGGGCTTCTGGGGAGGGAACAAGAGTGGGGTCCCCATGGGCTCAGGCTGCCCAGCTCCTGCCTTAAGCAAACAGAGGCAGGGGTGGGGGCAACGGAAACCAAATAAATGTGTGTATGTGCGTGTGTGTCCATGTATGTGTGTGTCCATGTATGTGTGTGTCTGTGTATGTGTGTGTGTATTTCTTCAGGACGCAGTGGCCTGGCCTGGGCAAGGGGACCGGGCCCTGGCCACAGCTGTAATTGGATTCCTGCACCAGTACAGGGTACAATGGCCCTGGTCTTGTGGTTAGCAGGTGCCAAGTCCGGGCCCCACCGGCGAACTGCAGGGAGGATGGGGGCTGCTCACCCTCCTTCCGCAGGCAGCGGGGCTGGGGTGCCATTCACCCACCTACCGCACGCCCCCCCCAGGCTGCAGCGGGGCTGGGGGCCACTCACCCTCCTTCTGCACAACCCCCCTGGAAGCACTTCTTGAGCTGGCAGGACTGGCACTGGTCACGCTGATGTTGGTCCATCTGACAGTCCCAATTGGACCTGCAGGTGTAGCAGTGTTAGGAGCCGATTGTCTAATGAATATACAGGTGTGTGTTTTTAAAGCCTGATAATTTTAGACATAACTTTCTCCACGTTTTCTATTTCTATATTTTAGTTTTCGTGTATACATTTGAAAGGCAGAGAGTAATTCTGTGTGTGTGTGTGGCAGGAACCCAATTCCTTGAGCCTTCCTGTGCTGCCTCCCAGCGTCTGCATTAGCAGGAAGTTGAAGACAGAAATGGAATCAACACTCAGACGCCCCCATTCCATTGTAGCAAGGTTGTCTCAAGGGGATTCTTAACCACTTGGCCAAATGCTCGCTCCTGCTTACTACTTTTTAAACACCACTCTCTTACATTACATAGGCCCAGGATCACAAAAATTACCAATTCCAATGTTGGCAAAGCCAATGAAAATGGAGCTCTTACAAAGTAAATGAAAGCCAAGTGAATTATTTAATTAGAAGTATTAGCTTGAATAAAATAATACCTTGAGTTTCATGTTTCATCAGGTTAGATAAGTGATGGATTTTCAATATCAATATACACTGAACATAAAAAAGATGTACAAATATTTTCAACCATCAGTATTACACATTGCAAAAGCAGTGGATGCTTGAATAGTTCTACAAAAATGTGTTCCAAAATCATGTGATTAGTCTTTAAATAAAGGAAATGAATGTTTATCTCAATGAACCATTTCCAAAAGGGCAGAAATACAAAATAAAGACCCTATTCATTAAATAAAACTTAATAAAAAGCAATTGGTATGTGATAAATGATTCTGGTATTATAGATGAGCATTGTGCTGTCATAATCAGTTGTGATATCATAGTCCTACCATTGTGCCATCATAACCCATCATCATACTGTCATAAAACACACTATGATATCATAATAAATTTTCAAATGATGAACCACCATTCTGATAACATAAGAATTCCCTTTTGCCAATATAATCAATTCTGATGTAAAAGCCTGCTGTTGCTGTAATAAAGTACCATGATGCAATCAGCCAGAGCATTATGACATCAGAATTAATTTTGATGCTGTTAATCACAATTGTTATCATAAGAAATTTTGATGTTATAATCAATTGCTATGTGGTAAACCTTGATTCTGATATAAAATACCTGTGGGGAGCAACTGGGACTAGACTAAGTTGCTGGAATTATGACTTATTCTATGCATCTGCTCTCCCACAATATGGCGCTGAGAAGGGAGTACACAACTTTTACACAGCTGCCTCCAGTTTGACCAGTAACCTGCAGGAGCTGATCCTGCTCCTGATTGGAGGAGAGCAGCGTACTCAGCGTGTGGGTAGCAGAGTTGGGATTGGTGGAAGAGGACTATAAAGGAGGAGAGAGACAACATGCACCAGGAACATCTAAGGGGAACATCCGGATAACATCTGAGCAGCCCCCGAGAGAGCCGGCCGGCGGTGTGCTGCTCCCCCGCGGAAGTGGGGAAAGTGGCAGGGGGCACCGCCCTTCCACGGAGGTGGAAGGACCGCAGCCAACCTGGGAAGAACCAGCAGCAAACCCGGGAAGGGCCGAGCAGACAAAAGAACAACGGAGGGTCTAGTGTTGTTCCTCCATGAAGAGGGGGAGCGACAATACCATTGTGATGTCAATTGCTATGTCATTAACCTACCATTGTGCCATCATAAAAATTGGGATGTTGGCCTACGCCGCGGCTCACTAGGCTAACCCTCCGCCTAGCGGCACCGGCACACCGGGTTCTAGTCCCGGTCGGGGTGCTGGATTCTGTCCCGGTTGCCCCTCTTCCAGGCCAGCTCTCTGCTGTGGCCAGGGAGGGCAGTGGAGGATGGCCCAGGTGCTTGGGCCCTGCACCCCATGGGAGACCAGGAAAAGCACCTGGCTCCTGGCTCCTGCCATCGGATCAGCGCGGTGCGCCGGCCGCGGCAGCCATTGGAGGGTGAACCAACGGCAAAGGAAGACCTTTCTCTCTGTCTCTCTCTCTCACTGTCCACTCTGCCTGTCAAAAAAAAAAACTTGTGATGTTATAAACCAATCATCTTGCTACATCTACCAATTTTGATGTCATAAACCACTGTTGTATTTTCATTTAACACATTGGAAGATTATAATGTTTGTTATGTTAAACCTCATTTCTGTTATCATGATCCTGTCATTGATGTCATAATCAATTGTGTTATAATGAAAACAATATGCCATCATAAGAAATTGCGATGTCATAGATCAACATTATATTTTCATAATAACATTGTAGTATAATCAAATGGTCTGAGTAAAAAACCATTCTGATATCATAAACCTACATTTGTGATATCATCAAAAGTGATATAATCTTTTCTGCCTTCATACCAATTTTGATGTCATGTACCACCTTTATTGTCATAAAACATCATGATATAATCTATTGGTTTGTGATAAGCTATCATTCTGATACCATAATTTTACATTTGTGATTGTGATGTCAACAAATCTGTTGTCATATCTCATATATTGTGATGTCATAATTAATGAATTCATAAATCTACTACTGTGATATGATTCTGATATGGTTGTGATGTCATAATAAATTTTGATATTATAAACTTACCATTTAGGTGTCCTAAATGATTGTGATTTGATAATCCACATTGTGAAATCATAGTTAATTTTGATGTTATAATTGATTGGTTTCTGATAAACATTCATTCTGATATCATAAACCTACCATTGTGAAGTCCTAATAATTTGTGATGTCATAATCCAAATTTTATGACATCATAATGAGTTTTGAAATCATAAATTGTCACTGTATTATCAAAAAACATTATGTTGTCATAACCAGTTGATACATGATCAATTATAGTTCTGATAGTATAAACATACCAATGTGCTATTGTAACAAATTGTGATATCATAAACCTACCATTGTTCTTTCATAAACTTTGGTGTCATCATGATATTGTCATAAGACACATTGTGAAATTGTTATCAATTTTTGTTATAATCTACCATTCTGATATCAACCTAACATTCTATCATAATCAATTCTGATATTAAAAGTGTTTCTGATGCCATAATTAGTTGTGATGTCATAAACATTATACATTATAATCAATTTGGATGTAATAAACCCCTTTATATTGCCACAATAATATAGTATCATACATTCTGGTATCAGAAACATACCCTTAATATGTCATTGTCATAACATCGTTTTGTCATAATCAATTTTGATGTAATAAAGCTACCATTTTTCTTTAATAAATTTTTTGTTAAATCATCACACATTGTGTCATAATAAAATTTGATGTCACAAATAACCTTGCTTTGCCAAAAAAAATGTAATGTTGAAATAAAATGTTAAGTGATAAAACACCATTCTGAGGGCCAGCGCTATGACACAGTATGTTAATCATCTTCCTGTGGTGCCGGCATCCCATATGGGTGCCCATTGGAATCCTGGCTGCTCCTCTTCCAATTCAGCTCTCTGCTATGGCTTGGGAAGGCAGTGGAAGATGGCTCAAGTCCTTGGGCCCCTGCACCCACATGGGAGACTGGAAGAAGCTCCTGGCTTCTGGCTTCAGATCGGCTGGAGTTGCAGTCATTTGGGGAGTGAACCAGTGGATGGAAGACCTTTCTCTCTGTCTCTCCCTCTCACTATCTGTAACTCTACCTCTCAAATAATTAAAACCTTTAAAAAAAAACCCACCATTCTTCTATCGTAAAACTGTCTTTGTGAATCAGTTGTGATTTTATAAACAGTGTTCCATAATAACTAATTTTGATGGCATATACTTTCTTTGCATTATCATAGAAAAAATTGTGGAGGCAGGCATTGTAGCATAATGGATTAAATTGCCATGTGCCAAATCAACATCTCATATGGGCACTGGTTCAAATCCTGGCTGCCCCAGTTCCAATCTGTCTCCCTGCTAATGAGCTTGGGAAGGCAGCAGAGGACAGTCCAAGTCCTCAGTCCCTGTTCCCATGTGAGAGACCTGGATAAAGCTCCTGGCTCCTGTCTTTGAACTGGTACAGCTTTGGCCATTTTAGCCACTTGGGGGAATGAATATCCTTCTCTACTTCTGCCTTTCAAAAAATTAAATAAATACTTTTAAAAATTGTGATATCAGTCTATTCGTTTGGATAAGCCACCCTTCTAATATCATAAACCTACCTTTTTGTTGCCATATTCAAATTGTGATGACATAAAACTACCTCATGCCATCATAATCAATTTTGATGTCATAAATGACCATTATATTGTCATAAAACACTGTAATGTGATTCTTCCAACCTTACCCTCCCTCACACCCACATTCCCACACTTCTTCCTCCTCTCTCTCCTATTCTTATTCTTATTTTTTACAAAGATCTATTTTCAATTAACTTTGCTTTTTAAAAATTATATTTATTTGAGAGATAGAGTTACAAACAGTTTGTGGGAGAAACAGAGAGAAAGGTCTTCTGTCCACTGGTTCACTCCCCAAATGGCTGCAATGATCAGAGCTGGACCAATCCGAAGCCCCAGGCCATAGCCATAGCAGAGACACTGGATTTGAAAAAGGAGCAGCTGGGACTAGAACTGGTGCCCATAGAGGATGCTGGTGCTGCAGGTGGAGGATTAGCATACTGCACCACAGCACCAGCCCCTCAACTTTATACTCATAAGATTAACCCTACAATATATAAGAATTCTACAAATAGTATGAAAAAATTATCCCTTAACAATTGTGACAAGAGCTGTTTAAAACCATTGCATCTAAAAGTGGCAACTTCACTTCTATAGATTACCTTTCAGGTACTCTATTAGTTTCCACAGATCAGGGAGAAAATATGGTATTTGTCCTCTTGTGGCTAGCTTATTTCATTAAGTATAATGGTTTCCAGTTTCATCCATTTTGTTGCATTTTATTTTAAATCACTGTGTAGTATTCCATAGTGTATATAAAAATAATTTATTTATCTAGTCTTTAGTTGATGGACACCTGTGTTGATTCCATATCTTAGCTATTATGAACTGAGCTACAATGACCAAAAACTGCCATCACAATCAATGTGGTTGTCATAAACCATGATAGTCTGTGTAGCCATAATCAATTGTTATGTGATAAAACAACATTATCATATCATAAACCATTGTGCCATCTTTGTCAATTGTGCTGCCATAAAAATAATATCATGCCCTATTGTGCCATCACAATATGTTGTGATGTCATAAACCAAGGAACCATCATGAAATCATCAATATTGATATCATTAAACACCATTGGATTATAATAAAAATTTTGATGTGAAAATCATTTTGTGATAAACCACCATTCTGATGACATAAAACTACCTCTTTGATGTCATAATGTATTGTGTTGTCATAAAAACCATTTTGGCATCATAATCAATTTTGATACCATAACCATCATTGCAATACCAAAGTCAGTTGTGGTGCCATAATAACATTGTGATGTCCTATTCAATTGTGATGTCATAGTACATTTTTGTCATAAACTAATGTTGAGATGCCACAAATTATCATTGTCATAAACCAACCATTGTAATATCATAATCAAATTTGAAGTAAAAAATGTTGACATAATCAATTTTGATGTATTAACCATCATTGTGATATTTTAGCCAATTGTGATGATAGAAAACCATTGTGATACCATAATCAATGTGAAGTCATAAATTTTTGATGTCATAAACTAATATTTCGATGCAATATGCAGAACTTTGTCATATAATAAACTGTTTATTGTGAACACACGAAAGAACTGACATCATAAACTTATCATTGACATAAACTGAACACTGTGATGACCTAAACCTTAAACGACACTACAGCCCAAATAAATCTAACAGATATCTACAGAGCTTTTCATCCTACACTTAAAGAATTTACATTCTTCTCAGCAGTACATGGAACCTTCTCTAGGATTGACCATATACTAGGCCATAAGGCAAGTCTCAGCAAATTCAAAAGAATTAGAATCATACAATGCAGCTTCTCAGACCATAGGGGAATGAAGTTGGAAATTAGCAACTCAGGAATCCCTAGGGCATATGCAAATACATGAAGATTTAACAACATGCTCCTGAATGAACAATGGGTCATAGAAGCAATCAAAAGAGAAATCAAAAACTTTTTGGAAGTAAATGAGGATAACAGCACAACATACCAACTTATGGGATACAGCAAAAGCAGTGTTAAGAGGAAAGTTTATAGCAATAGGTGCCTACATCAAGAAATTGGAAAGGCACCAAATAGATGAGCTTTCAATGGATCTCAAGGATCTAGAAAACCTGCAGCAAACCAGACCCAAATCTAGTAGGAGAAGAGAAATAATTAAAATCAGAGAAGAAAGCAACAGGATTGAATCCAAAAAATATTACAAAAATAAGCCAAATGAGGAGTTGGTTTTTTGAAAAAATAAACAAAATTGACACCCCATTGGCCCAACCAACTAAAAAAAGAAAAGACCCAAATCAATAAAATCAGAGATGAAAAAGGAAATGTAAAAACAGACACCACAGGAATAAAAAGAATCATCAGAAATTACTACAAGGACTTGTATGCCAGCAAACAGGGAAATCTATCAGAAATGGATAGATTCCTGGACACACGCAACCTTCCTAAATTGAACCAGGAAGACATAGAAAACCTAAATAGACCCGTAACTGAGACAGAAATTGAAACAGTAATTAAGGCCCTCCCAACAAAGAAAAGCCCAGGACCAGATGGATTCACTGCTGAATTCTACCAGACATTTAAAGAAGAACTAACTCCAATTCTTCTCAAACTATTCAGAACAATTGAAAAAAGAGGGAATCCTCTCAAATTCCTTCTATGAAGCTAGCATCACCTTAATTCCTAAGCCAAAAAAAGATGCAGCATTGAAAGATAATTACAGACCAATATCCCTGATGAACATAGATGCAAAAATCCTCAAAAAAATTCTGGCCAAGAGAATGCAACAACACATCAGAAAGATCATCCAACCAGACCAAGTGGGATTTATCCCTGGTATGCAGGGATGGTTCAATGTTCACATTAACAGACTGCAGAAGAAAAACCATATGATTATCTCAATAGATGCAGAGAAAGCATTTGATAAAATACAACACCCGTTCATGATGAAAACTCTAAGCAAACTGGGTATGGAAGGAACATTCCTCAATACAATCAAAGCAATCTATGAAAAACCCACAGCCAACATCCTATTGAATGGGGAAAAGTTGGAAGCATTTCCACTGAAATCTGGTACGAGACATGGATGCCCACTCTCACTACTGCTATTCAATATAGTTCTAGAAGTTTTAGCCAGAGCTATTAGGCAAGAAAAAGAAATTAAAGGAACACAAATTGGGAAGGAAGAACTCAAACTATCCCTCTTTGCAGATGATATGATTCTTTATTTAGGGGACCCAAAGAACTCTACTAAGAGACTATTGGAACTCAGAGAAGAGTTTGGCAAAGTAGCAGGGTATAAAATCAATGCACAAAAATCAACAGCCTTTGTATACAAAGACAATGCCATGGCTGAGAAAGAACAGCAAAGATCAATCCCATTCACAATAGCTACAAAAACAATCAAATACCTTGGAATAAACTTAACAAGGATGTTAAAGATCTCTATGATGAAAATTATAAAACCTTAAAGAAAGAAATAGAAGAGTATACCAAGAAATGGGAAAACCTTCCATGCTATGGATTGGAAGAATCAATATCATCAAAATGTCCATTCTCCTAAAAGCAATTTATAGATTCAATATGATACCAATCAAAATACCAAAGACATTCTTCTCAGATCTAGAAAAAATGATGCTGAAATTCATATGGAGTCACAGGAGACCTAGAATAGCTAAAGCAATCTTGTACAACAAAAACAAAGCCGGAGGCATCACAATACCAGATTTCAGGACATACTACAGGGCAGTTGTCATCAAAACAGCATGGTACTGGTACAGAAACAGATGGATAGACCAATGGAACAGAATTGAAACACCAGAAATCAATCCAAACATCTACAGCCAACTTATTTTTGATCAAGGATCCAAAACCAATCCCTGGAGTAAGGACAGTCTATTCAATAAATGGTGCTGGAAAAATTGGATTTCCACGTGCAAAAGCATGAAGCAAGACCCCTACCTTTCACCTTACACAAAAATTCACTCAACATGGATTAAAGACTTAAATCTATGACCCGACACCATCAAATTATTAGAGAGCATTGGAGAAACTCTGCAAGATATAAGTACTGGCAAAGCCATCTTGGAAAAGACCCCAGAAGCACAGGCAGTCAAAGCCAAAATTAACATTTGGGATTGCATCAAATTGAGAAGTTTCTGTACTGCAAAAGAAACAGTCAGGAGAGTGAAGAGGCAACCGACAGAATGGGGAAAAATATTCACAAACTATGCAATAGATAAAGGGTTGATAACCAGAATCTACAAAGAGATCAAGAAACTCCACAACATCAAAACAAACAACCCACTTAAGAGATGGCCCAAGGACCTCAATAGACATTTTTCAAAAGAGGAAATCCAAATGGCCAACAGACACATGAAAAAATGTTCAAGATCTTTAACAATCAGGGAAATGCAAATCAAAACCACAATGAGGTTTCACCTCACCCCGGTTAGAATGGCTCACATTAGGAAATCTACCAACAATAGATGCTAGAGGGGATGTGGGGAAAAAGGGACACTAACACACTGTTGTGGGAACGCAAACTGGTTAAGCCACTATGGAAGTCAGTCTGTAGATTCCTCAGAAACCTGAATATAACGCTACCATTCAACCCAGCCATCCCACTCCTTGGAATTTACCCAAAGGAAATTAATTTGGCAAACAAACAAGCTGTCTGCACATTAATGTTTATTGCAGCTCAATTCACAATAGCTAAGACCTGGAACCAACGCAAATGCCCATCAACAGTAGACTGGATTAAGAAATTATGGGACATGTACCCTATAGAATACTATACAGCAGTCAAAAACAATGAAACCTGGTCATTTGCAACAAGACGGAGGAATCTGGAAAACAATATGCTGAGTGAATTAAGCCAGTCCCAAAGGGACAAATATTATATGTTCTCCCTGATCAGCGACAACTAACTGAGCACCAAAGGGGAAACATGTTGAAGTGAAATGGACACTATGAGAAACAATGACTTGATCAGCTCTTGTCCTGACTGTTGATGTACAATGTAATACTATATCCATTTTAGTATTTTCTCTTTGATTTGTTCTAGTACTATTGGTTGAACTCCATAATTAACACACAATTATTCTTAGGTGTTTAAATTTTAACTGAAAAGTGATCCCAGTTAAATGTAAGAGTGGAAATAAGAGAGGGAGATGTACAATTTGGGACATGCTCAATCGGACTTACCCCAAAGGGTGGAGTTAGAATCATGTCAGGGAATTCCAATATAATCCCATCAAGGTGGCATGTACCAATGCCATCTCACTAGTCCAAGTGATCAATTTCAGTTCACTATTGATCACACTAATAGGTCTAAGAGTCAAAGGGATCATACAAACAAGTCTAGTGTTTGCTAATACTAGCTGATAGAATCAAAAAGGGAGAGAACGATCCATCATGGGAAGCAGGATACACAGTAGACTCATAGAATGGCAGATGTCCTAAATAGCACTCTGGCCTCAGAATCAGCACTTAAGGCATGCGGATCTGGCTGAAGAGCCCATGAGAGTAGTTTAGGCATGGAAAGTCAAGACAACCTGGAAAAAAAGAAGACCTAAATGGAAGATCTCTGTGAGTGAGATGCCAGTGAAAAGAACAGGGCCATCAAAGAAGTAGGTACCTTTCTCTGAAGGGAGGAGAGAACTTCCACTTTGACTATGACCCTCTCAGAATAAGACTGAAGTCAGCGAACTCAAAAGGCTTCCATAGCCTTGGCAACTCATGACTAGAGCCTAGGGAGATTACTGACGCCAGAAACAAGAATGTCAAATTGTTAAGTCAACAACAGGAGTCACTGTGTACTTACTTTTCATGTGGGATCTGTCCTTAATGTGTTGTCCAATGTGAATTAATGCTATAACTAGTACTGAAACAGTATTTTACACTTTGTGTTTCTGTGTGGGTGCAAACTGATGAAATCTTTACTTAATATATACTGAATTGATCTTCTGTATATAAAGATAATTGAAAATGAATCTTGATATGAATGGAATGGGAGAAGAAGTGGGAGATGGGAGGGGTGTGAGTGGGAGGGAAATTATAGGGGGGAAAGCCATTGTAATCCATTAACTGTACTTTGAAAATTTATATTTACTAAATAAAAAATAAAAAAGAGGGTAAAAATAGACTCCAGAAAACAGTTATGCTCCACTTCAAAAAATGAATAAGAGTTATTACTGGAAGAAAGGGGTGTAAGTGTGTTCTTCTAAAGGAAACAGAATGGGCAAAAGCTCTGAGGTAGAAGAATCCATGGCAAATCCATGGTATCATCCTATCAGATATTGCCAGCCAGACTCTAGAGGTTGTTAGGATTCAAATTCTACCTCTACTGGCTGATGCTGTGGCTCAATTGGCTAATCCTCTGCCTGCGGTGCTGGCACCCCAGGTTCTAGTCCCAGTTGTGGTGCCAGATACTAGCCCCGGTTGCTCCTCTTCCAGTCCAGCTCTCTGCTGTGGCCTGGGAGGGCATTGGAGGATGGCCCAAGTGCTTGGGTCCCTGCAACTGCATGGGAGACTGGGAGGAAGCACCCAGCTCCTGGCTTTGGATCAGCACAGGACCAGCCATAGTGGCCATTAGGGGAGTAAACCAACAGAAGGCAGACCTTTCTCTCTGTCTCTCTCTCTCACTGTCTAACACTGCCTGTCAAAAAAAAATCAAATTGTACCTCTACCAACTACAATTTGTGTTACCTTAGGCAAAATATAAAACCATGATAAGTGCCCTTCTAAAGTAAAATGAAGTTGATTATTTTACTTCATAGGCAGGTTGGATCAAGCAAATTAACATATAGACATCACATATCTAGTAGTAGTGTTAGTTAGGATTATTGTCAGATATTACTTATATATATTATATAATATGATTTGATATTTTATACTACTTGTCTAGATAGAATTAAAGCATTGATTATTCTTTCTTCTGTTAAAGGTAAAAATACTGTGCATACATTTGTTTTAATTTTTAGATTGAAATTAAAATTTGTGTATATCACATACATAAAATAATCATACATTCTAACAATACTGTTCAATGACTTTTGGTAAATGTATACTGTCGCTCCCCCTCTTCGCGGAGGAACAACACAGGACCCTGCGCTGTTCTTTTGTCTGCTCAGCCCTCCCCGGGTTTCCTGCTGGTTCTTCCCGGGTTGGCTACCGTCCCTTCCACCTCTGTGGAAGGGCGGTTCCCCCTGCCACTTTCCCCACTTCCGCGGGGGAGCAGCACACCACCGGCTGGCTCTCTCGGGGGCTGCTCAGCTGTTCCTCTTAGATGTTCCTGGTGCATGTTGTCTCTCTCCTCCTTTATAGTCCTCTTCCACCAATCCCAACTCTGCTACCCACATGCCGAGTACGCTGCTCTCCGCCAATCAGGAGCAGGTCCTGCTGTTTATTGGTTGAACTGGAGGCAGCTGTGTAGAAGCTATTTCCTCCTCTCCCAGCACCATATTGTGGGAGAGCAGATGCATAGAATAAGTCTTAATTCGAGTAACAGTCTAGTCTGAGTTGCTCCCCACAGTATACCGGTGGGAAACCATCACCACAATCCAGCTTTAGGGAAGTCCCGTCACTCCAAAAGTTCTTACAAGCATTTTTGAAGTCTTTCTCCAATTATACCAGTTTTACCCAGCAGACCCATGTAAGCCATAAACTGCTATCACTCCATATATATTTGCCTCTTCTGTATAAATGGAATTATAGACAATGCAAAAGAAAGACTTTGGTAGAATGAGGTGTGTGGTTGAAGAAAGCTTGGAAGGGCAGTGGTTTTATGCTGTGCAGTGCTCCAATGAAGAGCAAAATCAGTAGAATTTCAACTTATTCTTTCCTCCATTTTGGAATCTCCCAAACCCACAGTCAATAAAACCATGAGATTGCAACCATTCTATTATTTTCACAGCAACATGTTGTAAGCAATGACCAGAATCACAAAACCAGCTTTGAGAATTGTGGTATTTACTTTGAAATATGAAAGGAAAATATTCCATAATGCAGTTCCAAGGATACAAAATAACAGTTAATGTCAATGCACTGACATGAAAAACCTAGAACATATTTTAAGTGCAAAAGCCATCATACATTTTAAATAGAAATCTATTATGCTCCTTGCTTCATTCAATAATCCTATAAACTCCTAAAGTACAGGACTGAATTCACAGACTACACTTGTTACACTACAGGCATGGATAGACACAAATATTTTCAATAAATTCTTTCTGAGTTTATGAGTGAACTTTACCAAGAAGCTAAGAAAACACAGTTTTCTGATTATATCAAGCACTGAGAAATCTGATTGGGATGATTTGCGTGATGCACCTGGCCTTACATGACAGTATTACTCTTTCTTGAGAGGTATAGAAATTTTCCATAGCAACTCTCTAATGAAAATTGCAAGTGAGGTGGAATCCAGTGTTAATTCTAAGAAACAGTAAAACAGCTTTGTAGGATCAACATTAGAATGGAGTCCTATTGCCACAACACGTGTGTCACGTTTTGATATGTTGTGTTGTTGTCTTCATTTACTTCCAGAAAGTTTTTGATTTCTCTTTTGATTTCTTGAATGACCCAGTGTTCATTCAGGAGCATGTTGTTCAGTCTCCATGTGTTTGCATACTTTCTGGGGTTTCCTGAATTGCTAATTTCCAGCTTCATTCCACTGTGGTCTGAGAAGCTGCATGGTATGATTCTAATTCTTTTAAATTTGCTGAGACTTGCTTTATGGCCTAGTATGTGATCAATCCTAGAGAAGGTTCCATGCACTGCTGAGAAGAATGTGAAGTCTGTAGATGTAGGGTTGAAAGTTCTGTAGATATCTGTTAGATCCATTTGGGCAATAGTGCCAATTTTTTTTTTGCCAGTATTAAACATCTCTTTTATTTTTTAATCAACGACACAAAATCCCATCCACCTCATTATCAGACTTAGCCTTTTCAGGGTTATGTCTTCCCCACAAATTGTCAAGATGACGTAGTTGAAGGAAGGGATCAATCAAGTTCATACCCCCATTGGGAGAACACGGAGAATAAAGGCTAGATGGTATTTCTTCTTTTTTTTAACTTTTATTTAATGAATATAAATTTCCAAAGTACGGCTTATGGATTACAATGGCTTCCCCCCCATACCGTCCCTCCCACCCACAACCCTCCCTTTCCCACTCCCTCTCCCCTTCCATTCACATCAACATTCATTTTCGATTCTCTTTATATACAGAAGATCAGTTTAGCATATATTAAGTAAAGATTTCAACAGTTTGCTCCCACACAGAAACATAAAGTGAAAAATAATAGATGATATTTTAAATGATGATGAAATCAGATCAGACCTATTGTCATGTTTAATCCCAGTGAGAGTCAAGTTGGGAATTGATAATTTCTTCTTTTTTTTTTTTTACAGAAGATCAGTTTAGTATGCATTAAGTAAAGATTTCAACATTTTGCACCCCCATAGAAACACAAAGTGAAATATACTGTTTGAGTACTCATTATAGCATTAAGTCTCAATGTACAGCACATTAAGGACAGAGATCCTACATGAGGAGTAAGTGCACAGTGACTCCTG
Source organism: Oryctolagus cuniculus (assembly GCF_051225735.1). Taxonomy (NCBI): domain Eukaryota; kingdom Metazoa; phylum Chordata; class Mammalia; order Lagomorpha; family Leporidae; genus Oryctolagus; species Oryctolagus cuniculus. The sequence goes on along the minus strand of NC_142885.1, from coordinate 21,866,583 downwards.
TTGTTGACTTTACAAATTGACACTCCTGTTTATGGCATCAGTAATCTCCCTATGCTCCAGTCATGAGTTTCCAAGGCTATGGAAGCCTTTTGAGTTCACCAACTCTTATCTTGTTTAGACAAGGTCCTAGTCAAAGTGGAGGTTCTCTCCTCCCTTCAGAGAAAGGTACCTCCTTCTTTGAAGACCTGTTCTTTCCACTGGGATCTCACTCACAGAGATCTTTCATTTAGGGTTTTTTTGTTTGTTTGTTTATCTGCTGTTTCCTTGTTGAGCTTCTGTCCGGATGATCTATCTATTTCTGAGAGTGGAGTATTGAAGTCCCCCAGTACTATTGTATTGGAATCTAAATCTCCCTTTAAGTCCCTTAACATATCTTTTAAATAGACCGGTGCCCTGTAATTAGGTGCATATACGTTTATAATAGTTACATCTTCCTGTTTAATTGAACCCTTAATCATTATATAGTGTCCCTCTTTGTCTCTCTTAACAGTTTTTGTATTAAAGTTTATTTTGTCTGATATTAATATGGCTACACCTGCTTTTTTTTGGTTTCTGTTGGCATGGAATATCTTTTTCCAACCTTTCACTTTCAGTCTGCATGTATCTTTGTTAGAGAGATGTGTTTCTTGTAGGCAACAAATAGTTGGGTTGTGTTCCTTGAGCCAATCAGCCAATCATTGTCTTTTAACTGAAGAATTCAGACCATTAATGTTCAATGTGACTATTGATACGTAGTGACTTTGCCCTGCCATTTTCCCAGAGATATTTTCTAGTATATGCTTTGAGCTTCCCATGCTCTTTTACTGGTAGGTGTTCTTCCTTTCCCTTCTTTCATATTGATGGCTGTGTTTCTGTGTTTCTGAGTGTAGCACATCTTTAAGTATCTTTTGCAGGGCCAGACGAGTGGCCACAAAGTATTTCAATTTCTGTTTGCTATGAAAGGTATTTATTTCACCTTCATTCACAAATGAGAGCTTGGCAGGATATAATATTCTGGGCTGGCAATTTTTCTCTCTTAGCACCTGTGCTATGTCTCGCCATTCCCTCCTAGCCTGTAGTGTTTCTGATGAGAAGTCTGCTGTGAGTCTGATTGGAGATCCTCTGAGAGTAATCTGACGTTTCTCTCTTGCACATTTTAGGATCTTTTCTTTATGTTTCACTGTGGTGAGTTTAATTACCACGTGTCGTGGTGAGGATCTCTTTTGGTCATGTTTATTGGGGGTTCTATGAGCTTCATGTACTAGGATGTCTCTGTCCTTCTCCAAACCTGGAATGTTCTCTGCTAGTATCTCACTAAAAAGGCCTTCTAATCCTTTCTCTCTCTCCATGCCTTCAGGAACTCCTAGAACTTGAATGTTGGTTTTTTTTAATAGTATCCTATAGATTCCCAACAATATTTTTTAGATTTCTAATTTCCTCTTCTTTTCTTTGGTTTGACAGTATGTTTTCCTGTGCTCTATCTTCTAAGTCCGATATTCTCTCTTCTGCTTCACCCATTCTGTTTTTAAGGCTTTCTAATGTGTGTGTCATTTGATCTATTGAGCTCTTCATTTCATTTTGATTTCTCTTCACTATCACACTTTCCTGTTCTACTAGTTTCTGCGTTTCATTTTGATTCTGCCTTAAAATTTCATTTTCACGAGAGAGATTTTCAATCCTGTCCAATAAGGATTTCTGTAGTTCAAGGATTTGCTTTTGAAAACTTCTAAATGTTCTTATCATAAATTTTTTGAAATCCGTATCTTGCATTTCTTCTATCTCATCATCTTCATAGTCTTGGCTTGGGGTGTTTTGTTTATTTGGAGGCATCATAGTGTCATCGTTGATCTTGTTCCCTCGATTTCTGTGTTTATTGCTTGGCATAGTTAATTCTTCTTTTGTCACTGTGCGTTTTTTTTTTAATTTTTTTTTATTTTATACTATGTCCGTGTTAAGTGGACTGCCTGCTGTTGGAGGAGCCTTGGAGGCTTGAGATGGGTGTGGCCTGAGAGCTCTGCTTGGTTCTTCCTGGTTAAGGGTGTGCAAAGGTGACACCCTCAGGTTATGCATGGTAAATCTCTCTATCTCTATTTATTTATTTATTTATTTATTTTATTTATTTATTCAGGGGGTAAGTAATACCGCACAGCACGGCTGTGCAGAATTGATGATATTTAGCTTCCAGTCTCTGGCTTCTACCCAAAGAGTCTGTGTAGGCTTCTCCTCTGGATTCCCACTAGGTTGCCTAGGCTACTGAATTGTAGTGACTCAGTTCCTTAGCTCTCCCCTGTTGATATGTAAATCCAGAGAGGTGGCCTGCTCTTTGTCTCTTGTGAATTCTTCAAGCCTTGCAGCCTTGCAACCTTTGCAAGGTTGGGGGAGAGAGAAACCCCCAAGCTTTTTTTTTTCCTTCTTTCCGGTAGTGAGTCTGCTGCACTTTCCGGCCCCCCTCTAGATTCTGACCCCCGTTTCCCCGCCAATGTCTCGGGTTATTGAGCTCACCTCCCCTTCCAGCGCCGATGTGTGGACTCGGAGCCCTGGACATCCCAACTCTCCCCGCTGGTGTCTGTGTGACATGCACTCCCCTTCCTGCACTGGCGCGCAGACCCTGAGGCTCCCGCGGCTCCCGCGGCTCAGCTTCCACGCGGTGGGCGACCTTGTTCTCCCAGTAGGTCCTCCGATTCACAGCCACTAGATCCAGAAGAGTTTCCTCTGCAATATTTTCCTGGTTCTTTTTTCTGAGGCTACCGTAACTAACTCCCCTTTTATTAAACTAAATTTTCCCGGACTATCGGTGCGCGCCCTCACTATTCCGCCATCTTGGCTCCGCCCCTCATAAATCCAACTTTAGGAACATAGTTCTCATCACCCTGCTGGCCCTCCCACCCATTGTTTTACCTTTCTTTTTCCTCCTCCCTCTCCTATTCCCATTCTTATTGTTTTAATAACATTCATTTTCAATTAACTTAATGCACATAAGATTAACTCTATACTAAGTAAGGAGTTCAATAAATAGTATGAAGAAAAAAATCTTCCTCAACAGTTGAGACAAGGGCTCTTCAAAGTGAGCACATCTTAAAGTGTAAATTTCACTTCTAAAGATTAACTTTTAGGTGCTCTACTTGTTACCACAAATCAGGGAAAACATACGCTATTTGTGCTTTTGAGAGTGGCTTATTTCATTAAGTATAATGTTTTCCAATTTCATCCACTGTTGCAAATGACAGGATTTCATTTTTTTACTGCTCTGTAATACTCTGTGGTGTACATATTGAATGGGTAAAAGTTCAAAGCATTCCCACTAAGATCTGGAACCAGACAAGGATGCTCACTCTCACCATTGCTATTCAGGATGAGGGTCAAGGTTAGTGTTAAGAGTTCATTCTGGAATTAATGTAAAGATTAGGATTAGTGCAAGGATGAAAGCTAGGAAGAGGGTAAGGATTTGTTTTAGAATAAGAGTTATAGGGGCTGGCGTTGTGGCTCATTTGGCTAATGCTCTGCCTACGGTGCTGGCAGCCCATATGGGTGCCGGGTTCTAGTCCTTGTTGCTCCTCTTCCAGTCCAGCTCTCTGCTGTGGCCCAGGAAGGTAGTGGAGGATGGCCCAAGTGCTTGGGTGCCTGCACCCACGTGGGAGCCCAGGAAGAAGCACCTGGCTCCTGGCTTTGGATCAGCATAGCTCCTGCTGTAGTGGCCATTTGGGGCTGAACCACTGGAAGGAAGACCTTTCTCTCTATCTCTCTCTCACTGTCTAACTTTGCCTGTCAAATAAAAAAAATAATAAGAGTTATGAATATGGTTATGGTTAGGGATAGGGACAGAGCAGGATCAGGGTTAAAATTAGGTTTTGATCTGTGGTTAAGATAGATGTTAGGCTGGCACCGCGGCTCACTAGGCTAATCCTTCACCTTGTGGCACCGACACACTGGGTTCTAGTCCCGGTCGGGGTGCCGGATTCTGTCCCGGTTGCCCCTCTTCCAGGCCAGCTCTATACTGTGGCCAGGGAGTGCAGTGGAGGATGGCCCAAGTTCTTGGGCCCTGCACCCCATGGGAGACCAGGTTAAGTTCCTGACTCCGGCCATTGGATCAGCACGGTGTGCTGGCTGCAGCACGCCGACCACGGTGGCCATTGGAGGGTGAACCAACAGTAAAAGGAAGACCTTTCTCTCTTTGTCTCTCCCTGCAGCACTGGCATCCCATATGGGCACCAGGTTCTAGTCCCGGTTGCTCCTCTTCCAGTCTAGCTCTCTGCAGTGGCCTGGGAAGGCAGTGGAGGATGGCCCAAGTGCTTGGGGCGCCTGTACCTACATGGGAGACCAGGGAGAAGCACCTGGATCCTGGCTTCGAATCAGCATAGCTCTGGGCATAGCAGCCATTTGGGGCGTGAACCAATGGAAGGAAGACCTTTCTCTCTCTAACTGTCTGTCAAATAAATTTAAAAAAAGATTAGAGTAAGTATTTGGGTTAAGACTAGGTTTGGGGCTAGGGATAGGTTTTGGCTTAGTGTTGTTGCTAGTGTTAGAGTTAGGGACATGATTCATGTCAAGGCTAGGGTAATGTCTAGGATAGAACTATTCTTAACAATACCAGTGAAACTTGTGTTACAATTATTTATGGTTAGGGATTCCACTGCTTCAAACACCATAACTGTTGTGCCTTAAGTACTTTCAAAAAGTAGAGTTAGTTTCTCATTTAGATCAGCAATGCCACAATGAATTTTCTGTTGATTGATTGCTTTAGGTACTGAGGCCTTCACAGGCAACACTGTGCTTAGTATGTAGATGTTTAATGTTTCAAATGTCATGTACATGAGCCACATTACAAAACCTATTGTGCCTGATGTCACTTCAAAGAATATTATTACTCAATAAGAACATTGTTGCTATACTGAGATTTCTGTATATGTTCATGGTTGCTTTAGGTATATGGGCTGCATTTAACAATACATATATCAACAATAAGTATATGAATGTTTCTAAAAATTCTGATTTTGTTGAAGATCTCTCTAGGTCTGGAGTTTATATCTAGTTTATTACAGGATTACAATTTTAGTTTTCATTTTGTCTTAACACTAGCTGCGCTGAGTAAGCAATGTGATTCCAGTGCTTCAAATAGCATAAACATAAATTGTAATATATAAATATAATGTATGTATATATAATAGATATAGCTATTGTGCCTGAATTTATTTCAAGGAATAGAATTAACTACTCACATAGACTTTTATTGCTCCATTGATTTCTGTCTGTATTTGCTTTAGTTACACAGACCCTCAAATGCAGTAAGTTTATACACTTAACCGTAGAGGAGAATTGAATGCTAATGGAAAGGAGTGTTTTCCCTCAATTTTTGTCAAGGAATGGAATTTATGCCAGTGTAGTAGAAGGGTTCATTAATTTCCCTTGCCAACTCATGAGAAAGCTCAACAATAAATGTCCTTAGTAAGCACTGTGCTGTCCAGTAAAGAAATGTAATGTGCATGTGTTATACCAGAAAGATATGCTAAGTTTAAAGGTACTACAAAGAATGCAGTTAAATATACATTATGCCAGGCTTACTATTTTTGTTTTCCTAAAAATATTAAGTAAATTCCCTACTTTAAGTACATAGGCATCAATAATAAAACATTTCCAATATTTCAAATGCAGAGTAGTTGAATCATACTTGAAAGAGTACTGGTACCTGAAGTTACCAGAATTTATGTCTCAATTGGAACCCACTAGCAACACTGAGATTTCTTTGTGGGTTCTTTGATCTCTCTCTCTCTCTCTCTCCCTCCCACTCCTCTCCTTTCTCTCTCTCTATATTCATAAGCAATAATTGTACAAATGTCAGAATGCAGGTCATGTGAGTGTTGATTCAAAAGAGTTTTTTGCCTAAACTACTCTCAAGAAGTGGAGTGTATACGCTGTTTACACCTTGTTTAATATAAGCTTACAAGGTTTGGTTTCAATGCCAATTTAAGGGAATGCTTGCCTTAACCATATGAACACTTCAAATATGAAGACACACACACATGTGGAATACTTGAAAGATGTGGTGTGGATGAAATTGGCATAATGGATTTGCAGTGCACATCAGGACACACTTACAAAATCATTTTTCTTGAAAAAGATTAACTGAATTCTCTTCTTTCACTACACAGTGGTTAATAAATAATACATTTTCCATTATTCAAACATTGGTTAAATAAATCATACTTGAAAGTTCTGTTGTGCCTTAAGTTATAATAGCAACAGGATTAGTTTCTCAATTTGAATACAGTAGGTATATTCATTATTTTTGAATATTCATTAATTGGCTTATAAATTAATATAAACTTTAATATGTGACAAGAACACAAAGAATTAAGAGGAAATGAGTATTACTGGAAAACAGTGTTTTGCTTGAAGATATCTAAAGGAATGAAGATTCTCCCCAGTGTAATACAAGCTGACACCATTATAATACACCATTAGTATTTCACGCTGAAGTAAGGGAATGCTTAACACTGCATGCACTTAGCATTGGGCTTTCCATATGAAAATACACTGTATGTAATACATTAAAGACACATTATATGAACTTGGCACTGGAAGGCAGTTGCAATACACACCCAAGAAAGTTGCCTTTCCTGGATAAGATAACTTTAATCTCTGTTATCTGCACAGGCCTTCATATTCAAAATATTTTAATGATTGAAACAGAAAGTAGATGAATTGTACATAAAAGAGTTATTGTGCCTGCAGTTATAAAAGAAATAGAGTTGATTTTTCAAAAAGAGCATCGTTGCTGCATTGTGTTTTCTCTGTTCCTTGTGTGCTTTACTTACGGATGCCTTCATAAGCAAATACACCCATTAATATGAGAATGTAAGCAAAATGAATGTTACTGGAACAGGCTATAATTCCTTGAATTTATCTGAAGAAAAGGGATTTGTACAGATTTTATTATATGCTTGCTTTATACTTCCAGGAAATCATAACTGAATTTCTGACTCAGCTCTAGTTTGCTTAATAATCACTGTTTTTCAGGAATGAGAATATCATATATTTGAGCACTACCTGAAGGAACTCTTACATTTGAATCTGGGTCAAGGAATGGATTTGAGATACACATTAGTACAGAATTACAATGCTGATCTTGCTAGGAATGTTAACTACATTCCTTTAATACTATATGTTGTAATCAGCAATCCATTTTTAATTCTTCAAACATGGAAGAATTATACTTCAAAGAACAGTGGTGCTAGAAGGTATCAACAGGACAAGACTTCATGTCTAAACCAGAATATTTGAATATTCTGTTTCAATATATATATATATAGTGTGTATATATGTATGTGTATATATGTATATATACACATACATATATATATTCAGGATATAGAAATTTCATGACTTAGAAACATGCTACTTGTCACCCTATGTCTCTTCTTGCCATGCTGTCACCCTTGTTCTTCATCCCTCTCCTATTCCCACTCTTAATATTTACAAAGATCTATTTTCAATTTACTTTATTCTCATAAGATTAACCCTACACTAAGTAAAGAATTCAACAAAGTATGATGAAAAAAGCACGGTTCCTCAACAGTAGAGACAAAGGATACAAATAGTCCTTAAATCTCAAAATGTGCATTTCTCTGCAATACATTACATTTTAGATAGTCTGTTAGTTACTACAGATCAGGCAAAACATATGATACCTGTCTTTTGGAGACTGGCTTATTTCACTAAGTATGATGGTTTCCAGTTGCATCCATTTTTTTTTTGGTAGCAGGATTTCATTGTTTTTATGGCTGATTAGTATTCCATAGTCTCTCATATGTATATATATGTATATATATGATTTATATATACATATATTTATATGGTATATATGATATATATATAAAAATTTCATAATTTCTTTATCCATTCATCAACTGATGAATATCTGAGTTGATTCCATATCTTAGCTATTGTGAATTGTGCTACAATGAACATGCAGGTACAGATAATTCTTTCATATCCTGATTTCATTTTGTTTGGATAATTCCCAAGTGTGGAATTGCCAGGTCATATGGTAGATCTACTTTCAGATTTCTGAGGTATCTCCATACTGTGTTTTACAATGGCTGCAGTAGTTTACATTCCCACCAATAGGGGATTATTGTACCTTCTCCCCACATTCTCTCCAGCATTTATGGTTTGTTAATAGATATGAGAGTCATTCTTACTGTGGTGAGGTGGGACCTCTTGGTGGCTTTGATTTGCATTTCCTTGTTGGCTAGTAATCCTGGGCATTTTTTTTTAAATATATCTGTCGGCCATTTGAATTTCATCTCTTGAAAAATGCCTGTTCAAGTCTTTTGCCCATTCTGGTTTTTTAAAAATATTTAATTATTTTTATTTGAAAGTCATAGTTACACAGAGAGAAAAGGAGAGGCCGAGAGAGAGAGAGGGGTCCTCCATCCACTGGTTCATCCCCCAATCAGCCACAACAACTGGAGCTGCACCAATCTAAAGCCAGGAGCTTCCACCAGGTACCTCATGTGGGTTCAGGGGCCCAAAGACTTGGACCATTCTCCACTGCCATCCCAGGCCACAGCAGAGAGCTGGACCGAAAGTGGAGCAGCCAGGACCCAAACCGCACCAACATGGGGTGCTGGCACTGCAGGCAGTGGCCCCACCTGTCATGCCACAGTGCTTGCCCCTGCCCATTTCTTTACTATATAGTTTGTTTTGTTGCTGTTGAGTTTCTTGACTTCTTTATAGATTCTGGATAATAATCTTTTATTAGTTTCATAGTTTGCAATTATTTTCTTCCATTCTGTCAGCTGTATATTCACATTACTAAATGTTTCTTCTGCAGTTCAGAAGCCTCACATCTTGATGTAATCTCGTTTGTCAATATTGGTTTTGATTGTCTGTGCTTCTTGGGTCTTTTCCAAGAAGCCTTTGCTTATGCAAATATCTTGCAGCAGTTCCCCAATGTTCTCCCATAATTTGATGGTTTTGGTTCATAGATTTAGGTCTTTGATCCATTTTGGGTTCATTCTGATCTAAGGTATAATGTAGTAGTCTTGTTTCATACTTCTACATGTGGAGATAGAGTTTTCCAGGCACCACTTATTGAGGATACTGTCCTTTCTCCAGGGACTGATTTTAATTCCTTTGTCAAAGGTTAGTTGGCTGTAGATCTTTTAATTGAGTTTCTATTCTGTCCTGTTGTTCTACATGTCTATTTCTTGCAAGTACTAGGCTGTTTAGATTATAAGTGTCTTGTAGTATGTCTTGAAATCTCGTATTGTGATACCTCCAGTTTTGTTTTTGTTATTTTGTGTCTAGTGTGCCCATATAAATTTCAGCTTTTTGTCTTAGAATAGTGTCATTGGTATTTTAATTAGGATAACATTGAATCTGCAATTTGATTTTGGTAGTATGAACATTTTGAAGATTTGATATTAATTCTGCCAATTCATGAACATGGATGATTTTTTTCTATTTGTTTTGACTGCTGTATCTTTCTTTAGTGCTTTATAATTTTAATCATATAAATCTTTGAATTCCTTGGTTTAATTTACTTTGAGGTATTTAATGTTTTGCAGTTATTGTGAGTGGAATGGATCTTAGTTCATTTTCAGCCAAAACATTGTCCATGTAAACATAGGCTATTGCTTTTTGTGTGTCAATGTTATATCCTGTCAGTTTACCAAACTCCTTATGAAGTCCAATAGTCTCATAGTGGAGTCTTTTGGTTTCCCTTAGGTAGCATCATGTCATCTGCAAATAGGGATAGTTTGATTTCCTCCATCACAATTTGTAACATTTGATTTCTTTTTCTGGCCTAATGACTCTGGCTAAACTTCTTGACTATAATGAATAGCAGTGGTGAGAGTGGCCATCCTTTCCTGGTTCTAGATCTTTTTTGGAATGCCTCCAACTTTCTGCATTCAATAAGATGCTATCTGTGGTTTTGAAATAAATTGCCGAGATTGATGAGAAATTTTGATTCTATAACCAGTTTGCTTAAGGTTTTCATCATGAGAGGATGTTTTGTTTTATCAAATGCTGTCTTGCATCTATTGAAATAATCATATGATTTTTATTCAGTTTGTTAATCTGATTTATCACATTTTTGATTTTCAAATTTTGAACCATTACTGCATACAGACATTACTCCCACTTTCTCAAGGTGAATTCTATTTCTGATGTGCTATTGGATTCACTTAGCTGGTATTTTTGCTTCTATGTTCATCAGGGATACCAGACTATAGTTCTCTTTCTCTGTTGTATCTTTTCCTGGTTTAGGAATTAGGGTGATGTTGGCTTCATAGAAATAGTTTGAGATGATTCTCTCCCTTTCAATTGTTTTGAATAACTTGAGAAAATATTGTAATTAGTTCATTAAATGTCTGGTAGAATTCAGTATGGAAGCCATTCCTGGACTTTTCTTTGTTGTGAGAGCCTTTATGACTAATTCAATCTCTGTCTGGATATTGGCTTGTTTAGGTTTCCTAATTCTTCATGACTCAGTTTATTAGATTGTTTGTGTCCAGAAATCTATCTGTTTATCCAAGATTTTCCAATTTGTTGGCATATAGTTCTTTATAAGTGATTCCTGATTATCATTTTTATTTCTGTGATATCTCTGGTTACATTTCCTTTTTCATCTCTTAGTCTACTGATTTGGGTCTATCCCTCCCCTCTGTTTCGGTTAGTTTGCCCAATGATGCATCAACTTTTTTTTCAAGTAAATAACTCTTCATTTCATTGTTTTTATACTGCTTTTTGGTTTGAATTTTGCTTACTTCTTCTCTGATTTTTATTTTCTTCCTCCTATTAATTTGGGGTTTGGTTTGTTGTTTTTTTACATCCTTGAATGCATTGATAGCTTATTTAATTAGTGCCTTCCTAATTTTGAGGTAGGCACCAATTGCTGTAATGTTTCCTCTTAACACTGCTTTTACTGTGTCCAGTATTGTTGATATGCTGTATTGCTATCCTCATTTGTTTATAGCATTTTTATTTCTCTTTTATTTATTTTTTATTTTATATATTTTTAAAAGATTTATTTATTCACTTTTTTGAAAGGAAGAGTTACAGAGCAGCAGAGGCAGAGAGAGAGAGAGAGAGAGAGAGAGAGAGAGGGCTTCCATTCAATGGTTCACTCCCCCAAATGGCCACGATGGCCAGAGTTGGACTGGTGTGAAGCCAGGATCCATCCAGGAGCTTCTTCTGGGTCTTCCACATGGGTGCAGGGTCCCAAGCACTTCAACCATCCTCATTGATCTCCTTGGCTATTGTAGAGAGCTGGATCAGAAGTGGAAAAGCCAGGACTTAAACCAGCACCCACATAGGATGCTGACACTGCACACTATGCCATGGTGATGATCTGCTGTTTCTTTTTTGATTTCTTCTATGACCCACTGTTCTTTCCAGAGCATGTTGTTCAGTCTTCATGTGTTTATGTATGTTCTTGATATTCTTGAGATTTTAATTTCCAGTTTCATTCAGTTGTGGTCAGAAAAGTTTCATGATTTGTTTGATCATTTTGAATTTGCTGAGATTTACTTTATGGCCTAGCATATGATCTATCCTGGAGAAAGTTGCATGCACTGATGAACAGAATGTATATTCTGTACTATCTAATGAAATTTTCTATAGATACCAGTTAGGTCTTTTGGTCTACAGTGTAGATTAGCTCTGTTGTTTTTGTTGATTTTCTGTCTAGTTGATCTGTACATTGAAGGAGGTGGGGTGTTGAATTTCCTCATTATTATTGTATTGGAGTCCATGTCTCCCTTTAGATCAATTAACATTTGTGGTAAATAGCCAGGTACCCTGTAGATTTACATTTATTATACTCACATCTTCCTGTTGAATTGATTTCTTAATCATTACATATTGCCTTTGTTTGTCTCTTTTATCCATTTTTATGTTAAGTCTATTTAATTGATATTAAGATACCTACATCTGTTTGTTTCTACTTTCCATTAACATGTGATATCTCTTTCCTTCCTTTCACTTTCAGTTTGTGTGTGTATCTTCGTTTGTGGGGCATGTTTCTTGTAGGCACCAAGCACATGGTTGTGTTAACACAATATGCACATAGTAAGCATTGTGCTTTCAAATACAAAAACACCCTGTACATGTAGAATACCTGAAAGGTATGTTATTGATGTAATTGGCAGAAAAAAGATATGGAGTACACAGTAGGACAGACTTAAAACCTTGCTTTCCTGGGAAATATTACTTGAACTCTCTGATTTAGCTACAGAGGCCCAATTGAAAATATATTCCTGATGCTTCAAGCGTCAATTGTGTGTGTGTGTGTATATATATGTATATATGTATACATATATATATACATGTATATATATATATACATATACATATATACACACACACACACAATAACACACATGCATTACTTTAAAGAGATACTGGGTTTGACATCATAATAAAAATAGTTCTAGTATGTCATTGAGACATGTTGCTATATACAGTTTTCCATGTATTTTCATGTGTTGGTTCATATACATAGGCCTTAGTATGCAAAAAGTATACAAACATGGTGTTGCTGCAGAAATGAACTACTATAAAAGAGTATTTTGCATAAATTCTATATAGGAATGGATTTTCTATATAGTTTAGTATGAACTTATAAAATTAGGTTTCCTTCCAAGGAATGCTTGTATTAAAACTCTGCACTTAGTAAGCATTGTGCTTTCCAATAAAGAAACACACTCTACATATATAATGAAAAATATATTATGTTTCAAGCTGGTACAGATTAGATTAGGCTGACAATTTTTTCCTAAGAAAGATTAATCGAATTTTCTACTTTAACAACCAAGGCCATAATAAACGATGTATTCTCAATGTTTCAAATATCATGTTGGTGCCTGAAGTTATTTGAAGGAATTGAACTGGCTTCTCCATTAGAACACATTGGCTGCATTGAGTTTTCTCTGTGTGTACAATTGATTGCTTGATATACATAGGACTTAATACATTATAAGTATACAACATGAGAATGTAGTGAAAGAGTACTGTTTAAAAGGGATATTTTGTTTCAATTTCCCTCAAGGAAGTGAATTTATATCCAGCTCAGTATGAGCTTAAGCATTAGGTTTCCTGGAAACTTAAGATAATGTTTCTTTTACACTGTATGAACTTAGTAAGCATTACACTATACATGTGTAATATCTGAAAGATACGATATGCCTGAGGTTGGTGCACAGAACACAATTGTAGTACACACTAGGACTGGCTTAAAATGTTGCTTTTCCTGAGAAGATAATAATCTAATAAATGAATTCCTGGCTTTTCCTAATTTGCATAGCAAGCATTTTTATTTCAAGCATGAGAACACACTGTGCATTAGCAAACCTCAAAAGAGCTGCTAAATCTGAAGTTCAGAGAAGGAAGGGGATTCAGACTCAAATAAGTCCAGGCAGACAACATGGATTTTCCTCAGACAGTTAAGCATATTGTCTGCAATAACTACAATGCCCTTAAAAAGCAATGCAGCTTCAATGCTTCCAACATAGAAATTATTTGTACTTGAAGCAGTAGGTGTGCCTGAAGTACCGGAAGAACTAGAGATAGAATATCAAATAGAAGCCTCTTGCAGCATTTCATTTTCTAACCCTAACCATTACTCTAAACCTAACTCTAATCCTAAAGGCTATCCTCATTCCAAATTCTAACATTAACCCTAGCCTTATCCCTAACTCAAGTCTCAAAGACAGTGTTATCCATAGTCCAAGTACAAAACCTAGTGCTATCCCTAGCATAAAACTTGTCCATAGCCCTAATAATAGCTTGAAAAATAACCCTAGCCCTCACCATCAACCTAAACTCAGCCCTAACCACAGTTGTAGCCCTAAGTCTAACCCAGTCACAAACCTAGCCCTAACCTAACTCCAACCATAACCTAGGCAAAGCCTTACTCATAAACCTAACACTAACCCCTTCCCTAACACTAATCTAATCTCTAATTCTAACCCTAACATTAATTGTAACCCTAAGCCTATCTTATCCCTAAATATAACCTAACCTGAAACTTAGGCTGGGCCCCAAACCTACTCAACATTATAACCCTAAATCTACACTCAATTTTAACCCTAGGTTTACCCAAGCCCAGGACCTAACCCAAAAAATAACAAAAACAAACACTGGCAAGAATTTTCTAATGTTTACTCTAGCCCTACCACTAATGCTACCCATTCTCATAAATATAACCATAGCCATAGCTCTACTCTAAAGTTAACAATAGACTTGGTGATTTCAATAGTTCTAACCATAATTAGAAACAACCCTAATCCAAGCTCTAACTCTAGCCTTGGTCATGGCTCTAATGCTAAATATATATCTAATACTAAACCTAGTCCTATCCTCATACTAACAGTACTATAAACAAGACCAAAACTAGACCAAAACTTATCCATAGTTTACACCCTATCCCTAAATGTAATGCTTGCTCTACCACTGATCCTAGTCTATGTCTTCTATGTAATTTAAGCCCTAAATTTAAGCCAACCATAGCCCTAAATGTAGCTATTGACCTGGCACTCAAACTAATCCAAGCCACAATATAATACTAACCAAATTTAACTCTAACTCTAACCCTAGCCCAGGTCCTAATGTTAACACTAACTCTAAGACAAATCCTGATTCTAATCTTTGACATAACCCTAACCCTAGTCATAACACTAACCATAAGCCTAAATGTAAACCTAGTACTACCCCAACTGTAACACTAAACCTAACCATAGCCCTAGCCCTAATCCTAACTGTAGCTCTAGACATGAGTCTAGCCCCAAATATCATCAACCTAACCCCAACACAATTTTGACCATAAAATTATAACCCTAACACTAAACCTAACAGAGCTTTGAACCTATCCCTCTGCCTAATCCTAACCCTACCCAAATGCCATGCCTAGTTCAAAAACTAGACCTAACCATAACCCAACCCTAGCCCTTACTCTAATCTTAGCACTTAAACCTAACCCTGGCTCTATCCCTATTCTAGCAATAAACCTAAACATAGCTTTAGCCAGAACCTTAGCAATGACAGGAAGAATACTCTTTTTAATTTTTTTTTATTTTTGAAAGGCAGAGTGGACAGTGAGAGAGAGAGAGAGACAGAGAGAAAGGTCTTCCTTTACCATTGGTTCACCCTCCAATGGCTGCTGTGGCCGGCACGCTGCAGCTGGTGCACCGTGCTGATCCGAAGCCAGGAGCCAGGTGCTTCTCCTGGTCTCCCATGAGGGTGCAGGACCCAAGGACTTGGGCCATCCTCCACTGCACTCCTGGACCATAGCAGAGAGCTGGACTGGAAGAGGGACAACTGGAACAGAATCCAGCACCCCAACTGGGACTAGAACCTGGGGTGCTGGCACCGCAGAGGATTAGCCTATTGAGCCACGGTGCCAGCCAGGAAGACTACTCTTACTCCTTCCCTAGCCCTAACATTAAGCTTAACCCTACATCTAACTTTGACCCTAGTACTCTTCCTAATTTTAGTACTAACCCTAACCCTAATTTAAACATTAATTCTAGCATTAACTCTATCCCTAGCACCTAAACCTAAATATAAACATAGCTCTAAACCTCACTGTAATAAACACTATAACCCAAGATCTAGTCTGAGCTTTAACACTAAGCAGAGTCCAACAATTACCCATAGATTTAGTCATAGTCCTATCACTAACCCAAAATGTAAATGTAACCATATTTTTATGCATGATGATATCCCTAATTAAGTCCATAATAATAAACTTTTCTGTAGCTTTAAACCACATAAAAGCCCTAAACTTATGGCTTTTTCTAGCAATAGCCCTAACTGGAACCTAACCTTAGACCAGACCCTCAACCTAGCTCTAAAGTTAACCTTAGCCCTAGCCATCATACAATCTCTAAGCCTAACCCTTGCTGTGTTAGAGCCCAGTCCTTAATGATAGTACCAACACTAAACCTAGAGCTAAGTTTAACTATAAACCTAACCCTATTGTAGTCCTAAGCATAATCTTTCAGTAATCCATAACATAAGCCTAAGCTTAGAGCTTGTTCTAATCCTAACATTAGCCTGAATCCCAAACCTTTAGCCTAACCATAGTCCTAGATGTAACACTAAATATAGATAAATACCTAAAATGAGCCCTGATACAACCATAACATTATTCCTAACAATAGCTCTAACCCTACCTCTAACTCTGTATTTATTCATAACTCTAACCCTCACTCTAGAACTAATCCTAATCCTAACCCTAAACCTGATAGTAGCCTATCCATTCCTTTAAACATAAAAAAAACCCTAATGCTATCCCTATACCTAAATGTAAACCTAGACCTAACTCTAGGCCTAATCCTAACCGTAGGTCAAAATTGAAACCAAAATATAGCCTTAATCAAAATATAGTCCTGGCTCTACAGCTAACATTAGACCCTATCACAGCCCTGGCCCCAACTCTTAAACTAATAATCACCCTAACCTTACACATAATGGTAAAGCTAACCTAGATGCAGCCCTAATCCTAGTCTTAAACCTAGATTCAACAATAATCATAGCCTTCACACTAACCCTAAAATTAAATCTAGTTATAGTTCTACCCATGTCCTAACACTAATTCTAACTATAACCATAAACATATCCCTAGCCTTAAACCTCACCAAAATTCAATCCATATTGCTAACCCTAGGCCTAACTCCAAGCATAACAATAATACAACACCAAGCCATAGACATAAACCTAAACCTAACACTAGCTCTGAGCCTCACAAAATATCTAACTTAATAAACATTTACTCTAAACTTTACATAAGTCTTGTCCAAAATGTTAACACTAATTCTAACCCTATTCCTAAGTTTGCTTCTAACCGAAACCTAACCCCAAACCTAAGAGTAATTGCAACTCTAATCAGAAACCTAACTGTAAACCTAGCACTAGTTCTAACTCTAATTGTAGCCTAAATCCTGTGATAACACTAATTGTAGCTCTTGCACTACACCTAAACAGATCAAGCCCTAACACTTGCCCTGATGCAAAGCATAAGTCTGAACTTAACAGTAATTCAAACCCTAGCTATCTGGAGCCATAACCCTAAAACTAGCCCTAATCTTAATGCTAAACCTGGTCCTCTACTAATCCCAACACTAAACCAAACAGCAGCATTAAACCTACCCCTACATCTACACTTAGCCATTAAGATAATCTAAGCCATAACTCTAACCTAACCTGACTATAAGCCTAGCTCTAACCCTGAACTCAAATGTAGTTATAATTGTAACTCCAGCTCTACCCTTAAACCTAGTCGTAACCTGAGCCCTCTCCTACCTCTAAACACTGCTTGACCTTCAGCCTATCTATAACTGTAAACATAACTCTAGGTACAATTCTACTCCCAACCATAGCCCTAGACCAAACCCTAGCACTAACCCTACACCTTGCTATCACCCTAGCCATAAACCTAATCCTAAGCCTAGCCCCAGCCATTTCACTAAACCCAAGTCTAAATATAGACCTACCCAAGATCCTAACTCTAACCCTATAATGCTATTCTAACTCTAACCCTGAACACAGGCTAAGAACAGGCCAGTCCAACCTAGCCCAAAACCTCATTCCAGGCCTAGCTCTCACCCTCAATAACTGCAATTGAATCCTAACCCTAGCTCTAGGCATATCCCTATCCCTTCCCAATAAATATGTAACCATAAACCTAACTAGACTAGCTTCTGGCCCCAACCTTAACACTGCTACTTCCTCAGATCAAAAAGTAACTCTCACTCTAAAGCTACTTTAGGATCTACCATTAAATGTAACCCTAATCCTAATACTGAACTCTAACACTAGGAATAACCACAACCCTAGTCTTAACTCTATTACAAACTTAAATATAACACTATACCATGCCATATTACTGATCGTGGTTATAGCAGTTATTTAAAAATTAACACTAGTCCAATTCCTAATGCTAATGCAAAGCATAACTCTAACACTAACTACAACAATGCCCTACTCCAACCCCCCCCCAAATAATCCTAGCCTGAGTCATAATACCAGTGCTAACATTAAACATAATCCTAACCCTAATCATAACAATAACAGTAACCAAATCCTACCCATACCAAAAAAAAAATCTATCCCTAAACCCAATCCTATCCATAACATTTACCCTAATCCTACCTCTAGGCCTAACTCTACTCTAATCCCATGATAGCAGTAAACCTAATCATAAACTTAGTTCAAACACTAGCAATAACAGAAGGACTAACTTTACCCTTCTGTCGCTCCCCGTCTTCGTGGAGGAACGACACTAAACCCTGCCTAGGCTTCATATCCGAGTCACGGCACCATTATGTCGCTCCCCCTCTTCGTGGAGGAACGACACAGGACCCTGCACTGTTCTTTCGTCTGCTCGGCCCTCCCCGGGTTTGCTGCTGGTTCTTCCCGGGTTGGCTACTGTCCCTTCCACCTCCGTGGAAGGGCGGTTCCCCCTGGCCACTTTCCCCACTTCCGCAGGGGAGCGGCACACCGCCAGCCGGCTCTCTCGGGGGCTGCACAGGTGTTCCTTCAGATAGATGTTCCTCTTAGATGTTCCTGGTGCATGTTGTCTCTCTCCTCCTTTATAGTCCTCTTCCACCAATCCCAACTCTGCTACCCACACGCTGAGTACGCTGCTCTCCTCCAATCAGGAGTAGGTCCTACAGTTTATTGGTTGAACTGGAGGCAGCTGTGTAGAAGCTGTTTTCTTCTCTCCCAGCGCCATATTGTGGGAGAGCAGATGCATAGAATAAGTCTTAATTCCAGTAACTTAGTCTAGTCCGAGTTGCTCCCCACACCCTTCCTTTAGAACTAATTCTAACCCTAACCCTAGCCCTAAATATAAAGCTCTAGCACTAACCATAACTGAAAATCCCACTCTAGGGGCCAACATTGTTGTGTAGCCTCCACCTGTGTTGCTGGTATCCCATATGGGTACCAGTTCTAGTCCTGGCTGCTACTCTTCTGATCCAGCTCTCTGGTATGGTCTGGAAAAGTAGTAAAGATGGCCCAAGTCCTTGGGCTGCTATACTCACATGGGAGACCCACGGGAAGCTCCTAGCTTCTGGCTTTGGATCAGCTCACCTCAAGGGTTGTGGCCATTTAGGGAATGAACCAGCAGATGGAAGACATTTGTCTCTCCATCTCTGTGTCTGTGACTCTACCTTTCAAATAAATAAATTAATTAATTAAACTTATAAAAAAATTCAACTCTACCCCCAGCAATAAATATAGTACTAAACTTGGGCCTTATCTTAAATCAAAATGTAGTAATAACACAGACCATACTCCTAACCCTAAAATACTGACCCATGGCTTAGCCTAAAACCTAAAATAACCCTATGCCTACATCTAACACTAACCTAACCATGGCCCTAACTAATTCTAGCCATAATTTTAAAAAAAGAACCTAGCTTAGCTTTATACCTCATCAAGTCCTAGGGCTAATTCTATAGACCTAGGGCTAATTTTACCCAAACCCTGACTCTAACAGCAATGCTAGGCAACTGCCTTGAAATTAGCCTAATCCGAACTGTAGTCCTAATCCACACACAGTCCGTAAATCTATCATTTACTCTAAACTTAACACAAGCCAGGGCCCTAATTCTAGCATTAATCCTAATCTCAGTCCTGTCCAACTGTGGCAGAAAACCTAGGCAAAACACAAACCACAGGGGCTGGCACCGTGGTACAGCAGGTTAACATCTTGGCCTGAAATGCTGGTATCTGGTTTGGCACCCAGCTACTCCTCTTCCGATCCAGCTCTCTGCTATGGCCTGAGAAGGCAGTAGAAGATGGTTCAAGTCCTTTGGCCCCTGTACCTACATGGGACACCTGGAAGAACCTCCTGGATCCTGGCTTCAGATCAGCGCAGCTTTGGCCATTGTGGCCAACTGGGGAGTGAACCATTGGATGGAAGACCTTCTCTCTCTCTCTCTCTCTCTGACTCTCCTCTTTCTGTGTAACTCTGACTTTCAAATAAATAAATAATTATAAAAAAACCCAAAACCACAGTAGTAACCCTAACCAGAAAACTAATCCTAACCTTAGCACGAGTCATCACCCTAACACTTAACCAAACCATAGTCCAAGCCCTAACCCTAATAAGTATAGCCCTAACCATAACATGGATGCAAACTGCATCCTAACATTAATAGTAGCTCTAACTCTACACCTTACCCTAAACTTAACCCTAACCCTAGCCTACACATTAACTTAAGCTTAACCCTAAAACTAACAGTAGTTCTAATCTTTCCTCTATATCTCATCTCAACAACAAATCTAACTCTACCTCTAACTGTAATACTAACGGTAACCCAAGATCTAGCCTGAAACTTAAAATTAGTCATAGCCCTATCACTAGCTCTAAACTTAACAATAGGCCTAGGGATAGAAGTAATGCTAAGCTTTACCCAATACTAGCCCAAAACATAGTGTGAATGATAACCTTAGAATAGCCTTAATCCTATTCATAATTCTAGCTCTAGCTCTTACCCTAATCCTAGACATAGCTTTCAACCCTTTTCTGTGGGAAAAGATACCCACAGAATCAAAGTGAAAGAATGGAAAAGATATCCCATGCTAAGGGAAATCAAAAACAGAAGATGTAACCACCTTATTATCAGAAAGAGATAGAATTTAATGAAAAAACTGCTAAAAGAAAAAAAAGTATGTAGTGATTAAATGATCAATTGTACAGGAAGATGTGACTATGGGAAATGTATATGCACACAATTCCAGCATGCATGCCTATTTAAAACAAATGTTAATAGTTCTAAAGAGACACATAGGCTCCGATACATTAATGAGGGACTTCAACATCTTATTTTCATCAATGTGCCGATCAGCTAGAGATAAAATCAACAAATAATCAACATAATTCATCTATACTATGGGTCAAATGGACATAAATGTATATACAGAATGTTTCACCCACATCTGCAGAACATGTATTCTTTTTGTCAGTGCATGAGAATTTCTCTAGGACAGAACATATATTAGGCCATAAGGCAAGTCTTAGCAAATTCAAAATTATTGAAATCATACTATTTATCTTTTTTTGAACACAATGTATTGGAGCTGGAAATCAACAATATAGAAAATATGCAATCATATGGAGACTGAACAACAAGCTTATAATATACAGTGGGGCATAGAAGAAATAAGAGAAAAATATCTTGGAAATGAATGAAGATGACAACACAACATATCAAAACTTATGGGATACAGCAAAAGCCATGTTAAGAAGGATGTTTATAGCAATTATTGACAACATCAAGAAATTTTAAAGGCATCAAATAAATGGTCTAACAATACATGTCAAGGCCCTAGAGATATAATAACAAAACAAATCATAATTAGCAGGAAGAAAAGTAATTAAAATTAGAAATGAAATAAAGCAAAATAAAAAGAAATAAAATTGAAATTGCTCTATGCCAACAAATCGGAAAATCTCAAATAAATGGAAGGTATAGATTTTTGGATATGCACAATCTACCAAAATTGATTAATGAAGAGATAGAAAACCTAAACAGACAAGTATCCAAGACAGATTGAATCAGTAATAAAGATACTTCTAAGAAAGAAATGCCCAGGGGGCCGGTGCTGTGGTGCAGTGGGTTAATGCCCTGGCCTGAGGTGCCAGCATCCAATAAGGGTGCCAGTTTGAGACCCAGCTACTCCACTTCCAATCTAGCTCTCTGCTGTGGCCTGGGAAGGCAGTGGAAGATGGCCCAGGTCCTTGGGCCCATGCACCCATGTGGGAAGTCTGGAAGAGGCTCCTGGCTCCTGGCTTTGGATCAGTGCAGTGCTGGCCATTGTAGCCATCTTGAGAGTAAACCATTGGATGGAGGACCTCCCCCCTCTGCCTTTCCTCTCTCTCTGTAACTCTCAATTTCAAATAAGTAGATAAATCTTAAAAAATTTTTTTTCATTTTTTGACAGGCAGAGTGGACAGTGAGAGAGAGACAGAGAGAAAGGTCTTCCTTTGCCATTGGTTCACCCTCCAATGGCCACCACGGCTGGCACGCTGCGGCCGGCGCACCGTGCTGATCCGATGGCAGGAGCCAGGTACTTATCCTGGTCTCCCATGGGGTGCAGGGCCCAAGTATTTGGGCCATCCTCCACTGCACTCCCTGGCCACAGCAGAGGGCTGGCCTGGAAGAGGGGCAACTGGGACAGAATCCGGCGCCCTGACCGGGACTAGAACCCGGTGTGCCGGGGCCACAAGGCAGAGGATTAGCCTAGTGAGCCATGGCGCTGGCCTAAAAAATTAAAAAAATAAAATAAAAAGAAAGAAAGCCCAGGACTGGATGTTGTCACTGCTGAATTCTACGAAACCTTTAAATAAATGATTTATCCAATTATTATCAAAGTATTCAAATCAATTTAAGGGGAGGGAAATCTCCCAACTCTTTCCTGGAGGCCAACATTACCTTAATTCCAAAACCATAAATAGATGCAGCAAAGAAAATTATAGACCAGTATCCCTGATGAGCATAGATGCAAACATCCACAACAAAGTACTAACTAACTGAATAAAAACAACCAGCAGATCATTCACCTTGACCAAGTGGGATTTAACCTTTATTTGCAGGGATGGTTCTACATACACTCATAAATGTGATATACCACATTAACAAATTGAAGAATAAGAATCATATGATCATCTCAATAAGGGCATAAAAAATATTTGAATAAATATAACATTCTTCCATGATTGTAACCTGAAGCAAATTGAATACAGCAGGAACATTCCACAACACAATCAAGGCAATCCATGACAAATATGCAGCCAGCATCTTATTGAATGAAGAAAAGTTAGAAAAATTTCCACTAACATCCAGAACCATACAACTATATCCACAGTCAATATAGTTCTTGAAGGTTTAGCCAGAGACATTAGAGAAGAAAAAGAAATCAAGGGAATACAAAATGGAAAGAGGAATTCAAATTATCACTGTCAGTGGATGACATGATCCTATGTGTAGGGGAACCAAAATTCTCTACTATTCAATATAAAAAAGTCCACTAATAAAAAGAGAGCTTGGTAATGTTGCATGATATAAAATCAACATACAAAAATCAATCACATATATATATGGTAATAACATAAATATATATATATATATATATATATATTTATACAAACAAGCCATATAAATGAAACCAAGGATGTGAAAAATATCCACAATGAAAAATTAAAAAAAAATTAACAAAAGAAATAACAGATAAAACAAAAGCAAAAATATTCTCTATGTTCATGGATTGGGAGAATTAATATCATGAAAATGTTCATAGTACTCACTATGATCCCAATCAAAATGCCAGGGACATTCTTCTCTGACTTAGGAAAAAATGTTTCTAGAATTCATATGAAACAGAGAAGACTCTAAATAGCTGAAACAATTTTTTAAAAGATTTTATTTAATTTATTTGAGCAGTAGAGTTACAGACAGACAGAGAGAGAGAGACAAAGAGAAAGGTCTTCCTTCATTGGTTCACACCAAAATGGCGGCAACAGCCAGAGCTGTGCCTAACTGAAGCCAGGAGCCAGGTGATTCTTCCTGGTCTCCCATGTAGGTGCAGGGGCCCTAGGAGTTAAGCCATCTTCTACTGTTTCCCCAGGCCACAGCAGAGAACTGGATTGGAAGAGGAGCAGCCAGGACTAGAACCGGCACCCATATGGGATGCCAGCACCGCAAGTGGAGGATTAACCTAAAGCGCCACAGTGCCAACCCCTGAAGCAATCCTAAACAGCAAAAACAAACCCAGAGACATCACAATATCAGAGGATTTCAAGTCATACTACAGGACAGTTATAATCAAAACAGCCTGGTACTGGCACAAAAATAGACATAGAGATCAATGGAACAGAACAGAGACCCCAGAAATCAATCCATGAATCTATAACCAATCTTTGATAAGGGAGTTAAAATCAATCTCTGGAGAAAATATATAATATATTCTCTTCAACAAATGGTACCAGGAAAATGGATCTCAACATGAAGAAGCATGAAACAAGACTCCTGACATACATCTTATGCAAAATCAATGAAAATGGATCAAGGATCCAAATCAATGACCCAATACCTTCAAATTACTAAAGGAAAGCATTGAGAAAACTACAAGACAATGGTACAGGCAAATCATTATTGTAAAAGACTCTAGAAGCCCAGGCAATAAACGTAAATATAGAGAAAATGGGATTGCATCAATCTAAGAATCTTCTGAATTTCAAAGATAACACTCAAGAAAATGAAGAGACAATCCACAGAATGTGAGAAAGTATTTGCAAGCTATACAACTGATAAAGGAATAATATCCAGGCTATATATTTTTCAAAGATTTTATTTATTTGAAATACAGAGTTACATACAGTAGTAGAGCTGGGATAGGGAGGTCGGTCTTCAATCCACTGGGTCACTCCCCAAAGGACCACAATGGCCAGAGCTGAGCTGTTCTGAAGCCAGGAGCCAAGAGTTTCTTCCAGGTCTCCCATGTGGGTGCAGGGGCCCAAGGACCTGGGCCATCTTCCACTGCTTTCCCAGGCCACAGCGGAGAGCTGAATCAGAAGTGGAGCAGCCGGGACTTGAACTGGTGCCCATATGGGATGCCGGTGCTGCAGGCTGGGCTCTAGCCCACTGTGCCACAGCACTGGCTTCAATGTCCAGGATATATTAAGAGCTCAAGAAACTCAACAACCACAAAAGAGTCAAACAATCCAGTTAATAACTGGATTGGGCAAAGGACATGAACATGAATTTTTCAAATGATGAAATTTAAGTGGCCAACAGACACATGAAAAGAATCCCAGGGTAATTTTCCATCTTAGGAATGTAAATAAAAGCACAAAGAGATACCACCTGGTAATGGTTATCGTACAGAAATAAAAAAATAAATTCTGGAGAGGATGTGGCCAAAAATGTACCATGATTGAAGGTTGCAGGGAATGCCAATTAGTTCAACCATTATGGAACAGAGTATGTTGATTCCTCAGGAATGTGAAAATAAATCATCCATATGACCCAGCCATCCCACTCCTTGGAATTTACTCAAACAAAATGAAAATGAAAACGACATATGAAAGAATTATTTGTATCTCCATGTTTATGACAGGTCAGCTAACAATAGTTAAGACATGGAATCAATTCAACTGATGAATGGAAAAATAAAATATGATACACACATGTTATGAAATGCTACTCAGCCATAGAAACAATGAAATCCTGGCTTTTATAACAAAATGGATGCAGATGCAACTGGAAACCATTGTGTATAGGGACATTAGCAATCCCAAAAAGGCAAATATCATATTTTCCCTGATGTTTGCAACTAATATAGAATACAAAAAAAATGTAGGAATGAGATGGATGCTTTGTGATATAATTGCCATTTTTAGTACTTGTTCTTACTATTAATGTCCTTAGTCTTCTCACTTTTTATTGTTGAATGTTATGGCTAGCCATAAATGAAGCCTGTGAATATAGAATGGTTTAAGATTCTGTCTTTGCAAAAGCTGATGTAAGAAGACAGGGGAAGGAGGGAGGAGTTTGATGGAAAACAGAAGGGAGGGCAGTATGGTACTCTACATTAACTTTACTTGAACATGGTAAATGCATGACATCTGTTTTGTTAATATCCAGAGGAAACACCATTGAATTGTCACAAGGCTTCAATTTTGATGTCATAAACCAATCATTATCTGTTCATAATCACTTGGGATATCCCCAGACACCATTGGTGGCATAATACTTTGTGGTGTCAATCATTTGTCATGTCATAAAAAAATATTATGTCATAAACCAAAATTTATATATCATGAGCCTACCCTTTTGTTGTATTTTGAGAACATTTGTATTTTCCTAAACAATTTTTAAATCAACGATCTATTGGAATGTTCTTCATTCATTTGTGTTGTAATGATCAATAGCAACATTATAAACCACCACTTTGGTGCCATCAATCGTGGTGTTATTAAACTGTTGTGATTTTGTAACCAATTTTGATGTCATAAATATATAGATGTCATAAACAAACATTGTGATGTCATGAACTATTTCTGTGGTGTCATAATCAATTATGATGCCATAAACCTTTGTTGTGGCGTCATGTTCAACTGTGATGTCATAGACCACATTGCAATGACAATGAATCGTGATAACAAAAAACATTGTGTTGTCATTAACCACCATTGTGATCTCATAAGACAACCATTAAGGTGTCATAACCAAAACATTTTATTATTAAAAGCAGCTATTACGTCATAAATCCACATCCTGTTACTATAAATCAAATAGTGCTGACATTATCAATTGTGATATTAACTACCATTATTATACTAACATTTTATCACTGTGATGTCAGAAACCAACTTCTGTGTTGTCATAGTCAATTATGATGTCCTAAACCACCATTGTATCATTATCATGTCAATTGTGACATCCTAAACCTAATGTGATATTATTGACCACCATTATGATGTCGTAAAGCTACTGTCATGTTATCTCAATCAACTGTGATGTCCAAAACATCCATTGTGATATAATGATGAATTATGATTCCTTAAAAGCAATTGTGATATCATATTCAATGTGAGTGATAAAATCCATTGTGATGTCAAAGTTTATCATTGTTATATTCTAAATCTGGCATGGTTTTGACTTAATCAATTGTGCTGACATAAAACATCATTGTGATAATATAACTGTCATGAATCTTCCATCATTATGACATGAAAACAATTATGATGTCATAATTGTGATATCCGGATAACCACTGTGATGTCTTAATTCTACTGTTTAATGGGCAAAATCAATTGTGAAGTAATGAAACCCATTGTAATATTTATAAAGCCAGCATTCTGATATTATGATCTAGTGTTTAAACTGGCATCATGTCATAATAAGTGATTGTGATGCTGTAAACCAACATTGTGATGCCATAAACCTACATTGTGATTTCATACACCAACCATTGTGTTCTCACAATAAATTGTGAATATAAACAATGACTGAGATGCCATAAACAACCATAGTGAGTTACAATTAGTTTGATGTCATATACAACCCTGTTGTTTCTCATAATAAATGTTGATGTACTAAGCCATGGTTTTGATGTCATCAACCTACATTGTACATGACAATAAATTATTATGTAGGGAACCACATTTGTGATGTCATAATCTGAAATAGTGATATCATAGTCACTTGTGATATTAATAAGACCATTTTAGTATTACAAACAGAAATTTTGAGATCACAAATCTAGAAATGTGATGTCAACATCAATTGTGAAGTCATAAAATGAATTGTGATGACATGAAGTAACCATTGTTGGAACAGAATCGGTTGTGCAGACATATAATTCACTGTGATCTCATAAATCTACCATAGTTATGTCACAATCATTTGGAATGTCATAAACAACTATTGTGGTTTCATAATTAATTATGATGCCATAAAACTTTTTGATGTCATACATAGACCATTGCAATGTGATAAAACAATGTTTGTTTTCATAATTAATTGTGGTGTCATAAACTACAATTGTGATATTTAAGCAATTGTGAAACCTTAAAAATATTATGTCAAACCTTTTGTCATGTCAGTGAGCAATGATATGTTATAATCACTTGTGATGTCACAAAAGATTACAATGCCAAAATCTATTGTGATGCCATAAACTAACACTGTGGTGTCATAATCAATTGTGATTTCAAAACTATCCATTGTGATGTCATAAGCAATGTGAACTCATGAAATGTTATGTCATGGGGCTGGCGCTGTGGCTCACTTGGTTAATCCTCTGCTTCCGGTGCCAGCATCCCATATGGACACCGGGTTCTAGTCCCAGTTACTCCTCTTCCAGTCCAGCTCTCTGCTGTGGCCCGGGAAGGCAGTGGAGGATGGCCCAAGTGCTTGGGCGTCTGCACCCATGTGGGAGCCCAGGAAGAAGCACCTGGTTCCTGGCTTCAGATCGGTGTAGCTCTGGCCATAGCGGCCATTTGGGGAGTGAACCAATGGAAGGAAGACCTTTCTCTCTGTCTCTCTAAATGTCTAACTCTGTCAAATAAATAAATTTAAAAAATAAGCAATGCAAAGTCATAAAATGTTATGTCATAAACCTAATATTGTTATATATCCACCCTTATTTTGTCATATTCAATTTCGATGCCGTTAACAAAATTGTGATATTATAAACTACCATTGTGATAACAAAACTTAATTTTTAGCTCCAAAATCCATTGTGATGTCATAAACAATTGATTTCTAACATGTCACCATTGTGAAAACAAAAACCTATCTCTGTCATGTCATAACCAATTCTGAGGTTATTGGTCTGCGTTTGTGACTTCATGATCAATAATAATCACATAAAACAGCATCATGATGTCATAATCATGTATCATGTCATGAAACATTTCTATGACATAAATCTAACATTTGATGTTATAAATCAATCATTTTGTCATCAATTGGCTTTTCACAACTAATATTATGATGTAAGAAGCCACTATTATGTTATAGTAAATCATGATGTCCTAAAATCACTGTGATATTTTCATGCATTGTCATGTAAAATAAAACATACTGTTGTCATAAACATCAATTATGTGGTCACAAAAACAGATATTTTTCAAAAGAGGAAATCCAAATGGCCAACAGACACATGAAAAAATTTTCAAGATCACTAGCAATCAGGGAAATGCAAATCAAACCACAATGAGGTTTCACCTCACCCCGGTTAGAATGGCTCGCATTCAGAAATCTACCAACAACAGATGCTGGAGAGGATGTGGGGAAAAAGAGACACTAACCCACTGTTGGTGGGAATGCAAACTGGTGAAGCCACTATGGAAGTCAGTCTGGAGATTCCTCAGAAACCTGAATATAACCCTACCATTAAACCCAGCCATCCCACTCCTTGGAATTTACCCAAAGGAAATTAAATTGGCAAACAAAAAAGCTGTCTGCACATTAATGTTTATTGCAGCTCAATTCACAATAGCTAAGACCTGGAATCAACCCAAATGCCCATCAAGATTAGACCGGATAAAGAAATTATGGGACATGTACCCTATAGAATATTATACAGCAGTCAAAAACAATGAAACCTGGTCATTTGCAACAAGATAGAGGAATCTGGAAAACATTATGCTGAGTGAATTAAGCCAGTCCCAAAGGGACAAATATCGTATGTTCTCCCTGATTGGCGACAACTAAGTGAGCACCAAAGGGGAAACCTGTTGAAGTGAAATGGACACTATGAGAAACAATGACTTGATCAGCTCTTGTCCTGACTGTTTATGTACAATGTAATACTATATCCATTTTAGTATTTTCTCTTTGATTTGTTCTAGTACTATTCGTTGAACTCTGTAATTAACACACAATTATTCTTAGGTGTTTAAATTTTAACTGAAAAGTGATCCCTGTCAAATGTAAGAGTGGGAATAAGAGAGGGAGGAGATGTACAATTTGGGACATGCTCAATCGGACATGCCCCAAATGGTAGAGTTAGAATCATGTCAGGGGGATTGCGGCATGTACCAATGCCATCTCACTAGTCCAAGTGATCAATTTCAGTTCACTATTGATCACACCGATAGGTCTAAGAGTCAAAAGGATCACACAAACAAGTCTAGTGTTTGCTAATACTAGTTGATAGAGTCAAAAAGGGAGAGAACGATCCATCATGGGAAGCAGGATACACAGTAGACTCATAGAATGGCAGATGTCCTAAATAGCACTCTGGCCTCAGAATCAGCCTTTAAGGCATGCTGATCTGGCTGAAGAGCCCATGAGAATATTTTAGGCATGGAAATCCAAGACACCCTGGAAAAAAAAAAGAAGACCTAAATGCAAGATCTCTGCGAGTGAGATCTCAGTGGAAAGAACAGGGCCATCAAAGAAGTAGGTACCTTTCTCTGAAGGGAGGAGAGAACTTCCACTTTGACTATGACCCTGTCAGAATAAGATCAAAGTCGGTGTACTCAAAAGGCTTCCATAGCCTTGGCAGCTCATGACAAGTGCCTAGGGAGATTACTGACGCCATAAACAAGAGTGTCAAATTGTTAAGTCAACAACAGGAGTCACTGTGTACTTACTTCTCATGTGAGATCTGTCCTTAGTGTGTTGTCCAATGTGAAGTAATGCTGTAACTGGTACTGAAACAGTATTTTACACTTTGTGTTTCTGTGTGGGTGCAAACTGATTAAATATTTCCTTAATATATACTGAATTGATCTTCTGTATATAAAGATAATTGAAAATGAATCTTGATGTGAATGGAATGGGAGAAGAAGTTGGAGATGGGAGGGGTGTGAGTGGGAGGGAAATTATGGGGGGTGAGGCACTGTAATCCATTAACTGTACTTTGAAAATTTATATTTACTAAATAAAAAAAAAAACAAAAAAATATACTGAATTGATCTTCTGTATATAAAGATATTGAAAATGAATCTTGATGTGAATGGAATGGGAGAGGGAGTGGGAGATGGGAGGGGTGTGAGTGGGAGGGAAATTTGGGGGGGGGGGAAGCCATTGTAATCCATTAACTGTACTTTGAAAATTTATATTTACTAAATAAAAAATAAAAAGAGGGTAAAAATAGACTCCAGAAAACAGTTATGCTCCACTTCAAAAAATGAATAAGAGTTATTACAAGAAGAAAGGGGTGTAAGTGTGTTCTTCTAAAGGAAACAGAATGGGCAAAAGCTCTGAGGTAGAAGAATCCATGGCAAATCCATGGTATCATCCTATCAGATATTGCCAGCCAGACTCTAGAGGTTGTTAGGATTCAAATTCTACCTCTACTGGCTGATGCTGTGGCTCAATTGGCTAATCCTCTGCCTGCGGTGCTGGAACCCCAGGTTCTAGTCCCAGTTGTGGTGCCAGATACTAGCCCCGGTTGCTCTTTTCCAGTCCAGCTCTCTGCTGTGGCCTGGGAGGGCATTGGAGGATGCCCCAAGTGCTTGGGTCCCTGCACCTGCATGGGAGACTGGGAGGAAGCACCCAGCTCCTGGCTTTGGATCAGCACAGGACCAGCCATTGTGGCCATTAGGGGAATAAACCAATGGAAGGCAGACCTTTCTCTCTGTCTCTCTCTCTCACTGTCTAACACTGCCTGTCAAAAAAAAAAATCAAATTGTACCTCTACCAACTACAATTTGTGTTACCTTAGGCAAAATATAAAACCATGATAAGTGCCCTTCTAATGTAAAATGAAGATGATTATTTTACTTCATAGGTAGGTTGGATCAAGCAAATTATCATATAGACAGCACATATCTAGTAGTAGTGTTAGTATTATTGTCAGATATTATTTATATATATTATATAATATGATTTGATATTTTATACTACTTGTCTAGATAGAATTAAAACATTGATTATTTTTTCTTCTGTTAAAGGTAAAAAGACTGTGCATACATTTGTTTTAATTTTTAGATTGAAATTAAAATTTGTGTATATCACATACATAAAATAATCATACATTCTAACAATACTGTTCAATGACTTTTGGTAAATGGATACCGGTGGGAAACCACCACCACAATCCAGTTTTAGGGAAGTCCCATCACTCCAAAAGTTCTTACAAGCATTTTTGAAGTCTTTCTCCAATTATACCAATTTTACCCGGAAGACCCATGTAAGTCATAAACTGCTATCTCTCCATATATATTTGCCTCTTCTGTATAAATGGAATTATAGACAATGCAAAAAAAAGACTCTTGTAGAATGAGGTGTGTGGTTGAAGAAGGCTTGGAGGGGTAGTGGTTTTATGCTGTGCAGTGCTCCAATGAAGAGCAAAATCAGTAGAATTTCAACTTATTCTTTCCTCCATTTTGGAATCTCCCAAACCCACAATAAATAAAACCATGAGATTGCAATCATTCTATTATTTTCACAGCAACATGTTGTAAGCAATGACCAGAATCACAAAACCAGCTTTGAGAATTGTGGTATTTACTTTGAAACATGAAAGGAAAATATTCCATAATGCAGTTCCAAGGATCCAAAATAACAGTTAATGTCAATTAACTGATATGAAAGACCTAGAACATATTTTAAGTACAAAGGCCATCATACATTTTAAATAGAAATCTATTATGCTCCTTGCTTCATTCAATAATCCTATAAACTCCTAAAATACAGGACTGAATTCATAGACTACACTTGTTACACTACAGGCGTGGACAGACACACATATTTTCAATAAATTCTTTCTGAGTTTATGAGTGAACTTTACCAAGAAGCTAAGAAAACACAGTTTTCTGATTATATCAAGCATTGAGAAACCTGATTGGGATGATTTGTGTGATGCACCTGGCCTTACATGACAGTATTACTCTTTCTTGAGAGGTATAGAAATTTTCCATAGCAGCTCTCTAATGAAAATTGCAAGTGAGATGGAATCCAGTGTTAATTCTAAGAAACAGTAAAACAGCTTTGTAGGATCAACATTAGAATGGAGTCCTATTGCCACAACACGTGTGTCACATTATATTGTGATTGCCAAGAAAAACATAGAGAGTATACTCATTCTAAAACTAGTAAGAAAACATGTAAATGAGCTATTTGTCCAGCATACTTTCCAATAATTCATTTTGCAAAAGTTTCTCCACTCCTTCTGGTTTCCCTCTACCTCTGGGTTTATGTTGCCCCATATTCAGTCCATCCCAATCTTGCTTTACATGTGAAAATAGAATGAGGATCTTTCTAATGTAATTGGACCTAGATATTTACATATTAAAATATATTATTCATTAAACACTTACTGTTTACCTATTTTAAATCACCATTTGAGATGTGTAGGATAGATGAATAAAACTGATACAAATCAGTGGCTTTGTAAACCCTACATTGTATGAGAACCACAGTTTGTCAGACACTGAATTGTATGAGAACCACAGTTTGTCAAACACTGAACCATTTTGTTTTTATTTATTTAAAAGGCACTTAATCGCAGAATAGAATGGTGGTTGTCATGGGCTGAGAGTGAAGGACATGGGAAAATGTTAGCTGAACACACATTTGCAGCTATGAGATAAATTAACAAAATTAACACCTCAAGACCTTAATATTCAACACAGTAAATAGTTGATTATGATATCACATACTCACAACTTGCTAATATCTTCCATATTCTTTAATAACATAGGGATGTAATGTGATGGATATGTTAGATTGTCTTAATCATTTCACAATGTATATGTACAAGAGGATTCCAGAGAGTTTATGAAAAAATGTAATCAAAAGATAATGTGAATTGTCCATAACTTTTTAACGTCCCTCACATAGCAAAACATCAGTTTTCATACCTTGATGATACACAAATTGTGTCATACTCTGACAATCGTGAAAAAAATTAAAACAAGCAAAACTAAACAGACTCCTATATTAAAATATAAATCCAAAATAACTTAGTAAACTAGACATATCTACAGGATTTGGAAGACTTTCATGCAAGAAAAATCATTTTTAAAACACACATAAATTTGAGTGGTCAAAATTTCTATTTTGAAAGTGCAAATAGAGATGGCACCCTGTACAGAGAAAGTGTAAGTGCTAAGACGATGCCCAAGTACCAAATTACAGGGTCTTTCTGCTTCTCTAAAACCTGGGTGAAAACCCCAAGCCAAATAAAACTTCTGTTTCTACCTTACTCAGTCTATGTTACTGTAATATTGGAAATATATGAGGGAGTGAGACATCCTAGAAACAGCTGTGTAAAGAGGTCAATGCCCCGGAAAATACCCTGCAGGCCACATATTAAGAAAACTCGGGGGAACCAGGTGCCTGTGGGTAGGGAAGGAGGAACCGACAGCGCCTGTCCCGCATGAACCACATACACACAGCCCACATTCTCCCTAGAGACCACCCAGTCCCCACTGCACAATCGGGGGAGACGTGCAGCTACTGCCACACAGCTGGCCTGCTATGACTCTGGGCTGAGGCTGAGAAGTCTCACCCAAGCAGGGAAGGGGCAGGACCTCGGGGGTCCTGGGTGCCAGTAAAGCCCCCAACCCACGGGTCTGAGGGGACCGAGGGGAAGCCCTGTGCCAGCGCCAATATG
Organism: Oryctolagus cuniculus; assembly: GCF_051225735.1. Classification (NCBI taxonomy): domain Eukaryota; kingdom Metazoa; phylum Chordata; class Mammalia; order Lagomorpha; family Leporidae; genus Oryctolagus; species Oryctolagus cuniculus. The sequence goes on along the minus strand of NC_142885.1, from coordinate 21,832,512 downwards.
GAGCCCACAGATGCCGGAGGCCTGTGTCCTCCTGGCCTTCGGCTCCGTTTTCCCCTCTCGGTACAGCCAGGTCCACACACTCACCATGTCGCGGTTGTCAGCTTCCTAGGTGCCCAGCGTTCCCGGTGAGTGAAGGTGGAGAGCTGCAGAGGTCGACCTCGCTTGGGAGCCTCCTGGCGGCGGAGCTGTCTCCCAGGAGTTCACTCTGCAGGCAAAATTCTGAGAAGATTGTGATGTCCAGGCCCCGCGTGCTGATGCACTGTGGACGTCACCTTGCCTGATTGGACAGTTTTCCAGCCTTGAGTGCACGGAACGTCACAAAGCACGGAGCCAATCAGCGTCCCCCATAGCAAGGACCCAGAACTTCAAGTTGTCCTGGATGGGAACAGCGAGAGACAGACCTGGGTTCAGGTCTGAAATGGCCGCCCCTGGGCTCCGCCTCCCCGCGGCTGGAGGGCTCTCACCTCTGAGCTCCTGCTACCCACTGGCCTCGCCCTGGGTCCCCGTCCTTCTCCCTGCGGATGCTGCCTGGAGCTGGCGGTAACCTGTTGCAGTGAGTTACAGTTCTGTTTATCCGCTTCCGGCGCTTTCGTTTTCCTTGTATTTCTGCTCATTCTGTTGGGTCCTTTGCATTACTTATTGATTTGAATAACATTTAGATGTAACATAATTTACTCTTTTTTTTCTTTTCTTCTGTTTTCTACTCTGCCTATTGATCTTTTATATTTTCTAGTTATTTCTTGCTGGCACTTGGTAATCTAATGGATTTTTAAAACATTGATCTTTCCCACAAAATTAAATTCATTTATCAGTTTATTTGTTTTTAGATTTTATGGATTCTCCCTAAATAAATATCTCCAATATATTGGTAATTTATTGTTAAGAAATTGATCTTTACATCTTATTTTATTTCTTTTTGCTCTCTCCCTCGCCCCCAACTACTCCTCCAATAAGAAGTTGGCACTAGTGGAGACTTCTGGTCTAGGTTTACTTCCAGGGTAAAAGCTCTCAATGATTCTGTATTAATCATGGTTTTCGTTGGAGGATCCTTTTAAAAAAATTTGATCTGAATAAGAAAGACATTGCTCTTTTTTACTATACTGCAAGCAGTTTTTAAAAATTACATGCTGATTTTTAAATGTTTTTGACCATTAAATTGTCATGTGATTTTCTCCTTGAATTTGTCACCTACCTGGAAAATTTACATGACTTGTTAAGAAATGTTAACCACCTCTTGTATTTTTTATTATATGTGACTTGTTATTCATTATATTTTCATATGCGATTTCATTTATTATACAAATACTAAGGATTTATACATCTGTATATGAAAGAGAGTTTATACTTAATTTATATTGAAAGTTCTAGTCAACCTTGCATCACTATCAATGTAATGCTGGCTTTCTAAAAGAAATCTGAAAGTATGCTTTGCTTATTTATACTTTGATACATCTGAGAAATATAGGTGTTTTTTATTTCTTAAATGTTTGAAATATTTTGTTTCTATAACTGAAGTTTTGTTTCTCTAACTGTTTTATTGGCTGGTGGCCTTCAAATTGGGATTCAACTTCCTTGTTTTAATTTGGAGTTTTCCTATTTTATACTTCTTATATTGGATTTTAGGAATTTATATTTGTGTTTGGGAATTTGATTTTCAAAGTATAGTGGATTTTTATCTCTAGTCAAGTTTTTACCCCAAGAGGTTTTTCTTTTTTTTTGTTTGTTTGTTTGTTTGTTTTTGGTTTTGGTTTTTTTTTTTTTTTTTGACATGCAGAGTTAGATGGTGAGAGAGACAGAGAGAAAGGTCTTCCTTCCATTGGTTGACCCCCCAAATGGCCGCTATGGCCAGAGATACACCGTTCCAAAGCCAGGAGCCAGGTGCTTCCTCTTGGTCTCCCATATGGGTGCAGGACCCAAGGACTTGGGCCATCCTCCCCTGCCTTCCTGGGCTACAGCAGAAAGCTGGACTGGAAGAGGAGCAACCGGGACAGAATCTGGTGCCCCAACCGGGGCTAGAACTCTGGGTACTGGTGCTGCAGGCGGAGGATTAGCCTAGTGGGCTGCGGCACCGGCCTTACCCCTAAGAGTTTTACAATATTTTTTTCTAATCTTGACAAAGTTCTTTTCTCTGTAAACAATTGTTTTAATACATGAAAATGGACACTAGTGTTACTTTTCCCTGTGTTTCCTCAATTACTTTTACTCATAGTTTATTAACTTTGTTAAAATTAAAAAGTATATCCTGGGCTGATGCTATGGCATAGTTGGTAAAGCCACCACCTGCAGTGCTGGCATCCCATATGGGCCCCAGTTCAAGTCCTAGGTGCTCCCCTTCATATCTAGCTCTTTGCTATGGCCTGGGAAAGCAGTAGAAGATGGCCCAAGTCCTTGGGCCCCTGCATCCATGTGAGAGACCTAGAAGAAGCTCTTGAATTCAGATAAGGGCAGCTCTTGCTGTTGCAGCCATCTGGAGAGTGAACCAGTAGATGGAAGACCTTTTTCTATCTCTGCCTCTGCCTCTCTGTAACTCTGCCTTTCAAATATATAAATAAATCTTAAAAAATATTTCCAGAAATGAATGAAAAATCTGTCCCGGTTGCTCCTCTTCCAGTCCAGCTCTCTGCTGTGGCCCAGGAAGGCAGTGGAGGGTGGCCCAAGTGCTTGGGCCCTGCACCTGCATGGGAGACCGGGAGGAAGCACCAGGCTCCTGACTTCGAATCGGCTCAGCTTGCCGGCCATGGGGGCCATTTGGGGGTTGAACCAATGGAAGAAAGAACTTTCTCTCTGTCTCTCCCTCTCATTGTCTAACTCTGCCTGTCAAAAAAATAAATAAATCTATGAGTGTGTGTGTGTGTATATATATATACACATATATATGCATATATTACATTATATATATATATTATATAGTTATATAACATATATAGTTACATAACATATATAATAAACATAATTATATAATTTATAATAACATAATTATATATTAGAATATATCACATTAGACTATATATTATATATCTTAAATATAATATAATATATAATAATAACTATATATAATATATATAAAATTATCAGCAAACTCAGTAAGAAGTTTAATTTATTTAAAAATTGAATAAATACAAATTAAAGTATGTGTTTTTCATCAGATTCAAAACAATTATTGTAACTGTTGACATTTTGACATATATGAGGCAATGGCCATTGAATAGAATGTGAATTTGCAAAAGAAATCGGTGATGTGTACCAAAAGTCTTAGCAATACAGATTATGTTTATTATATACTCTTGTCCCAAATAAGCACTTCCTAAAAAAATCTTTCTATGGAAAAAATAGGTTTCAGAAGTGTCTATGGAAACTTTTTCTTAGGGAAACTTGAGGATAGAAAAGTAAATATCTAACAGTACAGTATTCATTAAATAGTATATGATAAATCCATATGAAGAAACACACTGTTTAGCTATAAAATATATTTACATTATTAAGCAAAAAAAAAAAAAAAAAAACCTTGCAGAGCAGGATGTATGATATATATATATATCCACTATTTTTCTAAAACATGCTTATTTATTTTTTAAATATTGATTTATTTATTTGAAAGAGTTACACAGAGAGAGCAGAGGCAGAGAGAAAGGGGGAGAGAGAGAGAGAGAGAGAGAGGTCTTCCACCCACTGGTTCACTCCCCAGTTGCCCGCAATGGCCAGAGCTGCGCCGATCCCAAGCCAGGAGCCAGGAGCTTCCCCTGGGTCTCCCACAAGGGTGCAGCACTTGGGCCATCTTCCACTGCTTTCCCAGGCCATAGGAGAGAGCTGGGTCGGAAGTGCAGCAGCCAGGTCTTGAACTGGTGGCATTTGGGATGCCAGCATTTCAGGCCAGGGCGTTAACCTGCTGCACCACAGCACCAGCCCCAAAAACATGTTTATACAGATATATTTCCTCAAGCCTTGTGTTATGTGAGCGAAGCCATCTGTTTGACTCACATAAGCGTACCTTAAAAAGATTGTGGAAATGGAATTAAAAGTTAAATTTATTTTGGTTCAAAACATGTTGAAATTTATATATACATGGGTTATTTAAAAAGTTCATGGAAAACATGTATTATGAGAAATACATATTTCCCATGAAATTTTGAAATCCATCAGAAAAACATGGTGTTCCTGGGAAATATCTGGCCATTATTTAATATACTGTAGAGATGCTAAATCTGCCTGAAGTTACTAAGAAAGAATGTGGTCGTGATTAGACACTTTTTCATTTAACCTCTCTGCGTTGTAACCGATAGTCACATTTAAAGAAACTATTTCCAGGTGTTGTGCAATCTGTGATACCGAAATCAGAGCAGAGAGTGTCTTCTTGACGCGGTGGCTCACCGGCCAGAGCCCTAGGGCCAGTTGAAGGGGCTGCCCGCCAGCAGCGAGTCCCGGGTGAGCGTCTTGGTGGGCGTCTTGCCCACCAGGCGCAGGAAGTGGAGCTGCGCAATGAGGGGCGCCTGGAGTGCGCGCAGGGCCGGGTGCGCTGGGGCTGGGACGGGTACTGGGCGCGCAATACTCCATGAGAGCCACCTGCGCTGCTCCTGCAGCCTCTCAGCGCCCGCGGAGGCCGAGAGCGCCATGACTTTGAGGCACCGGACTCCACCGAGTCCCCCTGCAGGCGGCCCAGCTCGTCCACCTGCTCCTGGTCCAGGAAGGCCACGCGCGCTCGGCCGGCGATGGCGCCCTGTGCAGGCAGGGGAAGCGCTAAGAGCAGCCGCGCCGCCAGCACTCTCACCTGGTCCATGCCCAGTGCCGCGCCTCCACCGCCCGCACCTGCCTTGTTCGCAGCTGCACCAGGAACAAGCCTCTGTCCGCCGCCGCGCCAGCGCCCAGCCAGGAGGGCTGCCAGAGGAGGCGGCCAGCGCTGCCGGGCAGCGATTACGGGATATGGCCGCGCTGCAGCGCTGCGGGGCGGTAGGAGGGAGAGAGAGAAGGGCAGGGAGAAGACAGCCAGAGCTAGGCTCTCTCAGAGTCCCCACCCCACCCCAGCTCCAGGAGAGCCCAGGTGGGGAGGGAGCCTGGGGTCTTCCCCAGGTGGGACTGGGAGCAGGGGCCTCGCCCTCAGTAAGCAGGTGAGGTGGGAGGAGGGAAACCGAGGCAGGGAGGGCTGGCTGCCAGGCAGGGCAAATTAAGGAGCCTTAATGAACCCGCCCACCTGGCCTGATCGAATCCATGAGCTCCAGCCTTGGGCCGGCCTCACACAGGGCACATTACCAGCCCTGGAGGGGACTAGGGGCTGGAGGTGGGGCTGAGTCCTGCGAGGGTGGGAGTCAGCTGTCCAGTAGGAGTGGCCAAATGGACCCCAAAAGTGCTGCCCTGGTTATAAGCCCTTCCTACACCACTCCCCCCATCCTACCCCAGGGCCTTTGCACCTGCTCACCCCCCCTTCTTCAAACCCCCACCCCAACTCTTCCACCTCCAGCCCAGGCTAGGGCATAGGCTTCAAATCCCACCCACAACTCCCTCTTTAACACCAACCCCTGAATTAACAAATCTGCTTTAGAGCAGTATTGGCCATGAAGGAAAAGCTACCCTGGTGGCAACTGAAGCCATGGGCTATTTACTGAGGGCCAACTGTATGCAGGGACCCTGGGGCACAACAGTGCACAAGACAAAGAGAGTCCCTGGAGAAGTCATTGGGTTCCAAAGCAAAGTAAGGGGTTGTGAGCTGTGATGGTGGGAAGCCGCGCATGGGGTGGGGGGTGCAGCACGTGGCTGTAGGCGCGCCAACCTGAGGGCCGGGCCAGCGGGATTTCAGATCAGCCACGTGAGAAGAGGGGGCACAGGTGGTAAACCCCCCAAGCTGAAGGGAGTGGCTTTTCCAAGGGGTTCTGTGCCGACTTTATCAGCTTCCCTCACAGACCCAGTGAGGGGGGAGGACTTCAAAAGCGTGAGAGTCTGGAGTCAGACCCTGGGAGGAACCGGCAGACAGAAAGCAGGTATGGGGTGCGCATTTATCCTGAGGCTGGAACCCCCTCTACCCCTACCCCGAGACCACCGCCCCCCCTCCCCATGTGGAGCCTGGAGAAACTGCAGGGCATTGGAGTTTAGGGCCGCACTGCTTGGACTGTGTCTGCCCTGGGCCAGGCCGGGGCTGCAGGGGAGAGAACAAGAGTGGGGTCCCCATGGGCTCAGGCTGCCCAGCTCCCGCCTTAAGCAAACAGAGGCAGGGGTGGGAGCAACGGAAACCAAATAAATGTGTGTATGTGCGTGTGTGTTTGTGCATGTGTGCGCATGTATGTGTGTGTGTCTGTGTGTGTCTGTGTATTTCTTCAGGACGCAGTGGCCAGGCCTGGGCAGGGGGACCGGGCCCTGGCCACAGCTGTAATTGGATTCCTGTGCCAGTACATGGTGCAATGGCCCTGGTCTTGTGGTTAGCAGGTGCCAACCCCAGGCCCCACCGGCCGACTGCAGGGAGAATGGGGGCCACTCACCCTCCTTCCGCAGGCAGCGGGGCTGGGGTGCCATTCACCCACCTACCGCACGCCCCCACCAGGCTGCAGCGGGGCTGGGGGCCACTCACCCTCCTTCTGCACAACCCCCCTGGAAGCACTTCTTGAGCCGGCAGGACTGGCACTGGTCACGCTGATGTTGGCCCATCTGACAGTCCCAATTGGACCTGCAGGTGTAGCAGTGTTAGGAGCCGATTGTCTAATGAATATACAGGGTGTGTGTTTTTAAAGCCTGATAATTTTAGGCATAACTTTCTCCACGTTTTATATTCCTATATTTTATTTTTCATGTATCCATTTGAAAGGCAGAGATTAATTCTACTGTGTGTGTGTGTGGCAGGAACCCAATTCCTTGAGCCCTCCTGTGCTGCCTCCCAGCGTCTGCATTAGCAGGAAGTTGAAGACAGAAATGGAAACAACACTCAGACGCCCTCATTCCATTGTAGCAAGGTTGTCTCAAGGGGATTCTTAACCACTTGGCCAAATGCTAGCTCCTGCTTACTACTTTTTAAACACCACTCTCTTACATTACATAGGCCCAGGATCACAAAAATTACCAATTCCAATGTTGGCAAAGCCAATGAAAATGGAGCTCTCACAAAGAAAATGAAAGCCAAGCAAATTATTTAATTAGAAGTATTAGCTTGAATAAAATAATACTTTGAGTTTCATGTTTCATCAGGTTAGATAAGTGATGGATTTTCAATAGCAATATACACTGAACATAAAAAAGATGTACAAATATTTTCAACCATCAGTATTACACATTTGCAAAAGCAGTGGATGCTTGAATACTTCTACAAAAATGTGTTCCAAAATCATGTGATTAGTCTTTAAATAAAGGAAATGAATGTTTATCTCAATGAACCATTTCCAAAAGGGCAGAAATACAAAATAAAGACCCTAACAGGAACTGGATATGACAATAATTATCTTTGAAAATTCATTTTGTTTTAAGAACTGTTTCTGAAAACTGTATTTTTAAAAAAGTAAACAATATTCTAATGGGGAATTACTAACCATGATATAATAAAATATTTTCTGGAATTCTTGATCACAGTTTGAAGCCAGATTTAATTTAAAAAGTTACTAAAGGTGGGAAATAAGGCATACAAGAAAAACTATTTTTAATTTTTAAATGTATGTATATCTAAGCACATCAAATGTCAAAATGAGATTATTGAGAAAACACATGTAAATAGAGAATTATTAGATTTATTTCAAAAATTCTTATTGAATTTTTAATAGGCTCTCAAAACTTGATGTAGCAATCTATTTTTTCTGGGACCACGTTTGTTCCTTTGTCCAGGCCTGTTAGCATTATTTGGCAAAAGTTGAACGTTGAGGTACACGTGAGAGAATTATTACTCAATTTTCCTGGCCAGTTTTAGGTAAGAAATCAGGAAACAACCACAACCACCACAACAAACACCACTTTCTCAAGAGCATTTGCAGATCAGTTCTGCAGACTTCAAACGTTTTCAGGTTTGGAATGTTTAGACTACCGCTCTCATGCTAAATTCTCTGTGGCTTTCTTTCTATTTCTGAATTGCTTTTTACAAACAGAATGCAGCATAAGGGACTGACAGCAAAATACACTGTTTCCCAGATGGTTCAAATAATAACTATGCCAGTTGTTTGTATTTATATTGCAAACATCATATTTTCACCTAAGTATCACTTACCTCAAATGTTAACTGAATAGTTTTATAGAATTGTTTTTTAAGATTTATTTTCTTTGAGAGGCAGAGTTATTCTACAAAAAGAAATAGATATCTTCAATACAAGCATAATTTTAATTCCTTCAAGTGATTGATAGAAAGGCATATTTTGTACCTTTAATTTGAACAGGCTCTCCCCAAAATTAAATTAGATATATTGTTTACCAGTGTGATAAAATGTATCTCACAAAGAGAAAATATGATACAAAAATATAATTTACTTTATTTCTTGAATACTCATATATGTCTTGCTAGACTAAGTTAGAATAGAATCAATATATTTTTGTCAATCTAATTCTGAAATAAAATCAAATAATGAGTAATTTGGAAATGTTTATGAATTATTTTTCTGTTTATTTCTATGGAGGAAGGAGGAATGATGGTAATGTTTCCAAATTCTTCTGGTTAAATGTGGAACAGTTAAAAAATAACATGATATAGTTGTAAGTAGGTCTTAGGCATCCAATGCATGTACAACCATACATGACACGAAATGTATTAAGTTAATACACTCATTGACTTTTTTTTTTTTTGACAGGCAGAGTGGACAGTGAGAGAGAGACAGAGAGAAAGGTCTTCCTTTTGCCGTTGGTTCACCCCCACAATGGCCAGGATCCAGGTGCTTCTCCTGGTCTCCTAGGCAGGTGCAGGGCCCAAGCACTTGGGCCATCCTCCACTGCCTTCCCGGGCCATAGCAGAGAGGTGGACAGGAAGAGGAACAACTGGGACAGAACCAGCACTCCGACTGGGACTAGAACCCCATGTGCCGGCACCACAGGTGGAGGATTAGCCTATTGAGCCGTGGCGCCAGCCTATAATCATTGTCTTCTGATACCTGTGGTGTCCATTCCAATGAAGATTCTGATTTGCTAGCTCAAGGACTCTGGTTGGTGTGACTTTAAAACAACTATTGGATTGATTCACATATGTTAAACATAAATTTTAAAATATATGACTACTTTACTTATTTGTCGTGGCAGTTAGTGTTATCTTTTCTCTTTGCTTTGTAAAACACACAAAAACATTAATTTGCCATATTCTTCAAATTAAGAAACTGGTTTACTGTATGATGATGTTTAGATTCTCTTTGATCACCCAAAGATTGCTTTTTTTTCTTGCCATAATAAATCTACAAATGAAAAACTGATTCATTAATGATCTTGATCTGAATTAGCACAGAGCACTTGAGTCTGGGGCACTCTTAGATATGAATATTAAAATCTATAGAAATTAAGGAAATCACAATGGGGAGACCAAAATTATTTATAAAGGATCATTTATTAAACATTTTTTCACAAAATACAAAGATGGTTGTTCTGCAAGAATACATCACATCTTAAAAAATAATGTGTTTTTACTGAATTTAATTTGAAGACATTCAGAATTGTTTTGTCTATCCCCTTGGGGAGCCCATTTGGCTTTGCTCCTTGTCTGACACCATTTCTAAGAAGGAAGAAACATTTTCTTGTTAATTAAGTCATATTCATAACAGCTTTAATTTTATAGAAATAAAATCACAGTGTCTGCCACAACAAAGCTCTTTCCACAAAGTAACTGATTTGCCTATGATCCTATTTTTTTTTCAAGCTACAAGATAGGACGAATCAAGGAGGAGCTAGGTAAGTTGTTTAAAAACTTATTAGCAGCAGTTGATAGTAAATGCAACATAATGTTTGTTTTGTCTGTGGTACAAGAATATGTCATATCAGACTCTATCTACTGTATGTTTCTCTACTTGTACACAAGTAAGCACATATGGATTGTCTCAGATTGACACATGCATAAAAAGGCAGGAAGCTGGCCTGGCTGGCATTATCAGTGCCTATTTTCATCAGCTGAGAGTTTAAAGCAAGTTCATCTTCAACGATTTCACTCTGGAGGCATCTTGTGTAGAAATGTGTCATAATTTGTTCTTGGATACCCATTTAATTTTTCAGTACAAGCAAAGGCAAACATACCTGCTCACTGTCATACATACAACCAAACATCTCTGACTATTCAAAGAAAATTCACCTTCTGATTTTCATCATGGAAGCATCTTTGATAAGTGGCACTTAGTATAAATCCTCTATAAATCATACAAAACAGACCCATGATGCCTGAATTTGATAATATTAAAAATCATGGCCATGGCCATCTCTCTGTGAAAACTCTGTTGGGTAAGACTTGCCATCACGGTGCTTCTTTCCTGAGGATGGAGTTGGTCCTGTCTGTGTGGATCATAAGTGTGCATGCTCTGAGCTGTGGTCGCTGTTGTGGCTGTCTTCATTGTCCGGAGAGTCCCCTGTTTGCTGGAGCATGGCTGCACCGATCCCTGATATCTCTGAAGGGAACAGGGTTCCTTTCTTCACGTTCACCAGTTCCTTTTCTCAGGCAGCAGTGCCCAGCTGGCCCAATTTTACCCTCTTCCTCTTCATCCTCCTGTTCTGGAACCACACTTTCACCTTGGACAAAGAAAGGAAACACACGAAGCAAAACAGAACATTAAATTCAAGTGCTTTCTCCTTTTGGTCTACCTAGGAGAACCAGATTCTCAAAGGCTTACACGAAGACACCATGGAAGAGGAGTAAATATAAAAATAATCCCACCCTGAGTTTAATCAGGTTGCATGTTCGTGATAATAATTTATAAACATTCACAAGATGCACACAAATGATTACCTTTCATATTTAACAACAAAGGGAATTCATTGTAGTATTACCTCCCAGTTTTTGCTTTGTGGATTTAAAAATTAAAAATCACAATAATAAAGAGAAGTAGACAAGAAAGGGATTATCATTCAAGATGTCTCCAAGGTATTTGGTTCTGCTCTTGCATGATAAACCTGTGATGGAACCTATGTGGATACGTAGCCAGGAGCTTCAATAGGTTGAATGTTATGTGAATGTTCATCTTAACACACTAATGTGAAAAAAAAAATGTTTCCCAAGGTTGTATCAGTTTAGTTTTCTTATTCATTCCAGGGCATAAAGGTTCAAGTTCACCCAAATCTTTGCCGGCATTTGGATTTACCAGGTTCAACTTTTTTTTTTACAACACAATGACAATAAATGTTATCTTACTGTGCTTTTATCTTGCCTTTCCTGTTTTCTAATGGAGTCAAGTATCTTTGAAGAGTTTAGGATCCAGAGTTGGTGCCCATGTCCCATGTTGTAGCACCAGGAGTCCTGGCTGCTCTGTGTCCAATTCACTCCCTGCTGCTGCACCTGGAAAGTGCTGCCATTTGGGGAGTGAGCCGATGTATGGAAGGCCTCTCTCTCTCATTTCTCATAGATAAATTAACTTTGTTTTTTAAAAAAATAATGGCCCACTGTAGTGCTTCTATGAAATACCTCCATGTATCTGATATGAATTCTTTTTAAAATTAATCTTACTCTTTATGGACTTTAAAATGTCTGAGTCCTAATTTAATACCTTCAGTTGTATGGAAACTACTATCTTCTCTGTTTGTGCCCTCCCCTTTTCTTGGAGTATTTGTTGATGATCAGAAGCTCTTAATGTATTTATATTTACACACTGTTTCTTAAATGGTTAGAGCTATTGAAGGATACTCTCTGCTGAGGCCACAAATGTATTCTACATCTTCAAAGAGTTTAAGGTTTGCGTTTCAAATTGAACCTGTCAAACCAGGAAGTATTGATTTTAGTATACAGAGGAAAGCAATTGCTTCCATTTATTCTGTGTGAATAACAAGTTATTCTTGGGGCTGGTGCTGTGGTGCAGTGTGTTAACGCCCTGGCCTGAAGCACCAGCATCCCATATGGTGCCAGTTCGAGACCTGGCTGCTCCACTTCTGATCCAGCTCTCTGCTGTGGCCTGCAAAAGCAGTAGAAGATGGCCCAAGGACTTGGGCCATCTTTGGGCCCCTGTACACATGGAGAAGATTGGGAAGAAGCTCCTGGCTCCTGGCTCCTGGCTTTGAATCAGTGCAGCTCCAGCCATTGCAGCCAACTGGGAAGTGAACCAGTGGATGGAAGACCTTTCTCTCTCTCTCTCTCTCTCTCTCTCTCTCTCTCTCTCTCTCTCCCTCCCTCCCTCCCTCCCCTCTCTCTGTGTAACTCTTTCAAATAAGTAAATATTTAAAAAGAACAAGTTGTTCTAGGTAGCTTTTTACAAAAGTCACCATTTTCTCAGTGATCACTGTTTCAATTCCATCATCAATAAAGCTTCCATGTAGAAAGTGGCTTCAAAAAGCTCACAGAAAATGGAATTAAATGATAACTTCTTGTGTTCCAAGAGGTTTCTGAGGGTTTTTTTTTTTCAAGATTTATTTTATTTATTTGAAAGTTATGCTAATGGAGACAGAGAGAGAAAAACAGAGAAAGAGAAAAATCTTCCATCTGTTGGTTCACTCCCCCAAACAGTCAGATGAGCCCACAACCACATCTGGGTCTCCCATGTGGGTGGCAGGGAGTAAGTACTCAGGGCATTGTCTGCTGCTCTCCCAGGTGCATTAGAAGGGAGTTGAATCTGAAGCAGAGCAGCCAGAACTCAGACTGGTGCTTCACATGGGGTGCTGGTGTTACAAACAGAGGCTCAGTGCCCTGCACAACAGCACTGGCCCCATCCGTGAGCTTTTGAAGGCCCCTCATATGCACAGCTTTCTGCTCTACTCTGTTCTGTCCCTGGGTCAGTTTTTACCTGTGAGAACATCATATTTTCATTCTTGCTGTAATTTTATACCAGATCTTTGTATCTGATAGGGACAGGTCTGCTTCACCACCAAATATATTTCATTCTTTACACCAAATATATTTTGAATGTTCTGCATTTTCATATTTGAAATAATCTCAATTTCTGTGAATACACAGTGCCAATGGGAATGTGATGAGAAATAACTCAAATTTCCAAAGAAATATTTATGTCTGTAACCTTCAAATCACATGATTCATAAAAGTTAGTATAAATTCCTTAGAAATTTACACAATTCAATACTGAAATTGAGATGATTCTTAACTAGGGATTGTCACTGATTTCACTGCTGGGCTAAATTAACATCATGTGTCATTTATTACCTATCTATACACTAGTCCATTTGACAAAAATAATACAATATAGTAAAAATTTTATTTAAAGTTCAGTGGTGAGGGGCCAGCACTATGGCATAGCATGTAAAGCTGCCACCTGAAGTGCCAACATCCCACATGGGTGCCAGTTCAAGTCCTGGTCACTCCACTTACAATTCAGCTCTCTGCTATGGCCTGAGAAAGAAGTGAAAGATGACCCAAGTTGTTGGGCCCTGCACCCATGTGGGAGACCCAGAAGAAGATCCAGACTCCTGGCTTTAGATATGCTCAGCCCTGGCCATTGCTGCCATTTGGGGAGTGAAATAGCGGATGGAAGACACCTCTCTCTCTCTCTCTCTCTTCCTCTTTCTCTCTCTCTCTCTGCCTTTCAAATAAATAAATAAATCTTTAAAAAATATTTGATGAGAACTGACATATTATTACTGCTTAGTAATCATAAGGATCACTACATGCATCATTTTACAGCATATGTGCTACATGTGCTTTATTTCTAATACACTTTCCCCTCATGTTGTGAACATTATTTCTGTGTTATAAATGAGACAATTGAGGTAAAGTTTACATGAACATGACACAGATGGAAACTCTAACCCCAGGATTTAAACACTTATGTCTTTATCTGGCTCCAGAATTGGAGATTGTTTGTTTGTTTTATTCGAATTCTATCTCAAACTCCTGTTTATAGAGCATTCAGGATAAGAAGGTAAAGTACAGGATTGTGAAATGTGTGAGCACCATCCATATGGTGACTCTCATTCACGTAATTCCTCTACTTGCTGTGACTGGGTTGGTAAGTGGGGCGCTCTTTTCCTGCCCTGTACTTTAGGTAATTACACTACTCAACCTAATCACCATGTGAGCTTGACAGTGCAGGTTGCATTAGATCTGTTGCACATGAGCTGGGTACTACTCTTGGCTTCACTTCTGAGTTTTTGTGTGAATTTGGGAAAACCACACTTTTCTCTGTCTCAATTTTCATATTTGTGATATTGGAATAATGAGGCTTTCAAGATTCTTCATAAGGATATTTTCTCCATTGACCATTCCAGATTGGGGAAAAAAAAAAAAAACACGTAAGTCATCATCATAATCACTGTCACCAAGACTGAAATGTTCATGCAAAATAATCTTGACAGGAAACAAAAAATGGGAGGAATAGAGTTATTGAAATCCATGTTTATGTTCTTCTCTAGGAGAGGAGGTACAGTAATTCTGTAATACCAGCATCCATCTGTCATGTGAAATTTCACATGAGAAAATTCTAAGAAGAAGGTACAGATTTTAGGAATACGACTTTGTATTTAAGAGAAAGTATGTCTGTTGGTTTTCTTTCTCACCATATGATATTTTACCATTTAATTTTAAAATATTATTTGTTTTTATTCATTTGAAAGGCAGAATGAGACAGTGAGAGTGAAAGAGATTATCTTCCATCTATTGGTTCACTCCCCATAATCACAGGAGCCAGGAGTGGGCAATACCATTGTGAAGAGCCAAGAACTCCACCTAGGTCTCCCACCTGGGTGGTAGGGACCCAAGTAATTCATCTATCATCTGATGCCTCCCAGGGTGAGCATTAGCAGGAAGTTGTATAGGAAGTGGAGGTGTTACTGGAATCCAGACACTTTTCACTACATGGACATCCCAAATAATGGCTTAACAGGTGCATCACAACAAATGACTTCCATTTTAATTTTTAAAATAGACATAGTGGAAAATAAGAGCCATGTACCTATAAATAGTAATACACATTTACACATATAAATATATGCATATACATTTATATACACATATTTATGTGGGAAAAATCTTTAATGATTTTATAGTAATTGTAATGCCTTATATACTATTTTCTTTGAGAGTTACACTGCATATTTCATACCAAAATTCCACAAATTTAGTAATGGAACAAAAAAGACAACAGATACATAATGGACACATCTTGTAGAAAATGGAAGGACAAGTACAGAACTCCAAAAGTCAACACATTTCCATTACCATTCAAATATACTAAGAAGATTGGAGTGAGTTGAAATAAGAGGAAGATTTGGGGGAGACATGTTTCTTTATCTTCATCTCAAGATGAGCAAACACAATCTGAAAAAATAATTCCAGATTATAAATATTTCTATTAAAATAGTGTCATCATGGTAGACTTATACATAAAAATTTTTATAGTTCAAGTTAGTATCACTGTATTAATCCAGCTTCATTGACTGGAATGAAAAAAAATTATTTTTCTACTTTTGTTTTGATGGCAGCTGAAGTATGAAGTGTCTTCAAACTGTTTAGGGAAAGTGTGTGTTTTGAAAAAAATTATTCACTGTGTTCAAAACTTTTTGCACCAAGATGAACTTTTAATTTTGTTTTCCACTTTTTGAAATTCCTTTGTATATTCATCCAAATGCCTAAGACTTCAGCTTTTCAAAATAAGTATTCTAATGATTTTTAGTGAAAATATACAAGCATGGTCAAGTCACTGTTTCTCAAACAGCTCTTGTGCTGACTGTTGATGTACAATGTAATACTTTATCCATTTTAGTATTTTTTTTTGTTCTAGTACCATTGGTTGAACTCTGTAATTAACACACAATTATTCTTAGGTGTTTAAATTTTAACTGAAAAGTGATCCCTGTTAGGAATTTGGAAAACATTATGCTGAGTGAAATAAGCCAATCCCAAAGGGACAAATACCACTTGTTCTCCTTGATAGGTGACAACTAACTGAGCACCAAAAAGGAAACCTGTTAAAGTGAAATGAACACTATGAGAAACGGTGACTTGATCAGCCCTCACCCTGACTGTTGATGAGCAACTTGATATGTTATCCCTCTTAGTATTTTTTTTGTTTGTTCTACTTAATACTTTTGGTTGAATACTGTAATCAATACACAATTCTTCTTAAGTGCTGAAACTTAACTGAAAAGTGATCACTGTTAAATATAAGAGTGGGAATAAGAGAGGGAAGAGATGTGCAATTCAGGACATGCTCAAGCTGACTTACCTCAAACGGTAGAGTTAGAAACATATGCAGGTGCTTGGTATAATTGGAGCTATTTTATTTATTACTTTACCTGGACAAAAAGACAAATAAAACTATAGGTAAAATTCAATTTCACAAAATTGCCTTAAAATAAAAAAATTTGAAGAGGAAATAGATTCTTCAATTCATCAGTGGTTATCCAAAATATTATTCTATTTATGGAAACTATCTCTAACTTATAATAGATCCCATGTGTATATGACCAGATATCACACATTAAAGGCTACGAGGTACCAAAATATTCAGGCACTTCGTTAGCAGGAGCTACATCACTGGAATGTTCAAAATCTGAAGCTAAGAAAATGTATCGATGTTTATATTCATAAAACAAGGATGAAAAATAACTTAGGTAATCATAAAACTGATTCAGAGAATGGTATCTTACACCCAAGTAAAGCGTTTTGTCAAATTTCATTGTGTTCACTCAATGGCAGTAGCCAACATTTTAAATGATGCTGAGATTTATTTTTATTGGGAAGGCTAAAACTTAAGGTTTCAATAGGGGCACCGGTTTGAGTCCTGGCTGCTCCACTTCCAATCCAGCTCTCTGCCGTGGCCTAGGAAAGCAGTAGAAGACAGCTCAAGTCCTTGGGCCCCTGCACCCACGTGGGAGACCTGGAGGAGGCTCCTGGCTCCTGGCTTCGATATACTTCCAGTGTTGTGATAAAAGCCAATGTTTTCAAGCACAGAGGGAAAAGGGGTAATGAACAAAACATGTTTTTTTTTTTTTCAGTTTAAGAGTAGAAATCAGCTTACAGGGTGTCAACATAATGGCCTCCATTCATAGTTACTATTAAATAAAGATTAAATGTTAAATATTTAGCATCAAATTTCTAATCTGAAGGAAAACTTATATATTGTCATATCTTGCACTTAATAGTTTTCCTTTTCAAATATTTTAGAGATTTACACAGAACTGGAAAATATTCCCATTTTTATTTACATTCTTCCTTTCATTTATTGATGGCTTTCAACAATAAAGCATCTTCGCTTCGAAGCGTTCTTACCCCAAAATTAATCTACTACTCCAAGAAAAAGATTCTATAGTTTTGAGACTTTTAAATTGTTCAACATTATCCTTAATCTTTGAGATGCAACAGAGTATTTTTTTCTACTCTAAAGAAAATACTAAAATAGACAACTCAGTAACACAGAAATGAATAGTAAAACACAATGATGGAATATCTAGGAAAAATTACAATATGATGCACAATCAGTTTGAGTAAGATGTAACTTAGAGTTTAACTTTCAGTTTATTAAGTGCACTGTGAACCTGTCATTCTACAATGCCAGGCATATAGACAAACACTGTTCCACAACAAATGTTTTATGAGTTGGTAGCTATAAATAAAATATTTGCCATTCTACAAAAATCTAATATAATGCAACATCTAATAAAATTCATGTCCCCAAATCATGTCCTGTTTTGGATTAAGTTCTGATTTTTAGGAAATACATACTTATATTCACTAATTTGAAAGAACATACTTACAATATATATTGTATATCCCCCCCACACACACACACAAAAAAAACTAGCATTACACCGATTAATCAATTTTAGTTATTTTAACTGAAAGTGGGCAGTTTATACCCTGTTGCCACACTGCTTGGAGAACAATCAAATGCATTGGAAGCCAAGCAATTGACACTATTTATAGACATTCTCAGAACCACCTACTTTGTACTGATTGTTTTAAGCACCACTGTAAACTTTCGATTTTTAAGAGTCCCTTTGAAGATGTAGCAGATGTTGGCTTGCTAATCATGCTGGAAAGCATAGCGGGTTCAAAGTTACAAAAATGTTAACATATATAAATTAGTATTAAACTTGGTTATTTTCAATTGTCAATAAACTATAATGAAGGCCTAAAGTCCATAAATATTTGTTTCTGAACCCTTAAGCTTCTATGATTTGTACGTGTGTGCATTCATGTGTGTTTGTGAAAGGGAAATGCATATAAACGCGTACTGGGAAATGTTACACATTGTACTTTTAGCATCATTACTGTGAATACAGATGCGAGGTTTATAAATATTTGGGTGCTTTTCAATATTTCTAGTGATTCAAATGCTGTTAGAATTTAGCATGGTCATTAACACTACATGTACAGTTCAGTGTTAGATTCAGGCATTCAGACTTTACCATAGTTGTATGCATCATGTTCACTCTCCACTATAACTAGACAGTGATTATAAACTTTATGACCAAATGCACATGATCTCCCCAATGCATGATCTGCATTTTACTTAACACAATTTCAATTTTCCAGAGTTCAGAAATCAACTTCATTGTAGGTTTTAGAAATATTAGATGGAGCAGGGGCAGGCCCTATAGGGCGAGGAGGGAAGCGGGGTCCCGCACTTGAGGGCAACAAGGGGAGCTGGGCCCAGGCCCTGGAGGGCAAGAAAGCCAGAGGGTCAGGCCCTGAAGGCGGGGAAGGGAAGGGAGCCTGGTACAGGATGGTGAGGAGGGGAGCAGGGCCTGGCCCTGGAGGGTGAGGAAGGGAGAAGAGCCTGGACCTGGAGGGTGGCAAGGGGAGCACGGACCAGGCCATGTAGGGCAAGGAAGTGAGCAGGGTCTGGCCCTGGAGGATGGAGAGGGGAGCAGGGAAGGACCACGGAGGGTGAGGAGGGGAGCAGGGCCTGGCCCTGGAGGGTGAGGAGGGCACCAGGGCCTGGCCCTGGAGGCAAAGAGGTGAGCTGGGCCTGGACCTGGATGGCGAGGAGGGCACCAGGGCCTGGCCATGGAGGGCAAGGAGGGGATCAGGGCCCAGGCCATGGAGGGCAAGGAGGGGATCAGGGCCCAGGCCATGGAGGGCGAGGAGGGGATCAGGGCCCAGGCCATGGAGGGCGAGGAGGGGATCAGGGCCCAGGCCATGGAGGGCGAGGAGGGGATCAGGGCCAATCCCTGGAGGGCGAGGAGGGGATCAGGGCCAATCCCTGGAGGGCAAGGAGGGGAGCAGGGCCCAGGCCCTGGAAGGCGAGGAGGTGAGCAGGGCCTGTCCCTGGAGGGAAAGGAGGGGAGCAGAGTAGGCCCTGGACAGCGGCAGGAGGAGCAAGGCCTGGCCCTGTAAGGCAGCAAGAGATGCGAGGCCTGGCCCTGGAAGGAGAGGAGGGGAACGGGGCCCATGCCCTGGAGGACAGCAATGCCCGTTCAAGAGGGGCATGGGGCCTGGCCCTTCAGGGCAAGGAAGGTAGCAGGGCTCGGCCCTAAAGGGCGAGTAGGGGACTACGGTCCTGCACTGGAAGGCAGCTGAGGGAGAAGGGCCCGGCACTGGAAGGCAAGGAGGGGAGCAGGGCCCGACCCTGGAGGGTGGCGGGGGGAGCAGGGCCTGGCCCTGGATGACAGCAAGAGGTGCGGGGCCTGGACCTGGAAAGCAAGGAGGGGAGGAGGTTCCATGCCCTGGAAGGCAAGGAGGGGAGCAGAGCCTGGCACTGGAGGGTGAGGAGTTGAGGAGGGCCCAGCCCTGGAGGGCAAGGAGGGGAGGGGGGTCAGGCCCTAGAATGTGGCAAGGGGAATGGGACCAGGCCCTGGAACGCAGTGAGGGGAGCAGGGTAAGGCCCTGGAGGGCGTGGAGTGGAGTGGGGTCAGGCTATGTAGGGCAGCGGGTGGAGCAGGGCAAGGCCATGGAGGGCAAGGAGGGGAGCAGGGCCAGGCCCTGGAGGGTGAGGAGGGCAGTGGGGCTCAGGCCCTGGATGGTAAGAAGAGAATGGGGCACAGGCCCTTATGGACTAGGAGGGAGGCAGGGCCCATGCCCGGGAGGCAGTGATGGCAGTGCCCGAGGGGAGTGGGGCCTGACCCTGGAGGGTGAGGAGGGGAGGGGGACCTAGCCCAGGATTGTAAGGAGGGCTGCAGGGCCCTGGAGGGCAAAGAGGGGAGCAGGGCTGGGCCCTGAAGTGTGAGTAGGGGATCAAGGCCCGACCCTGGTGGGCATCAAGGTGAGCAGGCCCAGGCACTGGAGGGCAAGGAGGGAAGCAGAGCCTGGCCCTGGAGGGTGAGGCGGGGAGATTGGTCCTGCCCTGGAGGGTGGCAGGTTGAGCAGGGGCTGGCCCTGGAGGGTGACAAGAGGAGCAAGTCCTGGCCCTAGAGGGCAACATGGGGAGAGGGTCCATGCCCTGATTGGCAGCGATGCCTGTTTATGAGGCCTGGGCTCTGTTCCCCTCTTCACCCTCCAGGGCCAGGCCCTTCTCTCCTCAGGAACAGCCATCACTGCCCTCCAGGGCATGGGCCCTGCTCCCCTCCTCACCTCCAGGGCCTGACCCCACTCCCCTCCTCTTTCTCCAGAGCTGGACCTTCCTCCTCTCCTCACCCTCCAGGGCCTGGGGCCTTGTGCCCTCCTCACCCTCTAGGGCCAGGCCCTGTTCCCCTCAGGCATGGCCATCGGGCCCTGCAGGGCATGGGCCCAGCTCCCCACTTCACCCTCCAGGTCCAGGCCCACTCTTCATGCCGCCCTCCAAGGCTGGACTCTGCTCCCATTCTCACCCTCAGGGCCAGGCCCTGCCCCTTTCAGACATGGCCATCACTGCCCTCCAAGGCTTGGGCCCCACTCCCCTCCTCACCCTCCAGGGCCAGGCCCGCTCATCTTGCCGCCCTCCAGGGCAGGGCCCTGCTCCCCCGCTGCCCTCAAGTGCAGGACCCCACTCCCCTCCTTGCCCAAGAAGGCCGGGCCCCACTTCCCTCCTCGCCCTCCAGGGCCAGGCCCTGCTCCACTCTCCTCCCTCCATGGCTGGCTGGGCCCTGCTCCCTTTGCCGCCCACCAGGGCCAGGTCCTGCTCCCCTCCTAGCCCTCCATGGCCCTGCCCTGCATACCTCCATGCCCTCTAGGGCAAGGCCCCACTCCCCTCTCTCATGGCCCTCACTTCCGTCCTGGGCATGGGCCATGCTCCCCTCACTGCCTTCCAGTGTCTGACCCTGCTCTCCTCCTTGCACTCCAGGGCCAACCCTGCTGCCTTCCTCACCCTCCAGGGCTAGGCCCCGCTCACATGTACACCCTCCAGGACCTGGGCCCACTCCCCATGATGCCCACCAGGGTCGGGCCTCGCTCTGCTACTCAGGCTCCAGGGCCCAGCCCTGCTCCCCTCCTCACCCTCCAGGGCCAGCTCTGCATCCCTTCTACCATCCCAGGCTAGGCCCCCCTCCCCTCCTCGCCCTCCAGGGTCAGGCCCCACTCCCCTCTGGCACGGCCATCACTGCCCTCCATGGCATGGGCTCTGCTCCCCTCCTCGCCCTCCAGGGCCTGAGCCCCGCTGCCCTCCTCACCCTCCTTGCCATCCATGCTTGCTCCCCTGCTTGCCATCCATGGTGCTGTCCCCTCCATTCGTTGCCCATCAGAGCTTGACCCCACTCCCATCCACACTCTCCAGGGCCTGACCCCGCTCCCCTCACTGCCTTCCAGGGCCTCACCCAGAAATCCTCGCCACCAACCAGGGTCTGACCCTGCTTCCCTATTCACCCTCCAAGGCCTGGCCCTACTCACCTCCATGCCCTCCATGGACTAGGACCCACTCACCTCACTGCCTTCCAGGGACTGGCCCTATTCTCCTCGCCACCCTCTAGGGCCTGACCCCGCTCCCTCCCTCGTTCCCCAGGGCTGGACCATGCTCCTCTCCTTGCCCTCCAAGGCCTGGGGTCCGGTGCCCGCCTCACCCTCCAGAGCCTGGGGCCTGGTGCCCTCCTCACCCTCCAGGGCCAGGCCATGTTACCCTCAGGCATGGCCATCAGTGCCATCCAGGACATGGTCCCTGCTCCCCACTTTGCCCTCCAAGGCCGGGCCGCTCCTCTTGCCTGCCTCCAGGGCAGAGCCCTGCTCCCCCACCACCCTACAGTGCAGGACCCCAGTCCCTTCCTTGCCCTCCAGGGCTGCACCTTGCTCCCCAACTCACCCTCTAGGGCCTAGACCCCGCTCCCGTCTTTGCCCTCCAGGACCACGCCCTGCTAACCTCCTGGCCCTCTAGGGCCTGGAACCTGCTCCCCTCTTAACCCTCCATAGCCCTGCCCTGCATTACTCCATGCCCTCTAGGGTAAGGCCCCATTCCCCTCAGTCGTGGCCATCACTACCCTCCTGGACATGGGCCCTGCTCACCTCACTGCCTTCCAGGGCCTGACCCTGCTCCCCTCCTCGGCCTCCAGGGCCTTTCCTGCTGCCTTCCTTGCCCTCCAGGGCCAGGCCTGGCACCCCTCCTTACCATCCGGGCTAGGCCCCCCTACCCTCCTCACCCTCCAGGGTCAGGCCCCACTCCCCTAAGGCATGGCCATCACTGCCCTCTAGAGCATAGGCCCTAGTCCCCTCCTCGCCCTACAGGGCCTGTGCCCCATTCCCTCCTTACTCTCCAGGGCCTGAGCCCCACTGCCCTCCTTACCCTCCGGGGCCAGGCCCCGCTCCTCTTGCTGCCAAAAAGAGCCGGGCCCTGCTCCCCCTGCCACCCTCCAGTGCAAAACCCTGGTCCCTACCTTGCCCTCCAGAGCCAGGGCCTCTCCCCTCCTCAACCTAAAAGGCCAGTCCCTGCTCCCCTCCTCACCCTCCAGGGCCAGGCCCGACTCCCTCCTTGCCCTCTTGGGCTTGGCCACACTCCCCTCAGGAAGGGCAACACTGCCCTTCAGGGCATAGGCCCTGTTCCCCACCTCACGCTCCAGGGCCAGGCCCCACTCCCCTTGCAGCCCACCAAGGCTGGTCCCTGCTCCCCTCCTAGTCGTCCAGTGCCTGGCCCCTGCTCCTATTGCCCCCGACCAGGGCCAGACCCTGCTTCCCTCCTTACCCTCCAGGGCCTGGGACCACTCCCCTTGATGCCCACCAGGGTCGGGCCTCGCTCCGCTACTCAGGCTCCAGGGCCCAGCCCTGCTCCCTTCTTCATCCTCCAGGGCCAGGCCCTGCACCCCTCCTTACCATCCGGGCTAGGCCCCCCTCCATTCCTTGCCCTCCAGGGTCAGGCCCCACTCCCCTCAGGCACTGCCATCACTGCCCTCCAGGGCATGGGCCCCGCCCCCCTCCTCATCCTCCTGGGCCTGTGCCCCATTTCCCTCCTTGCCCTCCAGGGCCTGGCTCTGCTCAACTCCATGCCCTCAAGGTCCTGCCCCGCTCCAGCTCCACTCGCTGCCCTGCGTGGCCTGACCCAGTTCCCCTCCATGCCCTCCAGGGCCTGACTCCACTCCCCTCCCCTCCAGGGCCTGGCCCAGATCCCCTCGCCATCAACCAGGGCCTGACCCTGCTCCCCTATTCGCCCTCCAAGGCCTGACCCTGCTGCCTTCCTTGCCCTCCAGGGCCAGCCCCCGCTCACCTGCATGCCCTCCAGGGTCCATTACAGGACCCTGCTCCCTTCCTTGCCCATGAGGGCCGGGCCCCACTTCCCTCCTCAACCTCCAGGGCCAGGCCCTGCTCCACTCTCCTTACTCCACGGCTGGCTGGGACCAGCTCCCCTTGCCACCCACTGGGCCCTGCAACCCCTGCCTCCCTCCAGTGAAGGACCCCACTACCCTCCTTGCCCTCCAGGGCCACACCCTGCTACCCTCCTGGCCCTCTAGCAACTGGACCCTGCTGCCCTCCTAGCCCTCCATGGCCTTGCCCTGCATACCTCTACACCCTCTAGGGCAAGACCCTATTCCCCTCAGTCATGACCATCACTTCCCTCCTGGACATGGGTCCCACTCCCCTCACTGCTTTCCAGGGTCTGACCCTGCTGCCTTCTTTGCCCTCCAGGGCCTGGGCCTTCTCGCGTTGATGCCCATCAGGGTCAGGCCTCGCTATGCTACTCAGGCTCCAGAGCCCAGCCCTGCTCCCCTCCTCACCCTCCAGGGTCAGGCCCCACTCCCCTCAGGCATGGCTATCACTGCCCTACAGGGCATGGGCCCCACTCCCCTCCTTGCCCTACAGGGCCTGTGTCCCATTCCCTCCTCACCCTCCAGGGCCTGGTACTGCTCACCTCCATGCACTCCAGGGCCTGGGCCTCATTCCCTCCGCACGCTCCAGGTCCTGACCCCGCTTCCCTCCTTGCACTGCATGGCCCTGCCCCGATCCACTCGCTGCCCTCCAGGGCCTGATCCCATTCCCCTCCATGCCCTCCAGGGCCTGACCCCGCTGCCCTCCCTGCCTTCCAGGGCCTGGCCCAGATCCCCTCGCCACCAACTAGGGCCGGCCCCGCTCCCCTACTCGCGCTCCAAGGCCTGGCACTGCTCACATCCATGCCCTCCATGGCCTGGGCCCCAATCCCCTCACTTCCTTCCAGGGCCTGGCCCTGTTCCCCTCGACACCCTCCAGGGACTGACCCCGCTGCCCTGCTGGCCCTCCAGGACCTGACCCACTCCCCTCCTCGTTCCAGCGCCCGGGCCTGCTCACATCCATGCCCTTCATGGCCTGGGCCCTGTTCCTTCCTAGCCCTCCAAAGCCTGGGCCCAGTTCCCTCCTCACCCTCCTGGAACAGACCCTGCTCCCCTCCTCACCTCCAGGCCTAGGCCCTGCTGCCCTCCTCACCTCCAGGGCCAGTCCCTTCTCTCCTCAGCCATCACTGCCCTCCAGGGCATGGGCCCCACTCCCCTCCTCACCTCCAGGGGCAGGCCTGCTCCTCTTGCCAACCTCCAGGGCAGGACCCTACACCACCCCCGCCTCTCTCCTGTGAAGGACGCCACTCCTCTCCTTTCCCCGGAGGGCTGGGCACTGCTCCCCTCCTCGCCCTCTAGAGCCTGAACCCTGCCAGCCTCCTTGCTTTCCAGGGAAGGGCCTTGCTCCCCTCCTAGCCCTCCAGTGCTGGGCCCTGCTTCCTTCCACACCTTCAGGGCCTGGGCCCCACTCCCCTTACTGCCCAGCAGGGCCTGACCCCGCTCCCCTCCTTGACCCCCAAGGCCTGGCCATGCTCACCTACGTACCCTCCATGGACTGGGTCCCGCTCCCCTCACTGCCTTCCAGGGCCTGACCCAGCTCCCCTCCTTGACCCCCAAGGCCTGGCCATGCTCACCTACATACCCTCCATGGACTGGGCCCCGATCCCCTCACTGCCCACCAGGGCCTGACCCTGCTCGCCTCTTTGCTCTCCAGGACGTGGCCCTTCTCACATCCATGCCCTCCATGTCCTGGGCCCCGTTCCTTC
The DNA here is from genome assembly GCF_051225735.1 of Oryctolagus cuniculus. NCBI lineage: Eukaryota > Metazoa > Chordata > Mammalia > Lagomorpha > Leporidae > Oryctolagus > Oryctolagus cuniculus. The sequence goes on along the minus strand of NC_142885.1, from coordinate 21,807,157 downwards.
CTAGCTCTCCAGAGTGTGGTCTCAGTTTCCTCCTCACCCTCCAGGACTGGACCCTACTCCTCTCCTCACCTCCAGGGCCTGGGTCCCGCTCCCCTCCCTTACCTTCCAGGGCCTGGCCCAGATCCCCTTGGCACCAACCAGGGCCTGACTCTGCCCCCCTCCTCACCCTCAAGGACCTGGCAATGACACATCCATGCCCTCTATAGCCTGGCCCTGTTCCCTACTCACCCTCCAGGGCCTGGGTCCTGATCCTCTCACCACCCTCCAGGGCAAGGCCCTGCCCCCTCCTTGCACTCCAGGGCTGGGCCCCCTCTGCTAATTGCACCCAAGGACCAGGCACTGCTCCCCTCCTCACCATCCTAGGCAAGGCCCCACTCCTCTTCTTGCCCTCATGGCTCAGGCAGTTTCCCCTCCTTGCCCTCCAGGGCTTGGCCCCCATCCCCTCTCACCCTAAAGGGCCGGGCCACGCTCCCCTCATCGCCCTCAACAGCCTGTACCTAGCTCCCTTCTACACCCTCCAGGACCAGGCCTCACTCCCCTCCTCAACCTCAACAGCCTGTACCTAGCTCCCCTCCTCGCCCTTCAGGGCTGGGCTCTGCTCCCCTCCTCACAGTCCAGGGCTGGACCCCACTCACCTCAGGAACATCACTGCCCTCCAGGATATTGGTCCCGCTCCTCTCCTCACCCTCTATGGCCAGTCCCCGCACCTACTGCCACCCTCCAGGGCCAGGCCCAGCTGCCCTTGCTGCCCACCAGGGTCAGGCCCTGCTCCCCTCCTAGGCCTCCAGGGCCTGGCCATGCTCCCCTCCTCACCCTCCAGGGCCAGGCCCTACTCCCCTCCTCACCATCCTGGGCCAGGCCCCACTCCCCTCCTCCTCCAGAGCCTGGGAGCTGATCCCCTCACTGCCCTCTAGGGCCAGGCCCTGCCCTCTCCTTGTCCTCCAGGACCGGCCCCCCCTCCCCTATCGCAATCATGGACCAGGCCCTGCTCCCCTCCTTGCCTTCCAGGGCCTGGGCACTGCTGCCTTCCTCACTCTCCAAGGCAAGGAATGGAGCAGGTCTCATATACTGGAGGGCATGATGGCCATGCCTGAGGGGAGTAGTTCTTGACCTTGGAGGGTGAGGAGGGGAGCAGGGACAGAACTTGGAGGGCAAGAAGGGGAGCGGAGTCAGGCCCTGCTTGGTGGCAAGTGGAACGGTCCATGAACTGGAAGTGGAGAGAGAATGGGGCACAGGCCCTGGAGGGCGAGGAGGGGAGCAGAGCCCATGCCCTGGAGGGCAGTGATGGCCGTGCCTGAGGGGAGTGGGGCCTGACCCTGGAGGGTGAGGTGGGGAGGAGGGCCTAGCCCAGGATTTTAAGGAGGGGTGCGGGGCCTGGCCCTGCAGGGCAAAGAGGGAGCAGGGCTGGGCCATGGAATATGAGAGGGGAGCGAGGCCAGACTCTGTGGGCATCAAGGTGAGCAGGCATAGACCCTGGAGAGTGAGCAGGGGAGCATGGCCTGGCCCTGGAGGGTGAGGAGGGTGCTGGGTCCAATCCTAGAGGGAGTTCAGGGGAGTGTGGCCCAGCCCCTTAGGGCAAGGAGGGGATGGGGCCCAGGCCCTGGAGGGTGAGGAGGGCCTGGGCCCTCCAGGGTTGGCTGTTCCTGAGGGGAGAAGGTTCCGGTCCTGGAGGACGAGGAGGGAACTGGGCCCAGGCTCTGGAGGGCTAGGAAGAAACGGGGCCAGGCCATGGAGGGCGTGGATGTGAGCAGGGCCAGGCCCTGAAAGGCGAGGAAGGGAACGCGGTCAGGCACTCTAGGGCAAGGATGGGAGTGGGGACAGGTCCTGGAGGCTACAGAGGGGAACAGGTCCAGGTCCTGGAAAGCAATGAGGGGATTGGGGCCCAGGCCAATGATGGCATGGATGTGAGCAGGGCCAGGTCCTGGAAGGCGAGGTGGGGAGTGGGGCCTATGCTCAGCAGCGCAGTGATGCTCTTCCTGAGGGGAGTGGGCCCTAGCCTGGAAGGAAGTGAGGGGAGCGGGACCCAGGCCCTGGAGGGCGAGGAGGGGAGCAGGGCCCAGTCCCAAGATGGCAAGGAGGGGAACAGGGCCAGGCCCTGGAAGGCAGTGAGGGGAGTGGGACCCAGGCCCTGGAGGATGAGGAGGGGAGCGGGGTCAGGTCCTGAAGGGTGGCGAGGGGAACAGGGCCAGGCCCGGGAAGGCAGTGAGAGGAGCGGGACCCAGGTCCAGGAGGGCGAGGAGGGGAGCAGGGTCAGGTCCTGGAGGGTGGCGAGGGTAGAGGGGCAGGCCCTGGAGGCTGGCAAGAGGAACTGGGCCAGGCCCTGAAGGCAGTGAGGGGAGTGGAACCCAGGCCCGATGGGCCAGAAGGGGAGTGGTGTCCTGCACTGGAGGGCAGCAGGGTCAGAAGGGTCCAGCCCTGGAAAGCTGCTAGAGGAGCAGAGCCAGGCCCTGGAGGGTGAGGTGGGGAGTTGTGCCCATGCCCTGAAGGGCAGTGATGCCATTCCTGAGGGGAGTGGTACCTAGCCCTGGAAGGAAGTCTGGGGAGCAGGACCCAGGTCCTGTGAGGAGGGGAGCGGGGTCAGGCCCTGGAGGGTGGTGAGGCGAACAGGGATAGGCCCTGGAAGGCAGTGAGGGGATCAGGGCCCAGTCCAATGAGGGCATGGAGGTGAGCAGGGCCAGCCCTGGAGGGCAAGGAAGGGAGTGGGGTCAGGTCCTGGAGGGTGAGGAGGGAAGCAGGGTCCCAGGTCCTGGAGGCCGAGGAGGGGAGCGGGTTCAGGTTCTGGAGGGCGAGGAGAGGAGAGGGGTCAGATCCTGAAGGGTGGCGAGGGGAACAGGGCCAGGCCCTGGAAGGCAGTGAGGGGAGCGGGACCCAGGTCCTGGAGGGCAAGGAGGGGAGCAGTGTCCTATACTTGAGGGCGGCATGGGGAGCAGGGTCCGGCACTTGAAAGTGGCAAAAGGAGTGGAGCCTGGCCATGGAGGGTGAGGTGGGGAGCAGGGCCCAGGCCCTTAAGGTCAGTGATGCCCTTCCTGAGGGGAGTGGGCCCTAGCCCTGGAAGACAGTGCGGGGAGTGAGACCGAGGTCCTGGAGGGTGAGAAGGGGAGCAGGGCCCAGTCCCAAGAGGGCAAGGAGGGGAGCGGGTCCCAGGCCCTGGAGGGCAAGGATGGGAGAAAGGCCTGACCCTGTGGGGTGATGAGGGGAGCTGGCCTGGCCCAGGATGTCAAGGAAGGGAGCTGGGCCTGGACCTGAAGGGAGAGTTGGGGAGCAGGACCCAGGTCCTGGAGGGCAAGGAGGGGAGCAGGGTCAGGCCCTGGAGGGTGGCTAGGGGAATGGGGCCAAGCCCTGGAAGGCAGTGAGGGGAGGGGAACCCAGGTCCTGGAGGGTGAGGAGGGGAGTGGGGTCAGGCCCTGGAGGGTGAGGATTGGAGAAAGGCTTGACCCTGTAGGGTGATGAGTTCACCCGGCCCTGGAGGTCAAGGAGATTGGGGCCTGGCCCTGGAGGGCGAGGAGGGGAGTGGGGCCCATGACCTGGAGGGCAGTGATGGCCGTTCCTGAGGGGCGTGGGGCCTGGCGCTGGACTGTGAGGAGGGGAGCAGGGCCCAGCCCTGAAGGGCTAGGAGGGGTGTTGGGCCCAGGCCATGGAGGTTGAGAGGAGTGGGTCCTGGTTTGGAGGGCGTGGAGGGGAGTTGGGTGAAACCCTGTAGGGCGAGGAGGGGAGCAGGGCCTGACCCTGTAGGGTGAGGAGGGGTGCTGGGCCCAGCCCTAGAGGGTATTGAGGGGAGCGTGGCCCGGCCCTTTAGAGCAAGGAAGGGATGAGGCCCAGGCCCTGGAGGGTGAGGAGGGGAGGCTGGCCTGGCCCTGGTATGCAGCATGGGGAGCAGGACCCAGGCCCTGAAGGCAAGGAAGCGAGCAGGGCCCAGCACTGGAGGGCTAGGAGGGGAGCAAGGCCCTTCCCTGGAAGGCAGGGAGGGTAGCAGGGTCCAGGCCCTAGAGGATGAGGAGGGGAGCAGTGCCTGCACCTCTTGGCCAAAGAGGGGAGTGCGGTCCTGACTGGAGGGCAGCGGGGGAAGTAGGGCCCTGCCCTGGTGGGCCAAGAGGAGCAGGCCTGGCCCTGGAGGGTGGTGATGGCTGTTCCTGAGGGGAGAAGTGCCTGCCCCTGGAGGGTGAGGAGGGCAGAAGGGCCTAGGCCTGGAGGTGAGGAGGAGAGAAGGTCCCAGTCCTGTAGGGTGAGGAGGGGGCAGGGACTGGCCCTTGCGGGCCTCGAGGAGATCAGGTCCCAGGCCCTGGAGGCGGAGGTGGGGAGGAGGGCCTGGCCCAGCATGGTGAGGAGAGGAGTAGGGTCTAGCCCTGGGGGGCAAGGAGGGAGCGAAGCATGGCCCTGGTGGGCAGCAAGGGGAACACAGCCCAGGCCCTGGTGGGCAAGGAAGTGAGAAGGGTAAGGCCCTGGAGCACAACAAGGGGAGTAGGCCTGCACTGGAGGGCAGCAGGGAGAGTAGGGCCCTGTCTTGGCTGCAGAAAGAGGAGTGGGCCTGGCCCTGGAGGGTGAGGAGAGGAGCAGGGTCAGGCCCTAGAGCATGAGGAGGGGGCAGTGCCTGGCCCTTGAGGGCCGCGAGGGGATCAGGTCCCAGGCCCTGGAGGGGGAAGTGGGAAGGAGGGCCTGGCCCAGGACGGTAAGGAGGGCATGGCCTTGGTGGGCAGCAAAGGGAGCACGGCCCAGGCCCTGGTGGGCAAGGAAGTGAGAAGAGTAAGCCCCTGGAGTGCGGCGAGGGGAGCAGGACAGGGCCATGGACGGCATAGAGGGAAGCAGGGTCCCGCACTGGAGGGCAACAAGGGGAACAGGGCCCAGGCCCTGGAGGGCGAGGATGGTAGCAGGGCCCGACCCTCTAGGATGAGGAGGGGAGTTGGGCCTGGACCTGGAGGGCCAGGAAGGGACCATAGCCAAGGCCCTGGAGGGCTAGGTGGGGAGCAGTGTCCAGCACTGGAGGGTGGTAAGGGGAACGGAGCCAGGCCCTGGAAGGCAGTGAGGGGATCGAGGCCCAGTCCGTGGAGGGCATGGGGTTGAGCAGGGCCAGGCCTTGGAGGGCACGGATTGGAGCGGGGCCCAGGCCCTGTTTGGCAAGGAGGGGAGCAGGGCTCAGGTCCTGGAGGGCAAGCAGGGGAGCAGTGCCCGGCGCTGGAGGGCCAGGAGGGGAGCGGTGTCCAGCTCTGGAGGGTGGCTAGGGAAGCGGGGCCTGGCCCTCGAAAGCAAGGAGGGGAGAAGGGTCCAGGACCTAGAAGGTGAGGAAGGGATCAGGGCCCGGCCCTGGAGGGCAAGGAGGGAAGCTGGGTCCTGCACTGGAGGGCAGTGGTGGGAGCAGGGTCTGCCCTGGTGGGCAGAAAAGGAGCAGGGCCCAGGCTCTGGAGGGCAAGGAAGTGAGCAGGGTCAGGCTCTGGAGGGCTGCGAGGGGAGCAGGGCAGGGCCATGGAGGGCATAGAGGGAAGCAGGGCCCCGCACTGGAGGGAAATTAGGGGAGTGGGGTCTGGCCCTGGAGGGTGAGGTTGGGAGCAGGGCCTGACCCTGGAGGGCGGGGAGAGGAACGGGGTCCAGGAGCTAGAGGGTGAGGAGGGGAGCAGAGCTGACCCTTTTGGGCAAGAAGGGGAGTGGGATCTTGCACTGGAGTGGGGCGGGGGAGTAGGGCCCTGCCCTGGAGGGCAGCAGGAGGAGCAGGCCTGCCCCTGGAGGTGAGGAGGGGAGTGGGACCATGCCCTGGAGGGCAGTGTTGGCTGTTCCTGAGGGGAGAAGGTCCTGGCCTTGGAGGGTGAGGAAGGCAGCAGGGCCTAGGCCCTGGAAGTGAGGAGGGGAAGAGTGTCTGGTCTTCGAGGGTGAGGAGGTGAGCGGGGCCTGGTTTGGAAGGCATGGAGGGGACCTGGGTTAGGGCCTGGAGGGTGAGGAGGGGAGCTGGGCCCAGACTTGGAGGGCAAGGAGGGAACTTGGCCCAGGCTCTGGAGGGCTAGGAAGGAATGGGGGCCAGGCCATGGAGGGCGTGGATGTGGAGGGCAAGGAGGGGAGCGGGGACAGTTCCTGGATGGTGAGGAGGGGAGTGGGGTCAGGTCCTGGAGGGTGATGAGGGGAGTGGGGTCAGGTCCTGGAGGGTGAGGAGGGGAATGGGGCCAGGCCCTGGACGTTGGCGAGGGGAACGGTTCTAGGCCCTGGAAGGCAGTGAAGGTATCGGGGCCCAGACCTGGAATGCATGGAGGTGAGCAGTGTCAGGCCTTGGAGGGCGATGCGGGTGGTGTGCCTAGGCCCTGGAAGGCAAGGATAGGAGCAAGGCCTGACCCTGTGGGCTGAGGAGGGTGCTGCTGGGCCCAGCCCTTGAGGGTGTTGAGAGGAGCATGACCTGGCTTTTTAGGGCAAGGTGGGGATGGGGACCAGGCCCTGGAGGGTGACGAAGGGAACTCAGTGGCCCGTGAGGGCAAGGAGAGGATGGGGGCCTGGCCCAGGACTGTGAGGAGGGGAGCTGGGTCTGGTCCTTGAGGGCAATTAGAGGAGGGGGGCCGGCCCAGGAGGGCAAAGAGGGGGCAGGGCCTGGCCCTGGAGGGCTGGGAGGGGATCAGGTCCTAGGCCCTGTAGGCGGAGGTGGGGAGGAGGGCCTGGCCCAGGATGGTGAGGAGGGGAGTAGGGTCTAGTCCGGGAGGGCGAGGAGGGGAGCGGGGCATGGCCCTGGTGGGCAGCAAGAGGAGCACAGCCCAGGCCCTGGTGGGCAAGGAAGTGAGCAGGGTAAGCCCCTGGAGCACAGCAAGGGTATCAGGGCGGGGCAATGGAAGGCATGGAGGGAAGTAGCATCCTGCACTGGAGGGCAGCAAGGAGAGCGGATCCGGCCCTAGAGGAAAGGAGGGGAGCAGGGCCCAGGCCCTGGAGGGCGAGGAGAGGAACCGGTCAGGTCCTGGAGGGTGAGGAGGGGAGCGGGGTCAGGCCCTGTAAGGCAGTGATGGGAGCAGGACCCATGCCTTGGAGGGTAAGGAGGGAAGCGGGTTCAGGTCCTGTAGCACAAGGAGGGGAGCAGGTTCCAGGACCTGGAGGGCGAGGATGGGAGCAAGGCCTGACCCCGTAGGGTGATGAGGGGAGCTGGCCCAGCCCTGGAGGTCAAGGAAGGGAGCGGGGCCTGGGCCTGGAGGGTGAGGATTGGAGCGGGGCCCATGCCCTGGAAGGCAAGGAGGGAAACTGGGCCCAGGCCCTGGAGGGCGAGGAGGGGAGCGGGTCAGGTCCTGGAGGGCAAGGAGGGGAGCAGGGTCCTGCACTGGAGGGCGAGGAGGGGAGCAGGTCAGGTCCTGGAGGGCGGCAAGGAAAGCAGGGCAGGGCCCTGGAGGGTGAAGAGGGGAGCAAGGCAGGGCCCTGGACAGCGAGTAGGGGATCGGGGACTAGGCCCTGGAGGGCAAGGAGGGGAGCAGGGCAGGGCCGAGGAGGTGAGGAGGGTACGGGGCCCAGGCCCTGGAGGCTGCGGTGGTGAGCTGGGCCAGGCCTTCAAGGGCAAGGAGGGGAGCAGGGCCCAGGCCCTAGAGAGCGAGGAGGGGAGCAGGGTCTTGCCCTAGAGAGCGAGGAGGGGAGCAGGGCCGGGCCCTGGAGGGCAAGGAGGGGAGCCGGGTCCTGCACTGGAGGGCAGCGTGGGGAACGGGGCCCAGGTCCTGGAAGGCAACAGGTGAGCTGGGCCCGGCCCTGGAGGTGAGAGATCTGAGCCTGGATCACGGTTCACCTATTTTAGACTGGGCCTCCATCTTGTTATTTGGGCCTGATAGCCACCCTCCAGGCCAGACACCACTCCCCTCCTCACTCACCAGGGCCTGGGCCCTGCTCCCCTCAGCGCCTTCCAGGGCCAAACCCAGCTCCCCTCCTTGCCCTAAAGGGCCTTGGCCTGCTCCTCTGCTTGCCCTAAAGGGACTGGGCCCTGCTCCCCTCCTTGCCTTCCAGGGCCAGAAAATGCTCTCCTAAGGTGCAGACCTCCTCGCCCTCCAGGGCCCGGGCCCAGCTCAGCTTGCTGCCTTCCAGGGCTGGAGGATGCTCCCCTCACAGCCCTCCAGGTCCGGACCCCGCTCCCCTCCTCACACTCCAGGGCCTGGGCCTTGCTCCTCTGCTCGCTCTCAAGGGGCTTGGCCCCACTCCCCTTCTTGCCATCCAGGGAATGGGCCCCGCTCATGTCATCACCCTCCAGGGCTGGACCCCGCTCCCTTCCTCGCTATCCAGATCCTGGGCCCCGCTCCCCTCCTCACTCTCCAGGGACGGCACCACTCCCACCTCACACTCCAGGGCCAGTGCTGTGCTCCCCTCACCGCCCTCCAGGGCTGGGCCCTTCTCCCCTCTTTGCCCTCCAGGGAGTGGGCCCCGCTTCCTTTCTAGCCCTCCAGGGCCTGTGCCATGGTCCTTTGCTTGCCCTCCAGGCACTGGGTCCTGCTCCCCTCGTTGCCCTCCAGAGCCCAGCCGGGATCCCCTCCTCACCCTCCAGGGCCTGGGCCCTATTTCCTCCTCACCCTCCAAGGCCTGGGCCCTGTTCCCTCCTCGCCCTCCAGGGCCATACCCTGCTCCCCTCCTCACCCTCCAGGAAATGGGCCCCACTCCCTTCATCGCCCTCCAGGGACTGGACCCCGCTTCCCTCCTTACCCTCCAGGGCCAAACTGTGCTCCTCCTCTAACCTTCCAGGGACTGGGCCCCACTCCCCTTGCCACCCTCCAGTGCCGGACCCTGCTCCCCTCCTCGCTGTCCAGGGATGGGTGCCACTCCCCACCTCGCACTCCAGGGCCTGTGCCCTGCTCCCCTAGCCACCCTCCAGGGCTATACCAGGCGCCACTCGCTGCCCTCCATGGCCAGACCCCACTCCATCCTCACCCTGCAGGGCCTGGGCCCTGCCCCACTTCTCTCCCTTCTGGGAGAGACCCCACTCCCCTCCTGGCCCTCAAGGGCCTGGTCCCTGCTCCCCCATCACCCTCCTGGGAGTGGGCCCTGCTCCCCTTGCAGCCCTCCAGGATCAGACCCTGCTCCCCTCCTCACTCTCCAGGGCCTGGGCCCTGCTCCACTCCTGGCCCTCCAGGGCCTGGGCCCTGCTCCACTCCTCGCCTTCTTGCCAAGCTCTGCTGCACTACTCACCCTTCAGGGCCTGGCCCCGCTCCCCTCCTCACCCTCCAGGGTCTGGGTCCAGCTCCCTTCATCGCCTTCCAGGGCCAGACCCCGCTGCCCTCCTTGCCCTCCAGGACCTGGCCCTGCTCCCCTCTGGCCCTCTAGAGCCTGGGCCCACTCCCCTCCTTGCCCTCCAGGGCCTGGCCCTGCTCCCCTCTGGCCCTCCAGGGCCTGGGCCCCACTCCCCTCCTTGCAATCCAGGGGCAGACTCTGCTCCCCTCCTCAGTCTCCAGGGCCTGGGCCCTGCTCTACTCATGACCTCCAGGTCCGAAGCCCGCTCCCCTCCTCGTCCTCCAAATCCTGGGCCTTGTACCCCTCCTTGCCCTTTTTCATTTTACCTGCTCTGACTCCCCATACTGAAGGCCTCAATGAACGCCCATGCAAATACAGCCTGTTCAGGCTGCACTGCTTCACTCTGCAGTCTGTTCATCAGGAACTCCATGCAGTCACTGCCACAATTCTCCTGCTTCTTAAAGTTGTTCTGACCCACAGCTGATTTTAATTTCCTCCCACTCTACCTCGTTAATGAGCTCTACCCTCTTCCCCCCAGCCCTCCAGCCCACTACTCTCCTAAGATAGAGAATCTGCAACAATCTTGCCTCACTGCCAGCCATTCACATCCTGTCTTCCTACCAGGTGTGAGAAGAGCAATTTTCAACTAGAAAAAATTATATCCCTCTCTTTTTTTTTTTTTTTTTTTGACAGGCAGAGTGGACAGTGAGAGAGAGACACAGAGAGAAAGGTCTTCGTTTTGCCATTGGTTCACCCTCCAATGGCCGCCGCGCCCAGCGCGCTGCGGCCGGCGCACCGCGCTGATCTAATGGCAGGAGCCAGGTGCTTCTCCTGGTCTCCCATGGGGTGCAGGGCCCAAGCACCTGGGCCATCCTCCACTGCACTCCCTGGCCACAGCAGAGAGCTGGCCTGGAAGAGGGGCAACCGGGACAGAATCCGGCGCCCCAACCGGGACTAGAACCCGGTGTGCCGGCGCCGCAAGGTGGAGGATTAGCCTAGTGAGCCGCGGCGCCGGCTGAACTATATCCCTCTTAAAACCTATCACTATTCATGAATTCTATCGATTCAGATGTAAGCAATTATTTTATTTCGCTCTCAACCATTCAGAGAACATACAGATGTATGCACATATGACATTCCTGATGGATGTATCTAAAAATAAATTTCTATTTAATATTAACCTATGAAAACAGATCATAACAATATGCTCCTGAATTATTTGGAAACAGATTCACTAAGTAGTTTCTATACAAGTGTTACCTATTAAATCTCCTTTTTATAATTTCTTTCAGTGCTAGTTGCTTATAGCATTCATAAAAGTATATAATCTTGTGGCCAGCACTGTGATGTAGCAGGTAAACACATCACCTGCAGTACTGGCATCCCATACGGGTGCAGGTTTGAGTCCTGGGTGCTCCACTTCTGATCCAGCTCTCTGCTATGGCCTGGGAAAGAAGTAGAAGATGGCCCAAGTCCTTGGGCTCCTGAACTCCCATGGGAGACCCAGAAGAAGCTCCTGGTTTCTGGCTTTGGATCAGCTCAGCTCCAGCTATTGTGTTCATCTGGGGAGTGAACCAGAAGATGGAAGACCTCTCCTTCTCTTTCTCTTTCTCTCTCTCTCTCTCTCTCTCTCTCTCTCTCTCTTTCTCTGCCGCTGCCGCTGCCTCTGCCTCTGCCTCTCTGTAACTCTGACTTTTAAATAAATAAATAAATCTTGAAAATATAAATCATCTAATATGGTTTCCTCCTCCTATCTTGAATCTGAATAAAATGTGAATGTGAATAAAACATAAGCTGGACAGTGGCCATGGGGTAGGGGATGGAGGGAGAGTTGACGAGGTCAAGGTGGGAAGGCTAGGTTAACACTGTGACTCGCAGGGTTTTATAGTAACAGATTGCTGGTTTACTCACTGTACAGGTCCATCATTTGTGGCAGGGGACTCTGCTCACAGAACTCATACTATCTTTGTTACCCAGGCGTGCCAAGCAAGAATAGTAGAATCCTGTCCCATGATAGCACAAGGAAAAGGGAACATGGTAACACAAAACCTATCCCTTTCAACTTCTTCCTCACATGGCTCTCCTTAGTCAACACAAGTTAGTCAAGCCTAACCTACACCTGGGAGGGGAAGTGGCTGCTGATCAAGTGTATCTTTTTAAAATTGAATTTATTTCTTTGTATTGCAGATCAAAAGCAACAGCAAGAGAAAAAGGGAGAGAGAGATTTTCCAACTGCTGGTTCACACTCCAAATACCCGCAACAGCTGGGACTAGGCTAGGCCAAAGTCAGGATCCAGGAACTCACTCCACAAGGGTGGCAGGAACTCAAAGACTTGGACCATTTTCTGTGTCTCCTGGGCACATTCATAAAAGCTGGAAAAGAAGAGTGGCAGGGACCCAAACTAAGCATTTGATACGGGACATGGGCACTGTAAGTATTGACTTAACCTACTGTGCCACTACGCTCACCCTAATAAAGTTTATTTTATGAAAGATTCTGTACGCAGCAAAACTCATGTTCAATTCATATGAATATGAATTATGAGCATGTTCTTAATTTTCTTTGTTGTTTTCACCTGAATCTTTACTGTTTCTGAAGGTAAGTTCTTTCTCTCACTAAATAAAAAGCTTAAAATTTTAAGAAAAAAAAGGACAAGTGCTAAAACTCTTCCCATACTAACCTACATAAGAATTTAGAATTCTATATCTTCCCACTGAATTGATAACTATATCATTATGAAATCTCTCTGAATATATCTAGTAATAGTTCCTGCATGAAAGTCTGTCTTGTCAGATCTCAGGAGAGTCTTCTATTCAAAATGTGCAGGTATATTTTCAACATTTTTACTCTTAAACATTTAAGGATTGTATCCTAGATAGCAAATAATTAACTGTTTTTCCATTAAATAAGAAAATTTTGATTTCTAGCTGGATCACTTAGTTAATTTACATTTAAAATTTTGTGATATGTTTTACCTGAATTTAGCATCTTACTTTGTTTCCTGTTTTAGTAGTTTCCTCTTCTCCCTCATTTTGAATCTATACAGTTTGTTACTTAATTTCCTCTCCATTGGTTTGTTGGTTATGTATTCCTTAATTATTTTTGTGGTTACCCTAGCAATTGTCAGATTTACTGCTGACTTATCATCAGTATTTCAAATTTACTACTTTTTACAACACTAGAATCATATTTACTGTAATTGTTTCACTTTCATCTTTTTTCCATTATCAGAATTTAAATTATACACATTTTGAACAATCCATGTGATTGCTTTCTAAAGTCAATAACTTAAATTTACCCCTACATTTAATCCTTCTGTTGTCTATCATTCCTGCTTATATTGTTTTGCTTTTATCTTAGATTGTTTTTCTTCTGCCAAAAGCAAAACTCTTTTAAGAATCATTTTCATACAAATTTCTTGCCAAGGTATTTTTTTAAGATTCATTTATTGTCTGAGAATAAGCAAGACAATGAAACAGATATAGATTTGATAGATAGATAGATATGTAGATAGGTATATAGATAGATGGCAGATCATCCGATAGAGATAGAGAAAGAGAGAAAGAGAGAGAGCTCCCAATCTGGTAAGCAATTTAAATGACTACAGTGATTGGGGTTGTGCCAAGCCAAAGCCAGGATCTGAAAGCCTAGTCCAAGTCCCCATATGTGTTGCAGGAACTCAATTACTTGAACCATAACCTGTGCCTCACAGGGTCTGCATTACTAGGAAGCAAGAATCAAAAGCTGTAGGTGGGTATTGAATCCACGTACTCTGGGGTGGAATGTGGGCATCTTTACTGGCCTGTTTAACTGGGAGACCCAACACCTTGCCCCACTGCACTTTATTTGGTACATAAACCTATGTACAAGAGAGGTTTTCACAAATTTGATGGAAAACGCATATTTTGAAAAATGTACATGAATTCCAAAGCTACAGCAAAATAACTATTTTATTACCAGTTCTACACAAAATTTTTGAAGTTCACTGCTATTTTGCCTTCCTTGGTAAAGTTTACTCTTGCTTGTACACTTCTAGGTTCCTCTAGTGCTTTCTTCACCTTCAGTCTGTTGCTCCATGGTTTTTTTTTGTCTCTGAGAAGCTGACTCTCAGTCTCACTGCTGTACTTCAGAAAGCAACATGAGTTGAGCTTTTCGCTGGTATTAAGAGGATCTCTTACATTTCAGTTATCAATACTTGTTCTAGCTCATAATGAGATGTGGTTTTCATTGAATATATCCTGTTTACAGTTCACAATAGTTAGTAACAAGCCCTGAGGAGGGCGGACCCTTAGCCTGGTATCACAGAGGAGCTGATGAGCCTGGGGCTGCCCAGCAGGGGCACAGGAGACCTGGGGGAAGCTCAGGCCCCTCTCCCTAGACCCCAGGGCCCAGCCAGAGGCAGCTTGGGACCCTGTCTCAACTCCAGGGCTGACCAGAGGCAGCTCTGGCCTGTCTCCCTAGACTCATGGGCTGGCAAGTGGGGGACGTAGTCCTGTCTCCTGACCCCAGGGCTGGCCAGGGGAAGCTCGGGCCTGTCTCCCTCTTCTACAGGGCTGGGGCGGGGAAGCAGCCCAGGCCTGTCTCCCTAGACCCCAGGACCAGCCGGGGGCAGCTCAGTCCAAAATCCCTACACTCCAGGACTGGACGCTGGGGGGCTTAGGCTTGTCTCCCGACCCCAGGGCTGGCCGGGGGCAGCTCGGGCCTGACTCCCTAGACCCCAGAGCTGGCCAGGGAGCCTGGGCCTGTCTCCCTCTTCTCCAGGGCTGGGGGGGGTTGGCCCGGGCCCATCTCCCTAGACCCCTGGGCTGGCCTGTGGGGGGCTTAGGCCTTTCTCCTGACCCCAGGGCCAGCCAGGGAGCTTGGGGCTGTCTCCCTCTACTCCAGGGCAGGGGGGGGGGGTTGGCTCAGGCCTGACTCCATAGACCCAAGGGCTGGCTGGGGGCAGTTCAGGCCCATATCCCTAGACCCCAGGGCCAGCCAGGGGCAGCTTGGGCCCGGGTCTCGACTCCAGGGCTGGCTGGGGACTGCTTGGGCCAGTCTCCCTAGAGCCCAGTGCCTGCTAGGGGCAGGTTGGGCCTGTCTCCCTCTTCTCCAGGGCCAGGGGCTTGGCCCAGACCCGGCTCCCTAGACCGCAGGGCTGGCCGGGGGCAACTCATGTCTGTCATGACCCCAGGGCTAGCAGGGTGGAGGGGGTGGCCTGGGCCCATCTCCCTCGACCCCAGGGCTGGCCGGGGGACGCTCAGGCCAGTCTCCCTAGACCCCAAGGCCAGCCATGGGCAGCTTCGGCCTGTTGCCCTCTTCTCCAGGGCCAGGGGGTGGGCGGCCCTGACCCATCTCCCTAGACCCCAGGGCTGCCCGGGGCAGCTCAGACCTGTGTCTTGAACCCAGGGATGGCCGGGAGTGGCACGGGTCCGTATCCTGACTCCAGGGCAGGCCAGGGGCAGCTCGGACCCGTGTCTTGACCCCAGGGATGGCTGGGGGCAGCTCAGGCCCGTCTCCCTAGACCATAGGGTTGGCCAGGGGTGGCTCAGGCCTGTCTCCTTTGACCCCAGGGCCTGGCCGGGGGCAGCTTGGGCTCATGTCTCATCCCCAGGTCTGGCCGGGGGCAGCTTGGGCCAGTCTCCCTAGACCCCAGGGCCAGCAGGGGGCAGCTTGGGAATGTCTCCCTCTTCTCCAGGGCTGGGGTGGGGGACAGCCTGGGCCATCTCCCTAGACCGCAGGGCTGGCCAGGGGCAGCTCAGGCTCATGTCTCAACTCCAGGGCTGGCCAGGGGCAGCTCAGGCTCATGTCTCAACTCCAGGGCTGGCCAGGGGCAGCTTGCGCCTGTCTCCCTCTTCTCCAGGGCTGGGGGGGGGGGGCAGCCCGGGCCCGTCTCCCTAGACCCCAGGGCTGGCCGGGGGCAGCTTGGGCCCATTTCCCTAGAGCCCAGGGCCAGCAGGGGGCAGCTTGGGACTGTCCCCCTCTTCTCCAGGGCTGGGGTGGGGGACAGCCTGGGCCATCTCCCTAGACCGCAGGGCTGGCCAGGGGCAGATTGGGCCTGTCTCCCTCTTCTCCAGGGCTCGGGGGGTGGGGGGGGACGGCCCGGGCTCATCTCTCTAGATCCCAGGGCTGGCCGGGGGTGGCTCAGGCCCTTCTCCTGACTCTAGGACAGCTGGGGGCAGCCCAGGCCTTCTCCCTACACTCCAGAGCCTGCCAGGTGGCAACTCAGGCCAGTGTTGGACTCCCAGGCTGGCTGGGGGCAGCTTGGGCCTGTCTCCCCCTTCTCCAGGGCTTGGGGGGGCAGTCCGAGCCTGACTCTCTAGATCCCAGGGCCGCTTGGGGGCAGCTTGGGCCCATCACTCTAGATCCCAGGGCTGGCTAGGGGCAGCCTGGGCCCGTGTCTCTACTCCAGGGCCCATCTCCCTAGACTCCAGGGTTGGCCAGTGGGGTCTTAGGCCTCTCTCTCTCTCTCTCTCTCTTTTTTTTTTTTTTTTTGACAGGCAGAGTGGACAGTGAAAGACAGACAGAGAGAAAGGTCTTCCTTTTTCTGTTGGTTCACCTCCCAGTGGCCACTGTGGCCAGCGCACTGCTGCCGGCACACCATGATGCTGATCCGCAGCCAGGAGTCAGGTGTTTCTCCTGGTCTCCCTTGCAGGTACAGGGCCCAAGGACTTAGGCCATCCTCCACTGCACTCCCGGGCCACAGCAGGGAGCTGGACTGGAAGAGGAGCTACTGGGACAGAATCCGGCATCCCGACTGGGACTAGAACCCAGGGTGCAGGCACCGCAGGCAGAGGATTAGCCTATTGAGCCACGGTGCCATAGGCCTGTCTCTTGACCCCAGGGCTGTCCGAGAGCAGCTCGGGCCTGTCTCCCTAGACCCCAGGGCCGGCCATGGAGCTTGGGCCTGTCTCCTTCTTCTCCAGGGCTGGGGGGGGGGGGTGGCTCGGGCCCGTCTCCCTAGACGCCAGGCCCGGCCAGGGGCAGCTTGGGCCTGTCTCCCTCTCTCCAGGGCCGGGTGGTGGCAGGTAGCTAGGGCCCATCTCCCTAGACACCAGGACTTGCAGGTGTTTGCTCGGGCCTATCTCCTGACTCCAGGGCCAGCTGGGGACATCTTGGGTCCCTCTCCCTAGACCCCAGGTCTGCCAGGTGCTTGGGCTGTCACCCACCCCTGTCACTTATCACTGGTGTCCCCGGGAACCAGGTAACGCGGCAGCCACTGGGCCATCCCAAGGAAGTGGCACCTGAGCTCGCACCTGCCCACCTCCAGCCGTGTTCAAATTAATCTTGGCCATTACCTCATGTCTGGTTTCCGTTGGCAACCAGCCAGGCTCTGGGCATGACCCTCTCCAGTAGACAGCTTCTGCCTCCTGGGGCCTGGCCGCGGCTGCCCTCGTGGCTTTTGGCATGTGACCCTGGCCTTCCTTGGGGTGATCCCGGGGCCGGCGGGCGGCTGGGGGCTGGGGTGCCCAGGTGAGCCCAGCTCAGAGGGCTAGGCAAGTGCTGGGGGTGGGGGTGGAGATCAATGGGTATTGATTGGGGGAGGGGCTACAGAGGAGGAGGCTTGGGGGCGGGCTAGGGGCTGAGTGGCACACTGCCAGGAATAACACCAATGGGGGAGGAAGTGCGGACAGAGCTGGAATCAGCCCTGATGGGGCCCAGAGCGGGGCTCTGGCTTCCTGCCCCCTCCCTGGCTGCAGGGAGCGGGCGGCACCTGCCCTCACACCCCCCTCCCAACAGTCACAACCTGTCCCAGTGCCCTGACCCACTGTGGACCCCCCTCCCTGTGAGCCCTGCAGGGAGGCCCCTCCCCACCTCTCCCTGCACCCTGGCTCCCCACCCCATCCTCGCTGGGGCCTTGCTTGGCTTGGTTTCCCTCTGCTCTCAGGCAGGTGGCGGGGGAAGAGTTAGGGCCAGGCCTGAGCCCTATTAGCTTTGGTTTCTGAATCAATTAGGAGCTCAAAGCCCCCACTGGAGGGGGTCTGGGCCCGGTCAGTGCCGCCCCGGCTCCCAGTGACCTGGGTGTGGGAGCTGCTGGCCCCTGCCCTGTGCCCGAGGCCCAGAGGGGTGCAGCAGGGTCCAGCCACGGCCTCGGGGACCTCCCCCACATGACCTGGAGCTTCTGGGCTGGCTTTTCTGTGCATCTGAGACCCCCTCCCCAATAACACGGTGAGGGGCTGGGGCTCTGGGGCCCCTCCTATTGTCTCAGGCCCAGGGTCCCCTAAGGCGGGCAGGTTGGGGGACACATGGGCCCCGGGGTCACTCACCTCCCTGCTCTGAGCCCCTCCCCGGAGCAGGGTCTCCCCCCAGGCCACTGGGCCTGGGGCACAGGGTGGGGGTGAGGCAAGTTCCAGCCGATGGCTGTGTGACCCTGGGCAGGTCCCCGGACTCTCTGGGCCTCTCCCCATCTGGACAGATGTTGGGCAGGAGGCAGGAGGGGGAGCCCAGGAGAAGGCAGCCCAGGCTCGCTGGAGGACCCTGGAGCCCGGGCTGTGGCTGGCAGCAGAGGTGGGCAGGCTCCCCTCTCCTCTCCGTGTGCCCCCCAGGCCAGGCCGGCCCCTCTGCCAGGCTCCCAGCCCCCCTCCGGCAGCCTCTCAGCCCCTACCTGTACCTAAAAGCTGCCCACAGGATCCCTTGGTCCTAATCCCAAAGGAACGGTTTGCAGGGAACATGTTGGTTGCAGAGTAGGCTGCAGGGAGGAGAGCGACCAAGAGCCCATTAGCGAGGGGCCGGCCAGGTCCAGAGAGGGTGTCCGCTGCCTGGGGTCACACAGCCGGCCCTCTGCACGCACTCCCGCGGCACCCCGCACCCCGCGGTCCTGGGGGCCGCCTGTCACGGAAGGCATTTGGTAACTTCCAAACTGCTGCGTGGGGCAAGGCAGGACAGCTGCAGGTCTGCAGGCCTCACTCCCTCACTCTAATCATGCCCAGGGCACTTGGTCAGGGGCTGCAGAGGGGGAGGGGAGCAGGGGCCTGGCCAGGCCTGGGGGCAGGAGCCTGGGTTTGTGGTCAGAGCCCCGTGTGGCTTCCAGGGAGGGGATCTACGTGCTGTCCACATCTATTAAGTGCCTACTGCATGCCAGGCCCTGGGCATGGCCCAGTTCACCCCCAGGGGAGTCTTCTCAGGACACAGTTGCCCTCCCCCACCTCACAGGTGAGTGGGCGGGGTAAGCCTGGGCCTTCAAGCTGGCTGAGGCAGGATTTGAATCTGGGGCCAGCTTCCTGGCAATTCAAGGGAAGCTGGTTCCTGGCCTGGGTGTGAGAGGGGGCGGGGCAGGGCGGACAGAGGTCACCAAGCTGTGATCCAGGGTTCTCAGCTGGAAAAGTATAGAAGGGGGTAGGGGGCTTCCAGGGCCAGGTGGAACCCTCCCTTGCACTGGGAGATGTGGCCCATGGCGGGCTGTGCACAATGCCAGCACCCACGGAGTGCTGGTTCGAGTCCCGGCCGCTCCACTTCCCATCCGGGTCCCCAGCTGATGGCCCAGGTGCCTGGGCCCCTGCACCTGCGGGGGAACCACGGATGGAGCTCCTGGCTCTGGCATGGCCCTGCCCCAGCCATTCTGGGAGTGACCCAGTGGACAGAACACCTGTACCTCTCTCTCTCTCTCTCTTCTCTCCCCCCCCCCCCCGCCCCCAACTCTGCCTTTCAGATAAATCATAAATGTATCCTAAAAATACCCAGAATGGAGTGGGCCAGCCCGGGGCTCTGTCCCCCTGAGTCCCCAGAGCTGTGAAGTCCGGATCCTTGTTCCCGCAGCCCGCAGACGCCTGGGGCCTGAGACCCCTGCGCCCCCTGTGCTGCCCACCCCCCCGCGCGCGCGCGCCCGGCTCCTCTGGCCCTGACCACGTGGCCCCGGCTCTCTGGAGGGCAAACCGCGGGTCCTGCAGGGGAGCCCTGATTCCCACCGGCTTCCTGGGAGGCGGCTCCCCCTAGCTGATAGGAGGGAGACGGGAAGGAGCCCAGTATGTGCGGGGGGAAGTGGAGGGAGGAGTGGACAGGCGCGCCGCCCCTTCCGCTAGACTGGTGCCAGAGCCTGCGGGGAAGGGAGGAGCGCTGCGTGCCCCGCTGAGCGGGGGTGGGGGGCGGCCGCGGAGGGACCAGGGCGCCGGCAGGGCCACGGGGGTTGGGCAGGCCCGAGACCGGATGGAGGTCCAGGGGGCTGGGACCCCTGTACCCCTCCTCCCTGTCTGTTCACAAGGTGCCACCTCGCCCGCCGCTCCCAAATGCGAAACCCCGAGGGCAGGACGCGCATCGCTGCGGGGGCCTGGCAGGAGACAAGGAGAAGGAATCTGCGGCTGCCCGCGGACCCCTGTCCCCGGCGCCGCGCCCCTCCGCCGCCCGTCGGCCACCCCGCACTCACCGGTCCAGGCTGCTGGCTGGCCGGGTCGCAGGCCAGCGACATGAGATCTTTGAGCGGGTCCTGAGGGTTGAGATGCGGCGGGTAGCGGATGGCCGTGTGCGGGAAGTAGGTGGACGCCATCTGCTGCAGGATGGACGTGGTGGGGAAGTGCAGGGCGGAGGACGGGTGCGGACTCCGGACGATGCCTACGCGGCGGGGCGGTGAGCGCGGGGCTTGGGCCCAGCGCTCCGCCCTGGCCCCGGTCCCGCTCCGCGCCTGTGTGTGCGCTCTGCCCCAAGTCTCTGGCCCCGGCCCCGCGCCGGTGTGCGCGCTCTGCCCCAAGCCCCTGGCCCCGGCCCCGCGCCGGTGTGCGCGCTCTGCCCCTGGCCCCCGCCCAGCCCCGCGCTCACGGCTGTGCACGGCGATCACGGGCTAGTGGTGCTGCGTGAAGCTGCACAGGCGCGGCGAGTCCTGGGGCGAGGGGCTGTTGAATGGCGACTTGTCCATCTCCGTCTTTTTCATGGGCGACAAGATGCCTGCGCGGGGCGGGGACGCCGCTGAGCCGCGAAGAGCCCCAGGCCCCCGCCCGCGTGAACGCAGCCTCGCACGTCTGCTGCTCACTCCCCAGCCGCCGGCTTCAGCTGGGAGCTCCGCTCCCTCGGGTCTCCCCAAGGGCGCGGCGACTACAGCCCGAAGCCGCCCCCGGCCCGCCCTGTGGGGCCCCAGGGTCTGTGCCCCAAGCCCGCCCTGCATACTCCCTTCTGTCCTTGGCCGCCTCCCCCTCCCCAGGCAGGGGCCTGCCCGCCGCCCCCCACACCGCCCTCCGCTGGGAGGGGCGTCACTGGGACTTCTCCGGGGCCCAGGCCAGCTGGGCTAAGGGCTGAGCCACTCCCGGGGGTCTCATGGCCCACCTGGTGCCACCGCCTGGGGGTCTGGGGTTCCCTGGGGGGGGGACCCTAGGGGAGAGGAAGCTGGGCTGGCCCTGCAGACTGCGCGTGTGCACCCGTGTGTGCATCCGTGTGTGCGTGCGTGTACCTGTGTGCACCCGTGTGCATCCTTGTGTGTATCCGTGTGTTCACCCGTGTATGCATGTGCACCTGTGCGTGTGTGTGTACCCGTGTGCATGCGTGTGTACCTGTGTGTGTGTGTGTGTGTGCATGTATGTGTGCGGACGCTTGCTCACAGGATCTCCCAGCAGAGTTACCCCAAGTGGAAGCCACGCCAGGAACCCAAGGGGTCGGACTAGGGCTGGGGGAGCTGGGCAGGGCGGGGGGACGAGGAGGGCGGGGCGGGGTTGGGGGGGCGGCGCAGGCTGGAGCGAGCCTGTGGTCCTCAGAGTTGACTAAGGGGAGTGGCAGGAAATGGCTCCTCTGAACCTTCCTGGAACTGCTGGGGTGCAAGGCTAGGGTCCTGGAGGCCTGGGTGGGACGGCCAAGGGGCCGGGACCAATGCCCCCTCCCTCGTGCTTTTCTCGCTCAAGCTTCCTGCGCCTTTATTCCCAGTTCCCCCTTCCCCATTGAACAGGACGCCGGCTAGAATTCTCTCGGGAGGGCTTCGCCTGCATCCCAGCTCTGCTCACCTGGGCCCTGCGCCCGCATGGGGGACCTGGATGGAGATCCTGGCTCCTGGGTGCAGCCTGCCCCACCCCGGCCTTGTTGGCCATCTGGGGAGTGACCCAGTGGGTAGAGGACCCCTCTCTCTCTCCCTCCCTCTCTTGTTATCTCATTAAATAGATAAATAAACCTTAAAAAAAAAAGGTTTATATTTGTCATAATCACCAATATCTTTGGAAAAGTTTTTAAGTATTGGGAAGCTGTAAAGATTATAATGATGGATAGGGGCTGGTGCAGTGGCTCACTTGGTTAATCCTCCTCCTGCGGTGCCCGAATCTCATATGGGCACCAGGTTCTAGTCCCGGTTGTTCCTCTTCCAGTCCAGCTCTCTGCTGTGGCCCAGGAAGGCAGTGGAGGATGGCCTGAGTGCTGGGACCCTGCACCCGCATAGGAGACCAGGAGGAAGCACCTGGCTCCTGGCTTCGGATCCGCACAGTGCTGGCTGTAGCAGCCATTTGGGGAGTGAACTAACAGAAGGAAGACCTTTCTCTCTGTCTGTCTCTCTCTCACTGTCTATAACTCTACCAGTCAAATAAATTTTTAAAAAAAGATAGATAAAAATTCTCCAAAAACTCAAACTTTAGCTTTAAAGCTCAATTTTAATCCGTTACAGAATATATTTTCAGTTATTTTATTACATTTTAAAAATTTATTTGAGGGTCAGGGGGTCAGAGAGAGATTTGCAGAGAGAGAGAGAGAGCAGGCTGAAGCTAGACTGGTCCAAAGCCACAAGCCAGGAATTCAGATCTGAGTCCCTCATGTGGATAGCAGGAAGCTAATCATTTCAGTCATCTCCGCTGTCTTTCAGGGTCCTCACTAGCAGGAAGCTGGAGTCAGGAGCCAGAACTGGGTATAGAACTCAGGTACTCTGACACAGCTTATGGGTATCTTAACTGGCATCTTAACCACTGGGCCAAAAGTCGACCCCTTGGTTATTTTTCTTGATGTTTTATGTCACACTTCATTTATTTCCCAGAAATTGTTTTGAGATATCCAAACCCAAATACCAGTGTTTGTCAGTTTTTCTTACAACTGACAATGTTTCATAAAAAAGAAATAACTATCTCTTGCCACTCAGAGAATCTGTTGTTCTTGGTAGCTTTGGGAGCCACAAGGAGGGAAGGCCTATACTTCCTGGTAAGAAAAGTCCTTGTCAAGGTCCCCGCAGGTGCCTAAGGGTCAACCAATGAGAATCAGACCCACCTCAACCTTTAACCCCCATGCCCGAATCTATAAAAGGAGAACTCCCAATCTCTGACAGCCCCCCCGCTCTGTTGTTCTGTTGGGGCTCTGGAACCTCGCCCGGGAGTGGAACCCCAATAAAAGCCTGTGAATTAATTGATTTGTCTGCCTGGGAAGATTTGTTATGCACCGGACATCTTGCAGTTCTCAAGACAACCAACATGTCTATGTACAACATAAGTGCTTTATGAGGGCTTGTTCTACATTTTTTTCTGTTGTTATTGTGAATGTGTGCAGGAAATAGCATTATGAGCAATACTACAATTTTGTGGCACTGCTGAGCTGAAGATCAGCAGGTGTCTTTATCCACCATTGCTTTTGAACCATCACTGTAAGTGTTATCACAGTGGGAAAGGCAAATTACACCTTGGTATTGTTAAAAAAAAAAAAAAAAAGAGCATTTTTACCTCCTGAGCCCTGTCAAAAAGTCTCAGGGATTCTCAGGGGCTCAGGGACCATATTTTGAGAACTTTTGCTCTAGTCTTTTTGTTTGTTTGTTTGTTTGTTTTTTACTTGAGACGTGGAGTTACGGAGAAAGGGAGTGACAAAGAGAAAGGTCTTCCATCCGCTGGTTCACTCCCCAAGTGGCTGTAATGGCTGGAGCTGGGCAGATCTGATGCCAGGAGCCAGGAGCTTCTTCAGAGTCTCCTATATGGGTACAGTGGCCCAAGAACTCAGGCCATCTTCTACTGTTTTCCCAGGCCAAAGCAGAGAGCTGGATTGGAAGTGGAGCAGCTGGGACTTGAACCAGCACCCATGTGGGATGCTGGTGCCACAGGTCACAGCTTTACCTACTCTGGCACAGTGCTGGCTCCTCAACCAGCTCCTCTTAACTGCAAGGCCAAAAGGTCTGAGTTACCAAGAGAGAGGGAGAGATAGAGATATTCTGTCTGCTGCTCCACTCCCCAGATGATCACATAGGCAGGGGCTGGGATGCTGGCATTGCAGGTGGCGGCTTTTCCTGCTATGCCACAATGCTGGTCTCCTGCAATTCATTTATAATTGGGTTTTGAAATACACACCAACCAATGTCTGGTTTTCAAACTAGACTTGGACAGATGTATCAAAATATACAGAAACAGATACTCTTGAATTTGTAGTAACTTACTTACATTCTTAGTGAATAAGAAGTTAGGGAGCAACCTTTTCCCAGTAATTTAAATGTTTATTACCAGTTGTAATTCAATGACTAGAAGTTACTGTGATGCCCAACATCAGCAAATATAGCGTCTTTGTATAGTCTATGCTAGAGTAAACCATGCCACAGTACAGAATGTTATCTATAGAAGAGAACCCATCTAATGTTCGGGAAAATGAGAGAACTTACATATTCTAAAGGGTAGCAATTTTCAGAGTAGATCCAGGGAAGAGACCACCACACAGAGCTGGGTTATTTTTTGGTTTAGTTAATTTTTCTTTTTTATGTTACCCATATATATTTCCTCTTAAAATAAGCCTCCTAGTCTTCATATCTTTGTGCTATTGTTCTCAAAAGTAGGGCAGCAGGGCCATCGCAGGCGGTCCTGCTGGGAAATCAGCACACAGGACTCCCTTGTATCCACCCCTCCTTTTTTGCAACTGTTGCAAACACAGGAAATGGTGATTTGGTCCACAAGTGTGGCCAGTAGGAAGAACACCAGCTTTGGGACCTGCTGGACCTCTGGGCAAGTAAGTTCCTTTGGCTTTCTGTGTCTTTTTTCCTCCTGGCAGATGGCAATGAAAATCTGTCCACCTCAGAGCTCCTAGGAGCACTAAACGAGGTAAAGCACAAGGCGCTGGGCGCAATGCTGGATGCATAGTAGGTGCTTTGTGAGAATTATCATTATGTTAGTTCAGTGTCCAAGGGACTCCTTTATATTCTATAAGCTCTGTCTTTCTAATTCTCCTTCAGTTGTTGTACTCTAATGCCTAGACTTCCCTGGTAAGCTGTTCTGGAAAGATAAGCAATTATGCAGGCTTCTTGGTTGGTTTAGCATGGATTAAAACAAAAGTCTCTAGTTTCTCATGACTGTAGAGTCCTTTAATGAACAGTGAGTGCTCTTTGTCCTCTTGATTTCAAAAAGGAAGTTACCTTTCCTAGAATGCTTTTGTGTTATGGTTACATGCATTACCACGTATCTTGAATGTATATTATTTATTGTGTAGAAGCCTCTGTAGCAAGACAGCTGCAACTCAAAACAGGTCCGTGGTGATATAAAGCAGGAATGTAACCTTTGTAAGAACATTTTTAAAGACTTTATTTCTTCATTTTCAGTTCTTTCAACTTGACATGGCAGAAAAACCAACATGTATGCCTACAAAGAAACCTAATGATGAAGAGACAGTTCAGTATATCTTCCCAATAGAACTCTCTGGGCTTCAGTAAGATTGGAAACTATTGACTGAGTACACTGGTGTAGACCCAGATGTCAAAGGCTTGCTTTTTATGCTTGCACATGAATTAACTTTTCTTAACTTTTATTTCCTTGCAGTTAAATATCAATGACAGTTTAAATCATGATTACATTTTTTGAGTCTCCTGATTTTGTTAGTAATTCAGAAGACTATTCCTATTTAACAGCAAAGGAAAACATATTAAAATTCCAGAACTTATCAATAGGTGAGAAGAAAAATGCTATCTTGAGGAGTATATTTGTACAGTTTATGTACCAAAAATGAATACCTTTTATTTTTAAAGTTTTATTTTATTTATCTGAAAGAATGGCAGAAAGAGAAAAAAAAGGAAATGAGAGAAAAAAGAGGGAGAGATTTTGCTCATAGCTGGTTCACTCCCCAAATGACCACAACAGCCAGACCTGGGCCAAGCCAAAATCAGGAGCCGGGAATTCCATCTCCCCACTTGGCTGGCAGGAACCCAGGGACTTAAGCTACTACTTGATGCCTTACCAGGTGCATTAGCAGGAAGCTGGATCTGAAAAAGTGCTGTAAGGAGTCGGGGAGGGGGAGGAGAGAAGTTACTTGGTTGAGTGGAGAGATTACACCTGGGCAGGCAGGTCAGGTGGGCGGCTCAGCAGAGAGGCAGAGGGCTGAGCACACCCCATCCAGTTGAGGTGGGGGTGGGGTGGTTTAAGGAGATGGGTCTTTGTCTTCACACATCTCTTCCTGAAACAAAGGATTTTATGGATGTAAATATTAAGAAGCTCCTGTCTGAGTTTTCCCCTGAAGGTATCAGACAGGAGGAAGCCTAGCTGGTGCTGTCCTGAGTTTAGAGGAAAGGTGAGCAAGACCCCCTGGAGAATTGGGATCCAGAGCAGGGTATTTGAAATGCAGATACTGGGCTGCATCTGGAAGGTTATCAGGCAGAAGGGGTGGGGACCACCACCTGGCAGGTTATAGGGTAGGAGGGAGCAGGGCAAGATGCAGATACTGGGCTGCCCCTGAAACATTATCAGGATGACTTTGAGATGCAGATGCATATCCTGGACATAGACATCTTCTCTTTAGGCCTTTGTCACACACACATAAGCTCATATCTGACTTCCTACCTAACAGTTATCCCACATGAAGTGCCTACATTTGATTCTCAGTTTTGGCTCCCAGCTACAGCTTCCTGGAATCCAGACCCTAGAAGTCAGCTCTGATGGCTCAAATGATTGGGCTCCTGCCACTCAGCTGGAAGACTTGGATTATATCCCTGGATCCTAGCTCCAGTCCTGGCCACTGCAGGCATTTGGAGAATGAACCAGCAGATAGAGTGCTCTCCCCCTCCCACTTTCTCCTTCTCAAATGAATAATAAAAAATTCTTAAATTTACAAATTAAGTGTGTCCACTTAAGCCTTAAATTCACATAGGAAAGGAATGAAAAACAGGCATTGTCACTAATGATGAGAGTGTATCTTGGCATAGTATCGACAATGATTACACAATTTTATACATTTTCTTACCCAACAATTCCATTTATAAGAAAATAGCACAAAATACACATGAAAAGATAGGTATTTTCAGTGCTACAGCATTATAAGAAATAGGGAAAATGTCATCTTACAACTACCCAGAGGGGACTGGCTACTGAAGAACAAGACATGTATGCACTGAGAAAGTACAGAAGTGTTAAAAGGAATAGGTTGACTTGTATTTGCTGATACAAAAAGCAATCCAAAGATTAGTCATTGCTGGAAAAAGCTGAGTTAAAAAGATGTTTTCTCCCTCCTATTTTTTAAAATTCTTTAGTAATGTGAGAATGGTATTTTTTAATACTTAAGACTAAGTTGTCCAGTTGTAAAAGCATTCAATAAACAGTTGGAAGATTACTCGCTGCTGTGGTCCAAAATGTTGAGTTCCCCCAAAAATTTGTATGCTGAATGGCAATCACCAAAGCAGTAGTGTCAAGGAGTAAGCCACTGGGAGGGGATTAGGCTGTGAGAGTTCTGCCCTCATGAAAAAAGCTTAATGGAAGCTGTTCCTTCTGCTGTGTGAGAATGGGCCATCTTTGAAGCAGGGAGCGAGCCCTCTCCAGGCACCCAATCTTCTGGTGCCTCAATCTTGCACATCTTAGCCTCCAGGCCCATGGCCAATGTTTCTTCTGCAGATACTGTACATCTAAGGTATTTTGATAGCACAGCCCTAGGGGCCTAAGACAGAAATTAGGACCAAGAACTCAGAGAGGTGGCTTTTGGAACTGGGTAATGAGTAGAGGTGGAAGATTTTTGAAGTGATGGCTAGAACAAGCCCATATGGCCATGACAAGAGCATTAAGCTGATTCTGGTGAGGGTTCAGAAGAAGTAGGCTATAAAGTGGGGCCTCAGTGATCTTAGACAATACCTAAGTGGAATAATCGGAATGTAGAGATATATCCATGTCATATGAACAAGGAGTGTGCACCTGTCTGGAGAGGTGCCCATCTGTTCTTACAGATGTCCTTTTCCCTAATAAACTTTGTTACTTTACTTTCCACTACTCTGTCTCATGCCTGAATTCTTTCTTGTGTAAAGACAAGAACCCTGCCATTCACCGGTAACATAACCACTAGGCTAAATGCTCATTCCTCCACCAGTATTCAATTACTGAATGGCTTTATGATAAAGTCCCTTTCATATGTTATAGAAAATTAGTTCTTTGGAACTTGCTCTCCTTTTGCCATTCTTTTGGGCATCCCACAATAAATGTAATATCTTTTCCATATGATGATCTTTATGCATTTTCAGGCTTTATTCCTCTAAAACGCTAGTTTTACTCACTCTCCAAGTCTTGAGTTTGGATATACAAAGTTCTGTTATGCAGCTAAGCACTCCACTTTGGGTTCTTTCCATCATTTTCCCTGTCCCTCCTCCCTCTTCCTCTTCTTCTTTTCCTTTCTTCCTCCCTTGCAACCTTTCTTCTTGGTTATTTAATAAACAACACTGTATCAGGAACTATGCAAAATATGGGATGACAGCATTGTTCCAGTGTGCCCCTTAGAGTTGAACATGAATTTCCTAAAATTTTGACCAGCAGAGACAAGTTCAGCTGGCTGCATCCTTTTATCTTGTTACATGGGCTATCATAGTTTTTTGAAATTGTTATATATATATATATATATATATATATATATTTACAGGCAGAGTCGACAGTGGGAGAGAGAGACAGAGAGAAAGGTCTTCCTTTTGCCATTGGTTCACCCTCCAATGGCCGCCGTGGCCAGCGTGCTGCGGCCAGTGCACCGCGCTGATCCAATGGCAGGAGCCAGGTACTTCTGGTCTCCCATGGGGAGCAGGGCCCAAGGACTTGGGCCATCCTCCACTGCACTCCCTGGCCACAGCAGAGAGCTGGCCTGGAAGAGGGGCAACCAGGACAGAATCCAGTGCCCCGACCGGGACTAGAACCCGGTGTGCTGGCGCCACAAGGCGGAGGATTTGCCTAGTGAGCCGCGGCGCTGGTGAGGAGTTTTTCATCAGAGATATTGGCTTCTTAGTTTCTTGTGATTTCTTTCATTTATCAGTGTAGTTAGAAAATGAATTGGGGAGTGTGCCAGGTTATATTTATTGGAAAGGTTTGTGAGGAATTGACATTTCCCTCTTTAAAAATTTTGTTGAATTTAGTGGGGAAACTGCTCATCTCTTTGTGTATGATTTTTTAAAATTCTAACTCACTCCTTCACTTGTTACAGTTTATTATCTGTGTTTTTTGACTCAGTTTGGTAGTCCTTATCTTCTAAACTTTTTTCATTACTTCTATGCTGTATAATTTTTTGAAGTAAGATTTTTGAGCATATTCCTGTATAATCCCTTTTATTCATGTAAAGTTGATAATGATATCTGTTTCATTTAAATTCTACTAAATTGTGAATTCTCTTTTTATCCTATCAGTTTTATTGTTTTTTGAAGGCTTTGAAAAAGAGTCTGATATTCCAGTGTTTGTATCTATTCTATAGTTCATTACCTTCTACTTAAATCTTTATTATTCCCTTCCTACTATTTTCAGATTTGGTTTGATTTTCTTTTTGTAGTATCTTAAAGTGAATGGTTAGATTACTTACTCGAGATCTTGTTTCTTCTTTATACAAGCATTTTTAGCTATAAATTTTCCCCTAAGCATTGCTTTGTACATATACTTTAAGTTTTTGTGTCTTTTGCCTTTATTTCTATTAATTTGGTGTATTTATGTTCTCCGTTCTGTTTTTTGGGGTTCAGATATTTAGACTGTTGTTTAATTTTCACATATTTGTGAGTTTGGACAGGGCACGGGTGGCTGTCTTGCGGACCAGGGACTTCTTGGCGAGGGGCGCCCGGCCTCCCTTGTTGCTGGCCGCCAGCCCCTTCCTCCTGGCGACAGCCACGGGTCCGGCCTTGGGCGCGGCCATGCGGGAGGCAGGCCGGGTCCTTGGGTCCTTGCGCGCGGGGGCCACATCCTCCGGTGGCCGGGCCGACTTGGGCCAGGGGGATGGGGTGACCTCCTTGGCTGGCACTGCAGTGCCCGTGCCCCCAACCCTGGCCCAGGATGCCCCTGGGAGAGCGGACACGTCCCAGCCCAGCACCCAGATGCGTGGGCATGGGGAGCCACAGCGCCCACCCTGCAACCCCCTCGTGGACACCATCGGCAGTTCTGGCCCCTCTCTGACACTGCCCAATGGAGGCTGCCTGTCAGCCATGGGGCTGCCACCAGGGCCAGGCCTGGAAGCCCTGGAAAAGGCCCTGGTCATCCAGGAGTCAGAGAGGAGGAAGAAGCTCCGGTTCCAGCCCTGGCAGCTGTACCTGCTGGTGAAGAAGGGGGAGCTGCAGAAGGTGATCCTGATGCTGCTGGACAGTCCGGACCCCAACTTCCAGAGCGACAGCATAGCAAGCGCACGCCCCTGCACGCAGCCACCCAGAAGGGCTCCGTGGAGATCTGCCACGTGCTGCTGCAGGCAGGAGCCAACAGCAACGTGGTGGATATTATTATGTCTCATAAGTTATGTCTAAGAGCTCACAAAAGAGGTATCATCCTTAGGTTCTTCTTTAAAGACAATTAAGTTTTGAAAAGGAAAGGAGGGAGAGGAAGGAAGGGAAAAGAGAAAGGGGAAAAAAAGTACAAACACCTTAGAGAAGCAATAACATAGAACATTCTTGTCTAGACTACTGAGGAAGAGTTCTGTTAGTTTTTTATTCGATTTTTTTCTTTCTCTTTTCTTTCTTTTTCTTTCTCACACAAAACAGGAGAGGGAGGAGGAGTAGGTGGGAGGACAGGTACAGAAGAATTACTGTATTCCTAATGTTATATTTATGAGATGCATACAAATCAAATAAAGAAAATTCAATTAACTTCAACTGAACACAGAAATAACTATTCTCTGATAGATGGAAGTAATTTCAACTATCAAACATGTCTTTCAACTGAAATGTAAACCACATGAAATTAAAAATGTGATAGAAGACATCAACTGCAGGAGAGATGAAACATAAGAAAGAATCGGCTACATTGATGATAGGTTATGAGAATACACAGTAAGAGAAGGGAAAAATAAAAATTAGCCCAAAGGAATGAGGAAAGTTCCTGAGAACCTTGTGACAGTGTGGAAAGAGCAATGGTTTCAGTGATTTGTCTTCAAGAAGGGCTTGAAAATGCAAAGGGGTGGAAAGTGTATTTGATAATACACTTTGTGTACAATTTGTAATACAGGGAGATAGACTCCACTAAATAATATTAGGGGACTTAACAGCCCACTTTCATAAGTGGGCAGATCAGCCATACAGAAAATAAGCAAAGAAACAGCAAAGTTTATTGCAACCTGGATCAGCTGGATCTATGAGGCATCTGTAGAACATTCCATTTAGCTGCAGAGTGCACATTCGTCTAAACACATGGAAACTCTCCTGGATGGAGCACATGATAGGTCACAAAACAGTTGTCAGCAAGGTTTTAAAACTGGAATCCATATCAAGTATCTTCGCTAAAAACACTACAATAAAAGTAGACAAAATAACAAAACACTTTGGAAACTTAATAAAACTTCAGAAATTAAATAATGTATTCATGAACAAACAATTGATCAAGGAAGAAATTAAGAAGGAAGTTAAAAATTTCTTGAAATGAATTAAAATATTGGGGCCAGTGCCGTGGCTCAGTTGGTTAATCCTCTGACTGTGGCACCAGCATCCCATGTGGGTACCAGTTCTAGTCCCGGCTGCTCCTCTTCCAGTCCGGCTCTCTGCTGTGGACTGGGAAGGCAGTGGAGGATGGCCTGGGTGCTTGGACCCCTGCACCTGTATGGGAAACCGGAGGAAGCACTAGGCTACTGGCTTCGGATTGGCGCAGTTCTAGCCATTGCGGCCATTTGGGGGGGGCGTGAACCAATGGAAGGAAGACCTTTCTCTCTGTTTCTCTCTCTCACTCTCTATAACTCTACCTGTCAAATAATAATAAAAAATAAATTAAAATATAACATGCCATGACCTGTGTAATACAGGTATAGCAGTGCTGATAAGGACATTTAGAGCAATTAGTGTGGCATAACAAACAGAAATATCTTAAGTAAACAAGTTACCACCTCACTTTACAGAACTAGAAAAACAAGAAAAAAAAATCAAACCCAAAAGTAGTAGAAGAAAAGATGTAATAAAACTTATAGCAGAAATAAGGCCAATAGAGGCTAAGAAAACATAGCAAAAAGTTAACAACTGTATCTTTGTTTCTTTTTAAGGATTTATTTTATTTATTTGAAAGACAGAGTTACAAAGAGACAGAAGGAGAGGCAAAGAGAGAGAGAGGTCTTCCATCCACTCATCCACTGGTCCACTCCCCAGTTGGCTGCAACAGCCAGAGCTGTGCCGATCTGAAACCAGGAGCCAAGAGCTTCCTCCGGGTTTTCCCATGAGGGTGCAGGGGCCCAAGGACAGCAGAGAGCTGGACTGGAAGTGGAGCAGCTGGTCTCAAACCAGCGTCCATATGGGATGCCGCCAGCACTGCAGGCAGCGATTTACCCACTACATCACAGCACTGGCCCAAAAGCTGTCTCTTTGAAAAGTTAGAACTTCAAAAGCTCTTATATAAGCTAAGTAAGAAAAAAGGCATTTCAAATAAATAAAAATCAGATATTAAAAGAGACACATTGCCTCTGTATTACATAATACAAAAAATTAATGGAGATAATTGTGAACAATTAAACAGCAAAATATGATAATCCAGAAGAAATTGGCAAATTCTTAGAAGCACATGCCTTACTAAGATTGATTCATGAAGAAATAGAATGCCTAAGAGACCAGTAAGGACTAGGGAGACTGAATTGGCAGAGTTAAGTTAGCTTGTCCACAAGATTTTGCCTTTTTCTCTCTAACTCTACCTGTAGGAGCTCAATTATAGGGAATACTTTCAAGGAATAGTTTTTTATCATGACCAATTTTTTGACTAAGAAATGTTAATTATTCAACATTGCCATAGTACTTGATAATTTTGCATTTAGACATTTCCTTTATAACAGCTTCTATTCAGGTGGACAAATACACATAAGTTCCTATTGATCTTGAGCATATTTTAAATATTCCTTTACATCTTGTCCAAAACGTACTTTTACCTTCTATTTTCTTTTTCACTTTGACCATCATCTTCTCAAATATCCCTTTGATTAGCACTTTTGAGACATCCCCAGCCTGGAGAACCTCTCTGTCATGAGCCATAGAGACCCCATTTTGCTCTAAATTGCAGTTCGAATTTCCACTAACATCCAGAACCATACAACTATATCCACAGTCAATATAGTTCTTGAAAGTTTACCCAGAGACATTAGAGAAGAAAAAGAAATCAAGGGAATACAAAATGGAAAGAGGAATTCAAATTATCACATGATCCTATGTGTAGGGGAACCAAAATTCTCTACTATTCAATATAAAAAAAGTCCACTAATAAAAAGAGAGCTTGGTAATGTTGCATGATATAAAATTGACACACAAAAATCAATCACATATATATATGGTAATAACATATATATATATATATATATATATATATATATATATATATACAAATAATGCCATGACTGAGAAAGAACTTGTAAAATGAGTCCCAGTCACAATAACTACAAAAATTCAAATACCTTGGTATAAATGAAACCCAGGATGTAAAAAATATCCACAATGAAAAATTTTAAAAAATTAACAAAAGAAATAACAGACAAAACTAAAGCAAAAATATGCCCTATGTTCATGGATTGGGAGAATTAATATCATGAAAATATTCATAGTACTCACTATGATCACAATCAAAATGCCAGTGACATTCTTCTCTGACTTAGGAAAAAATGTTTCTAGAATTCATATGAAACAGAGAAGACTCCAAATAGCTGAAACAATTTTTTAAAAGATTTTATTTAATTTATTTGAGCAGTAGAGTTACAGACAGAGAGAGAGACAAAGAGAAAGGTCTTCCTTCATTGGTTCACACCAAAATGGCCACAACAGCTGGAGCTGTGCTGAACTGAAGCCAGGAGCCAGGTGATTCTTCCTGGTCTCCCATGTGGGTGCAGGGGCCCTAGGAGTTGAGCCATCTTCTACTGTTCCCCCAGGCCACAGAAGAGAACTGGATTGGAAGAGGAGCAGCCAGGACTAGAACCGGCACCCATATGGGATGCCAGCACCGCAAGTGGAGGATTAACCTAAAGCGCCACAGTGCCAACCCCTGAAGCAATCCTAAACAGCAAAAACAAACCCAGAGACATCACAATATCAGAGGATTTCAAGTCATACTACAGGACAGTTATAATCAAAACAGCCTGGTACTGGCACAAAAATAGACATAGAGATCAATGGAACAGAACAGAGACCCCAGAAATCAATCCATGCATCTATAACCAATCTTTGATAAGGGAGTTAAAATCAATCTCTGGAGAAAATATATAATATATTCTCTTCAACAAATGGTGCCAGGAAAATTGGATCTCAACATGAAGAAGCATGAAACAAGACTCCTGACATACATCTTATGCAAAATCAATGAAAATGGATCAAGGATCCAAATCAATGACCCAATACCTTCAAATTACTAAAGGAAAGCATTGAGAAAACTACAACACAATGGTACAGGCAAATCATTATTGTAAAAGACTCTAGAAGCCCAGGCAATAAACGTAAATATAGAGAAAATGGGATTGCATCAATCTAAGAATCTTCTGAATTTCAAAGATAACACTCAAGAAAATGAAGAGACAATCCACAGACTGTGAGAAAGTATTTGCAAGCTATACAACTGATAAAGGAATAATATCCAGGCTATATATTTTTCAAAGATTTATTGTATTTATTTGAAATACAGAGTTACATACAGTAGTAGAGCTGGGATAGGGAGGTCGGTCTTCAATCCACTGGGTCTACCCCCAAATGACCACAATGGCCAGAGCTGAGCTGTTCTGAAGCCAGGAGCCAAGAGTTTCTTCCAGGTCTCCCATGTGGGTGCAGGGGCCCAAGGACCTGGGCCATCTTCCACTGCTTTCCCAGGCCACAGTGGAGAGCTGAATCAGAAGTGGAGCAGCCGGGACTTGAACTGGTGCCCATATGGGATGCCGGTGCTGCAGGCTGGGCTCTAGCCCACTGTGCCACAGCACTGGCTTCAATGTCCAGGATATATTAAGAGCTCAAGAAACTCAACAACCACAAAAGAGTCAAACAATCCAGTTAATAACTGGATTGGGCAAAGGACATGAACATGAATTTTTCAAATGATGAAATTCAAGTGGCCAACAGACACATGAAAAGAATCCCAGGGTAATTTTCCATCTTAGGAATGTAAATAAAAGCACAAAGAGATATCACCTTGTAATGGTTATCATACAGAAATAAAAATAAATTCTGGAGAGGATGTGGCCAAAAATGTACCATGATTGACGGTTTCAGGGAATGCCAATTAGTTCAACCATTATGGAACAGAGTATGTTGATTCCTCAGGAATGTGAAAATAAATCATCCATATGACCCAGCCATCCCACTCCTTGGAATTTACTCAAACAAAATGAAAATGAAAATGACATATGAAAGAATTATTTGTATCTCCATGTTTATGACAGGTCAGCTAACAATAGTTAAGACATGGAATCAATTCAACTGATGAATGGAAAAATAAAATATGATACACACATGTTATGAAATGCTACTCAGCCATAGAAACAATGAAATCCTGGCTTTTATAACAAAATGGATGCAGATGCAACTGGAAACCATTGTGTTTAGGGAAATTAGCAATCCCAAAAAGGCAAATATCATATTTTTCCTGATCTTTGCAACTAAGATAGAATACAAAAAAGTATGTAGGAATGAGATGGACACTTTGTGATATAATTGCCATTTTTAGTACTTGTTCATACTATTAATGTCCTTAGTCTTCTCACTTTTTATTGTTGAATATTATGGCTAGCCATAAATGAAGCCTGTGAATATAGCATGGTTTAAAATTATGTCTTTGCAAAAGCTGATGTAAGAAGACAGGGGAAGGAGGGAGGAGTTTGATGGAAAACAAGGGAGGGCAGTGTGGTATTCTACTTTAACTTTACTTGAACATGGTAAATGCATGACATCTGTTTTGTTAATATCCAGAGGAAACACCATTGAATTGTCACAAGGCTTCAATTTTGATGTCATAAACCAATCATTATCTGTTCATAATCACTTGGGATATCCCCAGACACCATTGGTGGCATAATACTTTGTGGTGTCAATCAATTGTCATGTCATAAAAAATATTATGATGTCATAAACCAACACTTATATATCATGAGCCTACCCTTTTGTTGTATTTTGAGAACATTTGTGTTTTCCTAAACAATTTTTAAATCAACAATCTATTGAAATGTTCTTCATTTGTGTTGTAATGATCAATAGCAACATTATAAACCACCACTTTGGTGCCATCAATCGTGGTGTTATTAAACTGTTGTGATTTTGTAACCAATTTTGATGTCATAAATATATATTTAGATGTCATAAACAAACATTGTGATGTCATGAAATATCTCTGTGGTGTCATAATCAATTATGATGCCATAAACCTTTGTTGTGGTGTCATGTTCAACTGTGATGTCATAGACCACATTGCAATGACAATAAATTGTGATGATAACAAAAAACATTGTGTTGTCATTAACCACCATTGTGATCTCATAAGACAACCATTAAGGTGTCATAACCAAAACATTTTATTATTAAAAGTAGCTATTAAGTCATAAATCCACATCCTGTTACTATAAATCAAATAGTGCTGACATTGTCAATTGTGATGATATTAACTACCATTATAATACTAACATTTTAACACTGTGATGTCAGAAACTGACTTCTGTGTTGTCATAGTCAATTATGATGTCCTAAACCACCATTGTATCATTATCATGTCAATTGTGACATCCTAAACCTAATGTGATATTATTGACCACCATTATGATGTCGTAAAGCTACTGTCATGTTATCTCAATCAACTGTGATGTCCTGCTCAAGCTGACTTACCTCAAACGGTAGAGTTAGAAACATACCAGGGGATTCCAATTCAATCCCATCAAAGTGGCATGTACCAATGCCATCTCACTAGTCCCAGTGATCAATTTCTGTTCACAATTGATCATAATGATAGACTAAGAACCAAAGGGATCACACAAACAAGAATAGTGTCTGCAAATACCAGCTGATAGAATAAAAAAGGGAGAGAATTATCCAACATGGGAAGTGAGATACACAGCAGACCCATAGAATGGCAGATGTCCTAAACAGCACTCTGGCCTCAGAATCAGCCCTTAAGGCATGCGGATCTGGCTGAAAAACCCATGAGAGTATTTCAGGCATGGAAAGCTAAGACACTCTGGGGAAAAAAAAAAAACCTAAATGAAAGATCTCCGCGAGTGAGATCCCAGTGGAAAGAACGGGTCATCAAAGAAGGAGGTACCTTTCTCTGAAGGGAGGAGAGAACTTCCACTTTGACCATGACCTTGTCTATATATGATCAGAGTCGGTGAACTCAGGGGGCTTCCATAGCCTTGGCAGCTCATGACAAAAGCCTAGAGTGATTACTGATGCCATAAACAAGAGTGTCAATTTGTTAAGTCAACAACAGGAGTCACTGTGCACTTACTCCTCATGTAGGATCTCTGTCCTTAATGTGCTGTACATTGTGATTTAATGCTATAACTAGTACTCAAACAGTATTTTTCACTTTATGTTTCCGTGTGGGAGCAAACTGTTGAAATCTTTACTTAATGTATGCTAAACTGATCTTCTGTATATTAAGATAATCGAAAATGAATCTTGATGTGAATGGAAGGGGAGAGGGAGTGGGAAAGGGGAGGGTTGCGGGTGGGAGGGACCTTATGGGGGTAAGCCATTGTAATCCATAAGCTGTACTTTGGAAATTTATATTCATTAAATAAAAGTTAAAAAAAAACCTGTGATGTCTAAAACATCCATTGTGATATCATAATGAATTATGATTCCTTAAAAGCAATTGTGATATCATATTCAATGTGAGTGATAAAATCCATTGTGATGTCAAGGTTTATCATTGTTATATTCTAAATCTGGCATGGTTTTGACTTAATCAATTGTGCTGACATAAAACATCATTATGATAATATAACTGTCATGAATCT
Source organism: Oryctolagus cuniculus (assembly GCF_051225735.1). Lineage (NCBI taxonomy): Eukaryota > Metazoa > Chordata > Mammalia > Lagomorpha > Leporidae > Oryctolagus > Oryctolagus cuniculus. The sequence continues at coordinate 21,769,818 of NC_142885.1, read as the reverse complement.
TCCATCATTATGACATGAAAACAATTATGATGTCACAATTGTGATATCTGGATAACCACTGTGATGTCTTAATTCTACCATTTAATTGGCAAAATCAATTGTGAAGTTATGAAATCCATTGTAATATTTATAAAGCCAGCATTCTGATATTATGATCTAGTGTTTAACTGGCATCATGTCATAATAAGTGATTGTGATGCTGTAAACCAATATTGTGATGCCATAAACCTACGTTGTGATTTCATACACCAACCATTGTGTTCTCACAATAAATTGTGAATATAAACAATGACTGAGATGCCATAAACCACCATAGTTACAATTAGTTACAATTAGTGTGATGTCATATACAACCCTGTTGTTTCTCATAATAAATGTTGATGTACTAAGACATGGTTTTGATGGCATCAACCTACATTGTACATGACAATAAATTATTATGTAGGGAACCACCTTTGTGCTGTCATAATCTGAAATAGTGATGTCATAGTCACTTGTGATATTAATAAGGCCATTTTAGTATTACAAACAGAAATTTTGAGATCACAAATCTAGAAATGTGATGTCAACATCAATTGTGAAGTCATAAAATGAACTGTGATGACATGAAGTAACCATTGTTGGGACAGAATCAGTTGTGCAGACATATAATTCACTGTGATCTCATAAATCTACCATAGTTATGTCACAATCATTTGGAATGTCATAAACAACTATTGTGGTTTCATAATTAATTATGATGCCATAAAACTTTTTGATGTCATACATAGACCATTGCAATGTGATAAAACAATCTTTGTTTTCATAATTAATTGTGGTGTCATAAACTACAATTGTGATATTTAAGCAATTGTGAAACCTTAAAAATATTATGTCAAACCTTTTGTCATGTCAGTGAGCAATGATATGTTATAATCACTTGTGATGTCACAAAAGATTACAATGCCAAAATCTATTGTGATGCCATAAACTAACACTGTGGTGTCATAATCAATTGTGAATTCAAAAATATCCATTGTGATGTCATAAGCAATGTGAACTCATGAAATGTTATGTCATGGGGCTGGCACTGTGGCTCACTTGGTTAATCCTCTGCCTCCAGTGCCAGCATCCCATATGGACACCGGGTTCTAGTCCAAGTTGCTCCTCTTCCAGTCCAGCTCTCTGCTGTGGCCCGGGAAGGCAGTGGAGGATGGCCCCAGTGCTTGGGCGTCTGCACCCATGCGGGAGCCCAGGAAGAAGCACCTGGTTCCTGGCTTCAGATCGGTGTAGCTCCAGCCATAGCGGCCATTTGGGGAGTGAACCAATGGAAGGAAGACCTTTCTCTCTGTCTCTCTAAATGTCTAACTCTGTCAAATAAATAAATTAAAAAAATAAGCAATGTGAAGTCATAAAATGTTATGTCATAAACCTAATATTGTTATATATCCACCCTTATTTTGTCATATTCAATTTCGATGCCATTAACAAAATTGTGATATTATAAACTACCATTGTGATAACAAAACTTAATTTTTAGCTCCAAAATCCATTGTGATGTCATAAACAATTGGTTTATAACATGTCACCATTGTGAAAACAAAAACCTATCTCTGTCATGTCATAACCAATTCTGAGGTTATTGATCTGCATTTGTGACTTCATGATCAATAATAATCACATAAAACAGCATCATGATGTCATAATCATGTGTCATGTCATGAAACATTTCTATGACATAAATCTACCATTTGATGTCATAAATCAATCATTTTGTCATCAATTGGCTTTTCATAACTAATATTATGATGTCAGAAGCCACTATTGTTATAATAAATCATGATGTCCTAAAATCACTGTGATATTTTCATGCATTGTCATGTAAAATAAAACATACTGTTGTCATAAACATCAATTATGTGGTCACAAAAACAATTTTGATGCCCGTATCAATTGTAACATCATGATAAGCCAGTGTGATATAAAGCTAATATTGTGGTGTCAAAATCTATTTCAATTTCATAAAAATGTTTGATGTCATTATCAATTTGGATGTGATAAATAACCATTGTGATATTATAAATGTACCAAGTGATATACTCACTACTGATGTCATAACGCATTATTGTGATGTCATAATCAATTGTGATAACATTCTGATAATCATCCAATTGCAATGTAATGAAATGGTGTTATAAACCAATTTTATGCCATAAACCTTCCATCATGATGTGATGATCAATTGTGATGAACACAAAATTCACTCTGATATCAAAATCAATGATGTCATGAAAGCACTATGATATGATAATCAAATGAGAATGCAAAAATCTGTGTGACATAATATACTATCATTGTGATGACATAATCAATAGGGTGTCAGGAAAAACCATTATGATGTCATAAACAACAACATTGAGAAGACATAAACCTAAAAGTCCAATATAATAAACACCATGGCGTTTCCATAATCAATTTTGATGTTATGAAAACATTGTTATGTCATATACTAATAAGTGATCACATAAACCTATCACTGTGATATAATAAGCAAACCATGGTCATGATATATTTTTCTGTTGTAAATGTTTAGATGTCATCAAACCATTCTGATGTCATAAAACATCACTGTAATGTCACATCCAAGTGTATATCATAAACCACTATTGTGATATCATAAATTTTGAGGTCATAAGTCACTATTATGATGTAATAATCAACTTTGATGCCATATACTATCATTGTTATGCCATAAAACCACACCACAATTATGATGTTGTAAATCAACCATTATGTCAACATAAAGAATTTTGATATCATAAACCACCTTTGTGTGGTCATAAAACAATATGATCACTTCACCATTCTGATATCAAATAGCTACCATCCTGATATACTCCTCTGTGATGTAATAAACTAATCATTATATCATCATTAGGAATGGTAATGTCATACACCAACCATTGTATTGTCACAAAAACATAGTGATGTCATAAACCTTTCTCATATTGTAAATATAACTTTATTATGTCAGTATCCCTCTGAGGTCATGAATCAAGCAATTTGCCATCAAAATCAATTTTGATGTCATATCATTATTTTATTTTTATAAGATCATTGTATTGTAGTATTGATTTTTGATAGTATTTGTGATAGTATTGATTTGCGATAAATCATCATCACCATACATTTGTGATAAATATATCATACTAAGAGGGGACCATCAAAGAAGGAGGTACCTTTCTCTGGAGTGAGGAGAGAACTTCCACTTTGATTATGGCCCTGTCTAAATAATGTCAGTTTGTGGAATCTAAAGGCTTCCATAGCCTTAGCAGATCATGACAAAAGCCTTGGGTGATCACTGATGTCATAAATAAGTGTGTCAATTGTTAAATCAACAACAGGAATCACTGTGCACTTGTTCCCCATATAAGACCTCTGTCCTTAGTGAGTTGTACTATGAAAATCAATGGTAAAACTAGTTTTCAAATAGTACTTTATACTTTCTGTGTCTGTGTGGGTGCAAACTGTTGAAATGTTTACTAAGAGCTGATCTTCTGTATATAAATGTAATTAAAGGGGCCAGCACGGTGGCATAGTGGGTAAAGCTGCCACCTGCAATGCCAGCATCCCACATGGGCACCAGTTCAAGTCCCAGCTGCTCTACTTCCAATCCAGCTCTCTGATGTAGCCTTGTCATGAGTTGCCAAGGCTATGGAAACATTTTGAATATGCCAACTCTGATCTTATTTAGGCAAAGTCATAGTCAAAATGGAAGTTCTCTCCTCCCTTCAGAGAAAGGAACTTCCTTCTTTGATGGCCCGTTCTTTCCACTGGGATATCACTCACAGAGATCTTTCATTTAGGTTTTGCTTTTTTTTTTGCCAGAGTGTCTTGGCTTTCCATGCCTAAAATACTCTCATGGGCTCTTCAGCCAGATCTGAATGCCTTAAGGGCTAATTCTGAGGCCAGAGTCTGTTTAGGGCATCTGCCATTCTATGAGTCTGCTGTGTATCCGCTTCCCATGTTGGATCTAAACTCCCTTTCTGATTTAAGCTTACCATTGTGCTGTCATAATCAATTGTGATATCATACATCAAAATGTGCTATCATAATCAAAATTATATTGTCATAATACAACATTGTACTGCCATAATTACATAGTGATGACATTTTGGTATCACAAAGCTACTATTGTGATATCATAGTCAAGTGTGTTGTCAAAAACCATCTATTATGCCATCCTAACCAATTGTCCTGTCATAGACCACCATAAAATATTTCAGAAGTGTGATGTCCTAATCAATATATGATATGCCACTATTGTGATCTAATAAACTTACTGGTGTGCCATCACAAATAGTTATGATGACATAAAACTACTGTGTGCCATCATAATCAATTTTGATGTCATAAACTGACATTTAATATCATAACATTGAGATATCATAATCTATTTTATGATAAACCACATTTTTATATCATAAACATACCATTGTGATGTCATTATCAATTGTGATGTCATACATAAACTATGTCATCATAACCAATTTTGATAAACATACATAACCATTGTATTGTGATAAAAAACATAATATAATCCATGTTCTGTGATAAACTGCCATTCTGATACTATAATGCTATAACTGTGATGTCAAAACTAATTCTGATGTAATATACCAATTGTTAAGATGTCATCATAGGGGCTGGCAATGTGGCATAGCAGGTAAAGCTGCTGCCTGCAGTGCCAGCATCCCATAAGGGCACTGGTTCAAGTCCTAGCTGCTCCACTTCCCATCCAGCTCTCTGCGATGGCCTGGGAAAGCAGTGGAAGTTGCCCCAAGTCCTCAGGCTCCTGCACCCACGTGGGAGACCTGGAAAAATCTCCTAGCTCATGGCTTCAGATCAGTGCTGCTCGGGCCATTGCGGCCAATTGGGAAGTGAACCAGAGGATGGAAGACCTCTCTCTTTCTCTCTCCCTCTCTGCCTCTCCTTCTTTCTTTGTGTAACTATGACTTTCAAATAAATCTATAAATAAATAAATAAACAACCAAACAAACAAATCTTTAAAAAGAGATGTCATCATAAATGTTGGTGTTATAAGTCATCCAATGTGATATCGTAGTCAATTGTGATGTCAAAAATTAACTGTTTTGTCATAAAAATTGTGATATCATAATCAATTGGTATCTAACAGCCATTCTGTAATTATAAATCTACCAATGTGATACCCTAGAGTTTGTGATGTCATAAACTAAACAATGTCCCATCATAATCAATTTTAATAAAATAAAACATCATTATATTGACCTAGAAATCTGTTGTAAAAAGCATTTTGTGGGGCTGTCACTGTGTCATAGTGGGTAAAGTTGCCTCTTGAAGTGTTGGCATTCTGTATGGGTGCCAGTTTGAGTCCTGGTTGCTCCACTTCTGACCCAGCTCTCTGTTATGGCCTGGGAAAGCACTAAAACATGACCCAAGTCCTTGGGCCCTTGCACCTGCATCAGAGACCTGGAAGAAGCTCTTTGTTCCTGCTTTGAATTGGCCCAGCTCTGGCTGTTGCAGCCATTTGGAGAGTGAACCAGTGGATGGAAGATCCCCTCCGGTAACTCTGCCTTTCACATAATAAATAAATTAATCTTTATTTTAAAAAAATCAATTGATCAGCCCTTGTCCTGATTGTCGAGGAATAACTTAATACTTTATTCTTTTTAGTATTTTTTATGTTTTACTTAATATCATTGGTTGAACTCTTTAATTAACACAAAATTATTCTTATGTATCTAACTTTAACTGAAAAGTGATTCCTGTTAAATATAAGAGTGGAAGCCGGCGCCACAGCTCACTAGGCTAATCCTGCATCTTGCGGCCCTGGCACACCAGGTTCTAGTCCCAGTCGGGGTGCTAGATTCTGTCCCAGTTGCCCCTCTTCCAGCTGTGGCTGGGAGTGCACTGGAGGATGGCCCAAGTACTTAGGCCCTGCACCCCGTGGGAGACCAGGATAAGCACCTGGCTCCTGCCATTGGATCAACATGGTGCACTGGCTGCAGCATGCCAGCCACGGCGGCCATTGGAGGGTGAACCAACGGCAAAGGAAGACCTTTCTCTCTGTCTCACTCTCTCACTGTCCACTCTGCCTGTCAAAAAAAATATATAAGAATGGGAATAAGAGGAGGAGATGTACAGTTCAGCACATGCTAAATCGGACTTGCCCCTAATGGTAGAGTTAGAAACGTGCAAGGGATTCCAATTCAATCCTATCAAGGTGGCATGTACCAATGCCATGTCACTAGTCAAAATGATCAGTTTCAGTTCATAATTGATCCCAATAATAGGATTAAAAGTCAAAGGGACCACATAAACAAGACTAGTATCTGCTAATACTGATAGAATTAAAAAGGAGAGAACAATCCAACATGGGATGCAGGATACACAGCAGACTCATAGAATGGCAGATGTCCTAAACAGCACTCTGGCCTCAGAATCAGCCCTTAAGGCATTGAGAGCTAGCTAAAAAGCCGATGAGAGTATTTCAGACATGGAAAGCCAAGGCACTATGGCAAAAGAAATGACCTAAATGAAAGATCTCTGTGAGTGAGATCCCAGAGGAAAGAATGGGCCATCAAAGAAGGAGGTACTTTTCTCTGAAGGGAGGAGAGAACTTCCACTTTGACTATGACCTTGTCTAAATAAATCGGAGTTGCTGAACTCAAGAGGCTTTCCTAGCCTTGACAACTCATGACAAGAGCCTCGGGCGATTACTGACATCATAAATGTGTCAATTGTTAAATCAACAATAGGAGTCACTGTGCACTTACTCCTCATGTAGGATCTCTGTCCTTAATGTGTTGTTCTATGTGAATTAACGGTATAACTAGTGCTCAAGCAGCACTTTATACTTTGTGTTTCTGTGTGGGTGAAAATTGTTGAAATCTTTACTTAGTATATACTAAGTTGATCTTCTGTATATAAAGATAATTAAAAATGAATCTTGAGGAAGAATGGGATGGGAGAGGGAGTCAGAGATGGGATGGTTTGTGGGTGGGAGGTTGGTTATGGGGGGGGAAGCAGCCATAATCCAAAAGTTCACTTTGAAAATTTATATTCATTAAATAAAACTTAATAAAAAGCAATTGGTATGTGATAAATTATTCTGGTATTATAGATGAGCATTGTGCTGTCATAATCAATTGTGATATCATAGTCCTACCATTGTGCCATCATAACCCGTCATCATACTGTCATAAAACACACTATGATATCATAATAAATTTTCAAATGATGAACCACCATTCTGATAACATAAGAATTCCCTTTTGCCAATATAATCAATTCTGATGTAAAAGCCTGCTGTTGCTGTAATAAAGTACCATGATGCAATCAGCCAGAGCATTATGGCATCAGAATTAATTTTGATGCTGTTAATCACAATTGTTATCATAAGAAATTTTGATGTTATAATCAATTGCTATGTGGTAAACCATGATTCTGATATAAAATACCATTGTGATGTCAATTGCTGTGTCATTAACCTACCATTGTGCCATCATAAAAATTGTGATGTTATAAACCAATCATCTTGCTACATCTACCAATTTTGATGTCATAAAACACTGTTGTATTTTCATTTAACACATTGGAAGATTATAATGTTTGTTATGTTAAACCTCATTTCTGTTATCATGATCCTGTCATTGATATCATAATCAATTGTGTTATCATAATGAAAACAATATGCCATCATAAGAAATTGTGATGTCATAGATCAACATTATATTTTCATAATAACATTGTAGTATAATCAAATGGTCTGAGTAAACAACCATTCTGATATCATAAACCTACATTTGTGATATCATCAAAAGTGATACAATCTTTTCTGCCTTCATACCAATTTTGATGTCATGTACCACCTTTATTGTCATAAAACATCATGATATAATCTATTGGTTTGTGATAAGCTATCATTCTGATACCATAATTTTACATTTGTGATTGTGATGTCAACAAATCTGTTGTCATATCTCATATATTGTGATGTCATAATTAATGAATTCATAAATCTACTACTGTGATATGATTCTGATATGGTTGTGATGTCATAATAAATTTTGATATTATAAACTTACCATTTTGGTGTCCTAAATGATTGGGATTCAATAATCCACATTGTGAAATCATAGTTAATTTTGATGTTATAATTGATTGGTTTCTGATAAACATTCATTCTGATATCATAAACCTTCCATTGTGAAGTCCTACTCATTTGTGATGTCATAATCCAAATTTTATGACATCATAATGAGTTTTGAAATCATAAATTTGCTAAACTGATCTTCTGTATATAAAGAGAATCAAAAATGAATCTTGATGTGATTGGAAGGGGAGAGGGAGTGGGAAAGGGGAGGGTTGCAGGTGGGAGGCACCTTATGGGTGGGGAAGCCATTGTAACATTTTAATCCATAAGCTGTACTTTGGAAATTTATATTCATTAAATAAAAGTTAAAAAAAATGTTTCTGATGCCATAATTAGTTGTGATGTCATAAACATTATACCATATAATCAATTTGGATGTAATAAACCCCTTTATATTGCAATAATAATATAGTATCATACATTCTGGTATCAAAAACATACCCTTAATATGTCATTGTCATAACATCATTTTGTCATAATCAATTTTGATGTAATAAAGCTACCATTTTTCTTTCATAAATTTTTTGTTAAATCATCACACATTGTGTCATAATAAAATTTGATGTCACAAATACCCTTGCTTTGTCAAAAAAATGTAATGTTGAAATAAAATGTTAAGTGATAAAACACCATTCTGGGGGCCAGCGCTATGACACAGTATGTTAATCATCTTCCTGTGGTGCCGGCATCCCATATGGATGCCCATTGGAATCCTGGCTGCTCCTCTTCCAATCCAGCTCTCTGCTATGGCTTGGGAAGGCAGTGGAAGATGGCTCAAGTCCTTGGGCCCCTGCACCCACATGGGAGACTGGAAGAAGCTTCTGGCTTCTGGCTTCAGATCGGCTGGAGTTGCAGTCATTTGGGGAGTGAACCAGTGGATGGAAGACCTTTCTCTCTGTCTCTCCCTCTCACTGTCTGTAACTCTACCTCTCAAATATTTAAAATCTTAAAAAAAAAACCACCATTCTATCGTAAAACTGTCTTTGTGAATCAGTTGTGATTTTATAAACAGTGTTCCATAATAACTAATTTTGATGGCATATACTTTCTTTGCATTATCGTAGAAAAAAATGTGGAGGCAGGCATTGTAGCATAATGGATTAAATTGCCATGTGCCAAAACAACATCTCATATGGGCACTGGTTCAATTCCTGGCTGCCCCAGTTCCAATGTCTCCCTGCTAATGAGCTTGGGAAGGCAGCAAAGGACAGTCCAAGTCCTCGGTCCCTGTTCCCATGTGAGAGACCTGGATAAATCTCCTGGCTCCTGTATTTGAACTGGTACAGCTTTGGCCATTTTAGCCACTTGGGGAAATGAATATCCTTCTCTACTTCTGCCTTTCAAAAAATTAAATAAATATTTTTTAAAATTGTGATATCAGTCTATTAGTTTGGATAAGCCACCCTTCTAATATCATAAACCTACCTTTTTTGTTTCCATATTCAAATTGTGATGACATAAAACTACCTCATGCCATCATAATCAATTTTGATGTCATAAATGACCATTATATTGTCATAAAACACTGTAATATGATTCTTACAACCTTATCATCCCTCACACCCACATTCCCACACTTCTTCCTCCTCTCTCTCCTATCCTTATTTTTTACAAAGATCTATTTTCAATTAGCTTTGTGTTTTAAAAATTTTATTTATTTGAGAGATAGAGTTACAAATAGTTTGTGGGAGAAACAGAGAGAAAGGTCTTCTGTCCACTGGTTCACTCCCCAAATGGCTGCAATGATCAGAGCTGGACCAATCCGAAGCCCCAGGCCATAGCCACAGCAGAGACACTGGATTGGAAAAAGGAGCAGCTGGGACTAGAACTGGTGCCCATAGGGGATGCTGGTGCTGCAGGTGGAGGATTAGCATACTGCACCACAGCACCAGCTCCTCAACTTTATACTCATAAGATTAACCCCACAATATATGAGTTCTACAAATAGTATGAAAAAATTATCCCTTAACAATTGTGACAAGAGCTGTTTAAAACCATTGCATCTAAAAGTGGCAACTTCACTTCTATAGATTACCTTTCAGGTACTCTATTAGTTTCCACAGATCAGGGAGAAAATATGGTATTTTTCCTCTTGTGGCTGCCTTATTTCATTAAGTATAATGGTTTCCAGTTTCATCCATTTTGTTACATTTTATTTTAAATCACTGTATAGTATTCTATAGTGTATATAAAAAATTATTTATATAGTCTTTAGTTGATGGACACCTGTGTTGATTCTATATCTTAGCTATTATGAACTGAGCTACAATGACCAAACACTGCCATCACAATCAATGTGGTTGTCATAAACCATTGATAGTCTGTGTAGCCATAATCAATTGTTATGTGATAAAACAACATTATCATATCATAAACCATTGTGCCATCTTTGTCAATTGTGCTGCCATAAAAATAATATCATGCCCTATTGTGCCATCACAATATGTTGTGATGTCATAAACCAAGGAACCATTGTGAAATCATCAATATTGATGTCATTAAATACCATTGGATTATAATAAAAATTTTGATGTGAAAATCATTTTGTGATAAACCACCATTCTGATGACATAAAACTACCTCTGTGATGTAATAATGTATTGTGTTGTCATAAAAACCATTTTGGCATCATAATCAATTTTGATACCATAACCATCATTGCAATATCAAAGTCAATTGTGGTGCCATAATACCATTGTGATGTCCTATTCAATTGTGATGTCATAGTACATTGTTGTCATAAACTAATGTTGAGATGCCACAAATTATCATTGTCATAAACCAACCATTGTAATATCGTAATCAAATTTGAAGTAAAAAATATTGATATAATCAATTTTGATGTATTAACCATCATTGTGATATTTTAGCCAATTGTGATGATAGAAAACCATTGTGACACCATAATCAATGTGAAGTCATAAACATTTTTGATGTCATAATATTTAGATGCAATATACAAAACTTTGTCATATAATAAACCATTTATTGTGAACGCACAAAAGAACTGACATCATAAACTTATCATTGACATAAACTGAGCACTGTGATGACCTAAACCTTAAACGACACTACAGCCCAAATGGATCTAACAGATATCTACGGAACTTTTCATCCTACACTTAAAGAATTTACATTTTTCTCAGCAGTACATGGAACCTTCTCTAGGATTCACCACATACTAGGCCATAAAGCAAGTCTCAGCAAATTCAAAAGAATTAGAATCATACCATGCAGCTTCTCAGACCATAAAGGAATGAAGTTGGAAATTAGCAACTCAGGAATCCCTAGAGCATACACAAACACAGGGAGATTGAACAACATGCTCCTGAATGAACAATGGGTCATAAAAGAAATCAAAAGAGAAATCAAAAACCTTTTGAAAGTAAATGAGGATAACAGCACAACATACTAAAACTTATGGGATGCAGCAAAAGCAGTGTTAAGAGGAAAGTTTATATCAATAGGTGCCTACATCAAGAAATTGGAAAGGCACCAATTAGATGAGCTTTCAATGCATCTCAAGGATCTAGAAAAACTGCAGCAAACCAGACCCAAATCTAGTAGGAGAAGAGAAATAATTAAAATCAGAGAAGAAATCAACAGGATTGAATCAAGAAAAACATTACAAAAAATCAGCCAAACGAAGAGCTGGTTTTTTGAAAAAATAAACAAAATTGACACCCCATTGGCCCAACTAACTAAAAAAAGAAGAGAAAAGACCCCAATCAATAAAATCAGAGATGAAAAAGGAAATGTACCAACAGACACCACAGAAATAAAAAGAATCATCAGAAATTACTACAAGGACTTGTATGCCAGCAAACAGGGAAACCTATCAGAAATGGATAGATTCCTGGACACATGCAACCTACCTAAATTGAACCAGGAAGACATAGAAAACCTAAACAGACCCATAACTGAGACAGAAATTGAAACAGTAATTAAGGCCCTCCCAACAAAGAAAAGCCCAGGACCAGATGGATTCACTGCTGAATTCTACCAGACATTTAAAGAAGAACTAACTCCAATTCTTCTCAAACTATTCAGAACAATTGAAAAAAGAGGGAATCCTTTCAAATTCTATGAAGCCAGCATCACCTTAATTCCTAAGCTGGAAAAAGATGCAGCATTGAAAGAGAATTACAGACCAATATCCCTGATGAACACAGATGCAAAAATCCTCAAAAAAATTCTGGCCAATAGAATGCAACAACACATCAGAAAGATCATCCACCCAGACCAAGTGGGATTTATCCCTGGTATGCAGGGATCGTTCAATGTTCACATTAACAGACTGAAGAAGAAAAACCATATGATTATCTCAATTGATGCAGAGAAAGCATTCGATAAAATTCAACACCCTTTCATGATGAAAACTCTAAGCAAATTGGGTATAGAAGGAACATTCCTCAATACAATCAAAGCAATTTATGAAAAACCCACGGCCAGCATCCTATTGAATGGGGAAAAGTTGGAAGCATTTCCACTGAGATCTGGCACCAGACAGGGATGCCCACTCTCACCACTGCTATTTAACATAGTTCTGGAAGTTTTAGCCAGAGCCATCAGACAAGAAAAAGAAATCAAAGGGATACAAATTGAGAACGAAGAAGTCAAACTATCCCTCTTTGCAGATGATACGATTCTTTATTTAGGGGACCCAAAGAACCCTACTAAGAGACTATTGGAACTCATAGAAGATTTTGGCAAAGTAGCAGGATATAAACTCAATGCACAAAAATCAACAGCCTTTGTATACAAAGGAAATGCCATGGCTGAGAAAGAACAGCAAATATCAATCCCATTCACAATAGCTACAAAAACAATCAAATACCTTGGAATAAACTTAACCAAGGATGTTAATGATCTCTATGATGAAAATTATAAAACCTTAAAGAAAGAAATAGAAGAGGATACCAAGAAATGGAAAAATCTTCCATGCTCATGAATTGGAAGAATCAATATCATCAAAATGTCCATTCTCCTAAAAGCAATTTATAGATTCAATGTGATACCAATCAAAATACCAAAGACATTCTCAGATTTAGAAAAAATGATGCTGAAATTCATATGGAGTCACAGGAGACCTAGAATAGTTAAATCATTCTTGTACAACAAACACAAAGCCAGAGGCATCACAATACCAGATTTCAGGACATACTACAGGGCAGTTGTTATCAAAACAGCATGGTACTAGGGGAGGCAAGATGGCGGAATAGGAAGGGAGCACACTGATAGTCCGGGGAGAGACAGTTTAATAAAAGTGGAGATACTGCAGGTTCAAGGAAGAGTAGGGGAGGAAACAGCAGAAGAAACTCTTCCAGAACGTGTGATTCACAGTGGACCTGCGTGGAGAGCGTGGGAGCCCACAGTTCGGAACACCAGCAGCAGACTCAACACTCCAGCGCTGGAACGTGAGGTGAGCCGAACCTCAATAGCCCGAGAAACCGGCAGGCAAGCGGAGAGAGGAGACTAGAGGGAATGACCCCCGGGGGGGGAAAAGTTCACCAGGCTAACTGGAAGAGAGAGAGAGAGGAAAAAAAAGGTGACTGGTACAGACACAGGTTTCTCTCTCTCCACTCACCTCTCAAGGGTGAGCAAGACAAAGAGCAGGCACCATCTTGGACATACGTCATAAGCAGAGCGACCTCAGGTCTGCACCGGCCCTGAGCCTAGCAGAAAAACCTGACTCTGGGTGGGGCGAATTAACAGGAGATTAGGACCTAGTAAATTTGTGGTGCTACTGAACTGAGACTGTGAAAAAAGAGACGGTGGGGGAGAGAACTCACGGAATTCACGTGAGCACTCTCCAGAGACGCTACAATTCCGTAACTTTGGCAACCCAGTGGGAGACTGAAGGAGAATTTGAGCCCACTCTGAGGGCAGAACAGATTCCCTGTGTGGTCCTTGGGAAAGAGCTTCCGATCTCTGGCTCCTGTGGGTATATCATTTGCCTGCTAACTACCTCCAACTTCGTTCAGCTGTCCGGAATTACTTTCCTTTTGAATCAAAAAAAGAAAGAAAGAGAGATCTACCACACCTAACCTGGGAGTGTCACCTTTGGCACACCAAACAGAGCTCTCAGGCCACACCCATCTCAAACCTCTAAGGCTCCATCAAAAACAGACAGTCCACTTAATCTAGAGTCATAGTATAACAAGAAAAAGCACCACAGTGAAGAAACCAAATATCTCCAATATGACAAATAACAAACGCAAAAACCGAGATAATAGAAACAAGGAAGTCAACATGACGCCCCCAAATGAAAAAGACACCCCAATTCAAGATTATGAAGATGATGAGATAGAAGAAATGCAAGAAGCAGATCTCAAAAAATTGATAAGAACATTAAGAAGTTCTCAAAAACAAATTCTTGAACTACAAAAATCCTTAATGGACAAGATAGAAAATCTCTCTCGTGAAAATGAAATATTAAGGAGGAATCAAAATGAAACAAAACAACTAGTACAATAGGAAACTGTGATAGTGATGAGAAATCACAATGAAGTGAAGAATTCAATAGATCAAATGAAAAACACAATAGAGAGCCTTACAAACAGAATGGGTGAAGCAGAAGAGAGAATATCGGACTTAGAAGACAGAGAACAGGAAAGGATACAGTCAGACCAAAGAAAAGAAGAGGAAATTAGAAATCTAAAACATATTGTCAGGAATCTGCAGGATACTATTAAAAAAACCAACATTCGCCTTCTAGGAGTTCCTGAAGGCATGGAGAGGGAGAAAGGATTAGAAGGCCTTTTTAGTGAGATATTAGCAGAAAATTTCCCAGGTTTGGAGAAGGACAGAGAAATCCTAGTACAGGAAGCTCACAGAACCCCTAATAAACATGACCAAAAGAGATTCTCACCACGACACGTTGTAATTAAACTCTCCACAGTGAAACATAAAGAAAAGATCCTAAAATGTGCAAGAGAGAAACGTCAGATTACTCTCAGAGGATCTCCAATAAGACTCACAACTGACTTCTCATCAAAAACTCTACAAGCTAGGAGGGAATGGCGAGATATAGCCCAGGTACTAAGAGAGAACAACAGCCAGCCCAGAATATTATATCCTGCAAAGCTATCATTTGTGAATGAAGGTGAAATAAAGACTTTTCATAGCAAACAGAAATTGAAAGAATTTGTCGCCACTCGTCCAGCCCTGCAAAAGATGCTTAAAGATGTGTTACACACAGAAACACAGAAACACGATCATCAATATGAAAGAAGGTAAAGGAAGGAAACCTCACAGCAAAAGATCACAGGGAATTCAAAGCATATATTAGAACTTATCTTTGGCAAATGGCAGGGCAAAGTTACCACTTATCATTAGTCACTTTGAATGTGAATGGCCTGAACTGTCCAGTTAAAAGACACCGATTGGCTGATTGGGTTAAGGAACAAAACCCATCTATTTGCTGCTTACAAGAAACACATCTTTCCAACAAAGATCCATACAGACTGAAAGTGAAAGGCTGGAAAAAGATATACCATGCCAACAGAAATGAAAAAAGAGCGGGCATAGCCATCTTAATATTGGACAACATAAACTTTACCACAAAAACTATTAAGAGAGACAAAGAGGGACACTATATCATGATTAAGGGATCAATAAAACAAGAAGATATAACAATTATCAATGTATATGCACCTAACTACAGGGCACCGGTTTATCTCAAAGATTTGTTAACGGACTTAAAGGGAGACTTAGACTCCAATACAATAGTACTGGGGGACTTCAATACTCCACTCTCAGAAATAGACAGATCAACGGGACAGAAGATCAACAAGGATACAGTAGATTTAAACGACACTATAGGCCAAATGGATCTAACAGATATATACAGAACTTTCAATCCTACAGCTAACGATTTTACATTCTTCTCAGCAGTACATGGAACCTTCTCTAGGATTCACCACATACTAGGCCATAAAGCAAGTCTCAGCAAATTCAAAAGAATTAGAATCATACCATGCAGCTTCTCAGACCATAAAGGAATGAAGTTGGAAATTAGCAACTCAGGAATCCCTAGAGCATACACAAACACAGGGAGATTGAACAACATACTCCTGAATGAACATTGGGTCATAGAAGAAATTAAAAGAGAAATCAAAAACCTTTTGAAAGTAAATGAGGATAACAGAACAACATACCAAAACTTATGGGATGCAGCAAAATCAGTGTTAATAGGAAAGTTTATATCAATAGGTGCCTACATCAAGAAATTGGAAAGGCACCAATTAGATGAGCTTTCAATTCACCTCAAAGACCTAGAAAACCTACAGCAAACCAGACCCAAATCTAGTAGGAGAAGAGAAAGAATTAAAATCAGAGAAGAAATCAACAGGATTGAATCAAGAAAAACATTACAAAAAATCAGCCAAACGAGGAGCTGGTTTTTTGAAAAAATAAACAAAATTGACACCCCATTGGCCCAACTAACTAAAAAAAGAAGAGAAAAGACTCAAATCAATAAAATCAGAGATGAAAAAGGAAACGTACCAACAGACACCACGAAATAAAAAGAATCATCAGAAATTACTACAAGGACTTGTATGCCAGCAAACAGGGAAACCTATCAGAAATGGATAGATTCCTGGACACATGCAACCTACCTAAATTGAACCAGGAAGACATAGAAAACCTAAACAGACCCATAACTGAGACAGAAATTGAAACAGTAATTAAGGCCCTCCCAACAAAGAAAAGCCCAGGACCAGATGGATTCACTGCTGAACTCTACCAGACATTTAAAGAAGAACTAACTCCAATTCTTCTCAAACTATTCAGAACAATTGAAAAAAGAGGGAATCCTTTCAAATTCTTTCTATGAAGCCAGCATCACCTTAATTCCTAAGCTGGAAAAAGATGCAGCATTGAAAGAGAATTACAGACCAATATCCCTGATGAACACAGATGCAAAAATCCTCAAAAAAATTCTGGCCAATAGAATGCAACAACACATCAGAAAGATCATCCACCCAGACCAAGTGGGATTTATCCCTGGTATGCAGGGATGGTTTAATGTGCGCAAGACAATCAATGTGATACACCACATTAACAGACTGCAGAAGAAAAACCATATGATTATCTCAATAGATGCCGAGAAAGCATTTGATAAAATACAACACCCGTTCATGATGAAAACTCTAAGCAAACTGGGTTTGGAAGGAACATTCCTCAATACAATCAAAGCAATCTATGAAAAACCCACAGCCAACATCCTATTGAATGGGGAAAAGTTGGAAGCATTTCCACTGAGATTTGGTACCAGACAAGGATGCCCACTCTCACCACTGCTATTCAATATAGTTCTGGAAGTTCTAGCCAGAGTTATAAGGCAAGAAAAAGAAATTAAAGGGATACAAATTGGGAAGGAAGAAGTCAAACTATCCCTCTTTGCAGATGACATGATTCTTTATTTAGGGGAGCCAAAGAACCCTACTAAGAGACTATTGGAACTCATAGAAGATTTTGGCAAAGTAGCAGGATATAAACTCAATGCACAAAAATCAACAGCCTTTGTATACACAGATAATGCCATGGCAGAGAAAGAACAGCAAATATCAATCCCATTCACAATAGCTACAAAAACAATCAAATACCTTGGAATAAAATTAACCAAGGATGTTAATGATCTCTACGATGAGAATTACAAAATCTTAAAGAAAGAAATAGAAGAGGATACCAAGAAATGGAAAAATCTTCCATGCTCATGGATTGGAAGAATCAATATCAACAAAATGTCCATTCTCCCAAAAGCAATTTATAAATTCAATGCAATACCAATCAAGATACTGAAGACCTTCTTCTCAGATCTGGAAAAAATGGTGCTGAAATTTATATGGAGGCACAAGAGACCTCAAATAGCTAAAGCAATCTTGTACAACAAAAACAAAGCCGGAGGCATCACAATACCAGATTTCAGGACATACTACAGGGCAGTTGTAATCAAAACAGCATGGTACTGGTACAGAAACAGATGGATAGGCGAATGGAACAGAATTGAAACACCAGAAATCAACCCAAACATCTACAGCCAACTTATATTTGATCAAGGATCTAAAACCAATTCCTGGAGCAAGGACAGTCTATTTAATAAATGGTGCTGGGAAAACTGGATTTCCACATGCAGAAGCATGAAGCAAGACCCCTACCTTACACCTTACACAAAAATCCACTCAACATGGATTAAAGACCTAAATCTATGACCTGACACCATCACGTTATTAGAGAACATTGGAGAAACCCTTCAAGATATTGGCACAGGCAAAGAATTTCTGGAAAAGACCCGGGAGGCACAGGCAGTCAAAGCCAAAATCAACTATTGGGATTGCATCAAATTGAGAAGTTTCTGTACTGCAAAAGAAACAGTCAGGAGAGTGAAGAGACAACCGACAGAATGGGAAAAAATATTTGCAAAGTATGCACCAGATAAAGGGTTAATAACCAGAATCTACAAAGAGATCAAGAAACTCCACAAAAACAAAACCAACAACCCACTTAAGAGATGGGCCAAGGACCTCAATAGACATTTTTCAAAAGAGGAAATCCAAATGGCCAACAGGCACATGAAAAAATGTTCAAGGTCGCTAGCAATCAGGGAAATGCAAATCAAAACCACAATGAGGTTTCACCTCACCCCGGTTAGAATGGCTCACATACAGAAATCTACCAACAACAGATGCTGGCGAGGATGTGGGGAAAAAGGGACACTAACCCACTGTTGGTGGGAATGCAAACTGGTCAACCCACTATGGAAGTCAGTCTGGAGATTCCTCAGAAACCTGAAGATAACCCTACCATTCGACCCAGCCATCCCACTTCTTGGAATTTACGCAAAGGATTTTAAATTAGCAAACAAAAAAGCGGCATGCACCCTAATATTTATCGCAGCACAATTCACAATAGCCAAGACCTGGAACCAACTTAATGCCCATCAACGGTAGACTGGATACAGATATTATGGGATATGTACTCTTTAGAATACTATACTGCAGTAAGAAACAACGAAATCCAGTCATTTGCAACAAAATGGAGGAATCTGGAACACATCATGCTGAGTGAAATAAGCCAGTCCCAAAGGGACAAATACCATATGTTCGCCCTGATTGGTGACAACTGACTGAACACCAAAAAGGAAACCTGTTGAAGTGAAATGGACACTATGAGAAACGGTGACTTGATCAGCATAGCCCTGACTGTTAATGAACAACTTAATACATTATCCCTCTTAGTAGTTTTTTTTGCCTGTTCTACTTAATATGACTGGTTTAATTATGTAATTAATACACAGTTATTCTTAAGTGTTGAAATTTCACTGAAATGTGATCCCTGTTAAACATAAAAGTGGGAATAAGAGAGGGAAGAGATGTATAATTTGGGACATGCTCAAGCTGACTTGCCCCAAATGGTAGAGTTAGAAACATACCAGGGGACTCCAATTTAAGCCCATCAAGGTGGCATGTACCAATGCCATCTCACTAGTCCAAGTGATCAATTTCAGTTCACAATTGATCATAATGAAAGGACTAAGAGTCAAAGGGAGCACATAAACAAGTCTAGTACCTGCTAATACTAACTGATAGAATACATAAAGGGGAGCATGATCCAACATGGGAAGCAAGATACTCAGCAGACTCATAGAATGGCGGATGTCCTAAACAGCACTCTGGCCTCAGAATCAGCCCTAAAGGCATTCCGATCTGGCTGAAAAGCCCATGACAGTATTTCAGGCATGGAAAGCCAAGACACTCTGGTAAAAAAAACAACAAAAAACAAAACACCTAAATGAAAGATCTCTGTGAGTGAGATCCCAGTGGAAAGAACAGGTCTTCAAAGAAGGAGGTACCTTTCTCTGAGGGAGGAGAGAACCTCCACTTTGACTATGACCTTGTCTAAACAAGATAAGAGTCGGAGAACTCAAGGGGCTTCCATAGCCTTGGAAACTCATGACTGGTGCACAGGGAGATTACTGATGCCATAAACAGGAGTGTCAACTTGTAAAGTCAACAACAGGAGTCACTTTGCACTTACTCCTCATGTAGGATCTCTGTCCTTGATATGCTGTACATTGAGGCTTAATGCTATAACGAGTACTCAAACAGTATATTTCACTTTGTGTTTCTATGGGGGTGCAAACTGTTGAAATCTTTACTTAATGTATACTAAACTGATCTTCTGTTTAAAAAAAAGAAGAAATTATCAATTCCCAACTTGATTCTCACTGGGATTAAACATGACAATAGGTCTGATCTGATTTCATCATCATTTTAAAAATCATCTATTATTTTTCACTTCATGTTTCTGTGTGGGAGCAAACTGTTGAAATCTTTACTTAATGTATGCTAAACTGATCTTATGTATATAAAGAGAATTGAAAATGAATCCTCATGTGAATGGAAGGGGAGAGGGAATGGGAAAGGGGAGGGTTGCAGGTAGGAGGGACGTTATGGGGGGGAAGCCATTGTAATCCATAAGCCGTACTTTGGAAATTTATATTCCTTAAATAAAAGTTAAAAAAAAATAAAAAAAGGAAAAAAAAAGAGGAAGCCCAAATGTTAAATAATTACATTAAAATACTTAATTTCATTTGTAATGAAAATAAAGTAAAGTAGAACAGTGAAAAAAACAGCATGGTACTGGTACAGAAACAGATGGATAGACAAATGGAACAGAATTGAAACACCAGAAATCAACCCAAACATCTACAGCCAACTTATATTTGATCAAGGATCTCAAACTAATTCCTGGAGCAAGGACAGTCTATTCAATAAATGGTGCTGGGAAAATTGGATTTCCACGTGCAGAATCATGAAGCAAGACCCCTACCTTACACCTTACACAAAAATCCACTCAACATGGATTAAAGACCTAAATCTACGACCTGACACCATCAAGTTACTAGAGAACATTGGAGAAACCCTTCAAGATATTGGCACAGGCAAAGAGTTTCTGGAAAAGACCCAGGAGGCACAGGCAGTCAAAGCCAAAATCAACTATTGGGATTGCATCAAATTGAGAAGTTTCTGTACTGCAAAAGAAACAGTCAGGAGAGTGAAGAGACAACCGACAGAATGGGAAAAAATATTTGCAAACTATGCAACAGATAAAGGGTTAATAACCAGAATCTACAAAGAGATCAAGAAACTCCACAAAAACAAAACCAACAACCCACTTAAGAGATGGGCCAAGGACCTCAATAGACATTTTTCAAAAGAGGAAATCCAAATGGCCAACAGACCATGAAAAAATGTTCAATATCACTAGCAATCTGGGAAATGCAAATCAAAACCACAATGGCTCACATACAGAAATCTACCAACAACAGATGCTGGCGAGGATGTGGGGAAAAAGGGACACTAACCCACTGTTGGTGGGAATGCAAACTGGTCAAGCCACTATGGAAGTCAGTCTGGAGATTCCTCAGAAACCTGAAGATAACCCTACCATTCAACCCAGCCATAAAACTTCTTGGAATTTACCCAAAGGAAATGAGATTGGCAAACAAAAAAGCTGTCTACACATTAATATTTAATGCAGCTCAATTCACAATAGCTAAGACCTGGAATCAACCCAAATGCCCATCAACAGTAGACTGGATAAAGAAATTATGGGACATGTACCCTATAGAATACTATACCGCAGTCTAAAACAATGAAACCCAGTCATTTGCAACAAGATGGAGGAATCTGGAAAACATTATGGTGAGTGAATTAAGCCAGTCCCAAAGGGACAAATATGAAATATTCTCCCTGATCAGCGACAACTAAGTGAGCACCAAAGGGGAAACCTGTTGAAGTGAAATGGACACTATGAGAAAAAATGACTTGATCAGCTCTTGTCCTGACTGTTGATGTACAATGTAATACCATATCCATTTCAGTATTTTCTCTTTGATTTGTTCTAGTACTATTGGTTAAACTCGGTAATTAACACACAATTTTTCTTTTGTGTTTAAATTTTAACTGAAAAGTGATCCCTGTTAAATGTAAGAGTGGGAATAAGAGAGGGAGGAGATGTACAATTTGGGACATGCTCAATCGGACTTGCTCCAAAGAGTGGAGTTAGAATCATGTCAGGGGATTCCAACACAATCCCATCAAGATGGCATGTACCAATGCCATCTCACTAGTCCAAGTGATCAATTTCAGTTCACTATTGATCACACTGATAGGTCTAAGAGTCAAAGGGATCACACAAACAAGTCTAGTGTTTGCTAATACTAGCTGATAGAATCAAAAAGGGAGAGAAAGATCCATCATGCAAAGTGGGATACACAGTAGACTCATAGAATGGCAGATGTCCTAAATAGCACTCTGGCCTCAGAATCAGCCCTTAAGGCATGTGGATCTGGCTGAAGAGCCCATGAGAGTATTTTAGGCATGGAAAGCTAAGACACTCTGGGGAAAAAAAAAAAGAAGACCTAAATGGAAGATCTCTGTGAGTGATATCTCAGTGGAAAGAATGGGGCCATCAAAGAAGGAGGTACCTTTCTATGAAGGGAGGAGAGAACTTCCACTTTGACTATGACCCTGTCAGAATAAGATCGAAGTCGGCGAACTCAAAAGGCTTCCAGAGCCTTGGCAACTCATGACTAGAGCCTAGGGATGTTACTGACGCCATAAACAAGAGTGTCAAATTGGTAAGTCAACAACAGGAGTCACTGTGTACTTACTTCTCATGTGGGATCTGTCCTTAGTGTGTTGTCCAATGTCAAGTAATGCTATAACTAGTACTGAAACAGTATTTTACACTTTGTGTTTCTGTGTGGGTGCAAACTGATGAAATATTTCCTTAATATATACTGAATTGATCTTCTCTATATAAAGATAATTGAAAATGAATCTTGATGTGAATGGAATGGGAGAAGAAGTGGGAGATGGGAGGGGTGTGAGTGGGAGGAAAATTATGGGGGAAGCCATTGTAATCCATTAACTGTACTTTGAAAATTTATATTTACTAAATAAAAAAGAAAAAAAAAACAAAAAATATATACTGAATTGATCTTCTGTATATAAAGATAATTGAAAATGAATCTTGATGGGAATGGAATGGGAGAGGGAGTGGGAGATGGGAGGGGTGTGAGTGGGAGGGAAATTATAGGGGGGAAAGCCATTGTAATCCATTAACTGCACTTTGAAAATTTATATTTACTAAATAAAAAATAAAAAGAGGGTAAAAAAAGACTCCAGAAAACAGTTATGTTCCACTTCAAAAAATGAATAAGAGTTATTACTGGAAGAAAGGGGTGTAAGTGTGTTCTTCTAAAGGAAACAGAATGGGCAAAAGCTCTGAGGTAGAAGAATGCATGGCAAATCCATGGCATCATCCTATCAGATATTGCCAGCCAGACTCTAGAGGTTGTTAGGATTCAAATTCTACCTCTACTGGCTGATGCTGTGGCTCAATTGGCTAATCCTCTGCCTGCGGTGCTGGCACCCCAGGTTCTAGTCCCAGTTGTGGTGCCAGATACTAGCCCCGGTTGCTCCTCTTCCAGTCCAGCTCTCTGCTGTGGCCTGTGAGGGCATTGGAGGATGGCCCAAGTGCTTGGGTCCCTGCACCTGCATGAGACTGGGAGGAAGCATCCAGCTCCTGGCTTTGGATCAGCACAGGACCAGCCATAGTGGCCATTAGGGGAGTGAACCAATGGAAGGAAGACCTTTCTCCCTCTCTGTCTCTCTCTCTCACTGTCTAACACTGCCTGTCAAAAAAAAAATCAAATTGTACCTCTACCAACTACAATTTGTGTTACTTTAGGCAAAATATAAAACCATGATAAGTGCCCTTCTAATGTAAAATGAAGACGATTATTTTACTTCATAGGCAGGTTGGATCAAGCAAATTAACATATAGACAGCACATATCAAGTAGTAGTGTTAGTATTATTATCAGATATTATTTACATATATTATATTATTTGATTTGATATTTTATACTACTTGTCTAGATAGAATCAAAACATTGATTATTTTTCTTCTGTTAAAGGTAAAAAGACTGTGCATACATTTGTTTTAATTTTTAGATTGAAATTAAAGTTTGTGTATATCACATACATAAAATAATCATACATTCTAACAATACTTCAATGACTTTTGGTAAATGTATACCGGTGGGAAACCATCACCACAATCCAGCTTTAGGGAAGTCCCATCACTCCAAAAGTTCTTACAAGCATTTTTGAAGTCTTTCTCCAATTATACCAATTTTACCCGGCAGACCCATGTAAGTCATAAACTGCTATCTCTCCATATATATTTGCCTCTTCTGTATAAATGGAATTTTAGAATATGCAAAAAAAGACTTTGGTAGAATGAGGTGTGTGGTTGAAGAAGGCTTGGAAGGGCAGTGGTTTTATGCTGTGCAGTGCTCCAATGAAGAGCAAAATCAGTAGAATTTCAACTTATACTTTCCTCCATTTTGGAATCTCCCAAACCCACAGTCAATAAAACCATGAGATTGCAACCATTCTATTATTTTCACAGCAACATGTTGTAAGCAATGACCAGAATCACAAAACCATCTTTGAGAATTGTGGTGTTTACTTTGAAATATGAAAGGAAAATATTCCATAATGCAGTTCCAAGGATGCAAAATAACAGTTAATGTCAATTAACTGACATGAAAGACCTAGAACATATTTTAAGTACAAAAGCCATCATACATTTTAAATAGAAATCTATTATATATTATATATATATATATATATATATATATATATATATATATCCTTGCTTCATTCAGTAATCCTATAAACTCCTAAAGTACCGGACTGAATTCATAGACTACACTTGTTACACTACAGGCATGGACAGACACACATATTTTCAATAAATTCCTTCTGAGTTTATGAGTGAACTTTACCAAGAAGCTAAGAAAACACATTTTTCTGATTATATCAAATATTGAGAAATCTGATTGGGATGATTTGCGTGATGCACCTGGCCTTACATGACAGTATTACTCTTTCTTGAGAGGTATAGAAATTTTCCATAGCAGCTCTCTAATGAAAATTGCAAGTGAGGTGGAATCCAGTGTTAATTCAAAGAAACAGTAAAACAGCTTTGTAGGATCAACATTAGAATGGAGTCCTATTGCCACAACACGTGTGTCACATTATATTGTGATTGTCAAGAAAAACATAGAGAGTATATTCATTCTAAAACTAGTAAGAAAACATGTAAATGAACTATTTAGCCAGCATACTTTCCAATAATTCATTTTGCAAAAGTTTCTCCACTCCTTCTGGTTCCCCTCTGCCTCTGGGTTTATGTTGCCCCATATTCAGTCCATCCCAATCTTGCTTTACATGTGAAAATAGAATGAGGATCTTTCTAATGTAATTGGACCTAGATATTTACATATTAACATATATTATTCATTAAACACTTACTGTTTACCTATTTTAAATCATCATTTGAGATGTGTAGGATAGATGAATAAAACTGATACAAATTAGTGGATTTGTAAACCTTACATTGTATGAGAACCACAGTTTGTCAGACACTGAATTGTATGAGAACCACAGTTTGTCAGACACTGAACCATTTTGTTTTTATTTAAAAGGCAAAGTAAAAGATAAAGAAGGAGGTAAAGAGAGATGGGGGAGAGTGTGATGAGGGAGAATAGAGGGAGAAAGCATCCAACCACTGGATCAATCATCAAGTGCCCATCTTTAAGACTGAATCAGTCCAAAGTCAAGAGCCAGGAACTCCATCCAAACCTCCCAGAGGTGTGGCAGGACTCAAGCCCTTGCACCATCCTCTACTGCTTTCCCAAGTACATCAATAGCTATCTGAATGGTGGTTGCTAGCATTCAAAGCAGCACTCCAATATGAGATGTGAGCATTCCAAGCTGCAGCTTAACCTGCTGAGATGCAATGCCTACCACACACTGAATTATTTTACACAAGTTACATATCCCTCACAACAAGGAGGCAGGTGCCTTTATCATCCACACTTTATAAGAAGTTGTAATAAATGTTTAAATGCATGGCTACATGTCCAGTTTTACACACACAGGAATGATTCCAATCCATGCATCTAACTCCAGATCATACAGACTTTTTTTGTTTAATTCTTTTTTTTAACTTTTATTTAATGAATATAAATTTCCAAAGTACGGCTTATGGATTACAATGGATTCCCCCCCATAACGTCCCTCCCACCCGCAACCCTCCCCTTTCCCACTCCCTCTCCCCTTCCATTCACATCAAGATTCATTTTCGATTCTCTTTATATACAGAAGATCAGTTTAGCATACATTAAGTAAAGATTTCAACAGTTTGCTCCCACACAGAAACATAAAGTGAAAAATAATAGATGATTTTTTAAATGATGATGAAATCAGATCAGACCTATTGTCATGTTTAATCCCAGTGAGAGTCAAGTTGGGAATTGATAATTTCTTTTTTTTTTACAGAAGATCAGTTTAGTATACATTAAGTAAAGATTTCAACAGTTTGCACCCCCATAGAAACACAAAGTGAAATATACTGTTTGAGTACCTTTCTCTGGAGGAGAGAACCTCCACTTTGAATATGACCTTGTCTAAACAAGGTAAGAGTTGGAGAACTCAAAAGGCTTCCATAGCCTTGGAAACTCATGACTGGAGCATGGGGAGATTACTGATGCCATAAACAGGAGTGTCAATTTGTAAAGTCAACAACAGGAGTCACTGTGCACTTACTCCTCATGTAGGATCTCTGTCCTTGATGTGCTGTACATTGAGATTTAATGCTATAACGAGTACTCAGAGCATACAGACTTAATCATGACAAAACCCCACACTTTATGAAATGCTGGTAGCACACAAATATGTACAAAGAGAGGCATACTATACAATTATTCCCTAGCATGCTAATTTGTAATTGTCCTAATTATGTTTACTTCCCACAAGATAGCATGTTTTATGAGCCAAGCAGGCCTTAGAATACAGGAGTTAAGGGCACACCTTCCTGTTTATTGTCCAGCTGCTTGGCCTCTTTTGGTCTCAGTTTCCTTATGGATAAAAAACCCACAATGTCCAACTCACAGAGTAGCAGAGAGAATGAAAAACAAATGTGTGCAGAATGCTTGGCTCACAAGAAGCACAATAAATTGCTGCTGCTATCAGTATTCCTAGACACAGCACTGGCTCCCACAGCATGAAGCCAAAGCTGGGTATACAGTAAATCACTGAAAAAATATAGGTTTTGGGGTTTTTCTCATATCTTCCAGGTTCCTTGGATATTTCTACCCATTCAACAAACATTTGAGCAGTTTCTATTCCATGTCAGGCTGTTCAAAGGGTTAATCAAACAGGAAAGTTGTCTACTACTCACTACATAATGCTATGGTTGTCACCCCTAACTTGCCTTCCTTTCTAATACAAAATTAGAAGGCAGGCACTCTCTCTAGGCAAATTTACCAACATATTAAACATCTAACCCTAATATCACTAGAATTATTTTTATCACATTCTTGCAAATCAATGCAGTCTGAAAATGATTTCTTTGTTTAACCTGTAAAAATAGGCTGGTTGGAATTATGGTTGTGAGGCAGGATGTTAAGCTTCCACCTGCAATAAGTTACAAATACAAATTTCAAACCACATGCTGCCATTATGTGGTGATTAACTGAGGCAAATTCTACTATGGCCTTGCTTGAGTGTTGATGGTGCAGAGGTAATTGAGGAAATGCACAGGCTCTTCATCAGCATACCCCATCTGTACAAAGCATTAGGCATGGTGGAGAAGAGATATTCCAGACTGTCCATGCCAACCAAGGATGAGAAATGGTAAATGAGAAGTGGGGAGAAACAATACCAGCGTTCATGGTAAAAGGAAGAGTCCCGCCTTAATATGTTGACCATGCAGGTATACTAAGGACTTGTCCTCCTTTTTGCCAATGACCCAGCAGGCTGGTTCACAACACTTATGAAGTAATACCTGATTCAGTGCCCACAGGTCACAATTATCTAGGCTATGAGCCCAGTAAACAGATGAGTGTCACCCACAGAGGTGCCTGTGGGGTGCATGAACTACTGTGCCAAGGGACCTGCTATGGAGACTATCTGGGGGGATGAGCCACATCAGTGCCGAGGAGTGCCTGAAGCAACACATGAAGTTTATCTGAAATGAGACAACTTGGGATCCCCCTTCAACATAGCATCTAATAGTGACCACTTTGATGTGGATGGCCAGATGTGCTATCAGCTTGTGGAAAGTGGATGAAGAGGTGTCAGGCAGAACAGCACCTGATGGCACACCTTTAGCTTCATAGTTCTAAGTGACAAGCACAGCAGGAAGCTGCTGCTGTGAACACTCCATTGCGTGGATGTACTTGGGTATTTTCTAGAGTGTTGAGGGTCTGCACAGCTTAACTTCAGGGACTATGACCATCAGGGCCAGGAGAGTTGTTTTGGACTGTTGTAGGACTCCTCTTAAAATAACAGAGGGGTGAGCATTGGGGAACAGCATGTAAGATGGCTCTTTTGAGACCCACATCCTATATTAGAGTGTGTAGGTTTGAGTCCCACTCCACTTCCAATCCAGCTTCCTACTAAAGTGCATCCTAGGAGGCAGCATATAATAGCTCAGATACTTGGGTCTGTGCCACCCACACCGAGTTCTGGGATTTTCACTTCATAAAACCTGATGTTTTCACATCACAACCTGGCTGAATTCCAGCTATTGTGAATATCTGGAGAGAACAGTGGATGAGAGATCACTGTGCCTTTAATGTGAATAAAATTAATTTTCAAAATTTAAATAAACCTCCTGCATCCATGTGGCCAGACTGGGACTATCAGTGTTAGGCCCCTTCCCTCTTGGGATGGCAGCTGCATAGACTAATTGAAAAAATGCAAGATGGCGGAATAGGAAGGGAGCACACTGATAGTCTGGGGAGAGATAGTTTAATAAAAGTGGAGATACTGCAGGTTCAAGGAAGAGTAGGGGAGGAAACAGCAGAAGAAACTCTTCCGGAACGCGTGACTCACAGTGGACCTGAGTGGAGAGCGTGGGAGCCCACAGTTCGGGACACCAGCAGCAGACTCAACACACCAGCGCTGGAACACGAGGTGAGCCGAACCTCAATAGCCCGAGACACCGGCAGGCAAGTGGAGAGAGGAGACTAGAGGGAACGACCCCCGGGGGGGGGAAGTTCACAAGGCTAACTGGAAGAGAGAGAGAGAGAAAAAAAAGGGTGACTAGTACGGACACGGGTTTCTCTCTCTCCACTCACCTCTCAAGGGTGAGCAAGACAAAGAGCAGGCACCATCTTGGACATACGTCATAAGCAGAGCGACCTCAGGTCTGCACCGGCCCTGAGCCTAGCAGAAAAACCTGACTCTGGGCAGGGCGAATTAACAGGAGATTAGGACCTAGTAAATTTGTGGTGCTACTGAACTGAGACTGTGAAAAAAGAGACGGTGGGGGAGAGAACTCACGGAATTCACGTGAGCACTCTCCAGAGACACTACAATTCCGTAACTTTGGCAACCCAGTGGGAGGCTGAAAGAGAATTTGAACCCACTCTGAGAGCCGAACAGATTCCCTGTGGGGATCTTGGGAAAGAGCTTCCGATCTCTGGCTCCTGTGGGTATATCATTTGCCTGCTAACTACCTCCAACTTCGTTCAGCTGTGCGGAATTACTTCCCTTTTGAACCAAAAAAAAAAAAAGAAAAAGAAAGAGAGAGAGAGAGATTTACCACGCCTAACCTGGGAGTGTCACCTTTGGCACACCAAACAGAGCTCTCAGGGCACACCTATATCAAGCCTTAAGGTTCCATCAAAAACAGATAGTCCACTTAATCTAGAGTCATAGTATAACAAGAAAAAGCACCACAGTGAAGAAACCAAATATCTCCAATATGACAAATAACAAACGCAAAAACCGAGGTAATAAAAACAAGGAAGTCACTATGACGCCCTCAAATGAAAAAGACACCCCAATTCAAGATTATGAAGATGATGACATAGAAGAAATGCAAGAAGCAGATCTCAAAAAATTGATAAGAACATTAAGAAGTTCTCAAAAACAAATTCTGGAACTACACAAATCCTTAATGGACAAGATAGACAATCTCTCTCGTGAAAATGAAATATTAAGGAGGAATCAAAATGAAATGAAACAACTAGTACAACAAGAAACTGTGATAGTGACTGAAGTGAAGAATTCAGTAGATCAAATGAAAAACACAATAGAGAGCCTTACAAACAGAATGGGTGAAGCAGAAGAGAGAATATCGGACTTAGAAGACAGAGAACAGGAAAGGATACAGTCAGACCAAAGAAAAGACGAGGAAATTAGAAATCTAAAACATATTGTCGGGAATCTTCAGGATACTATTAAAAAAACCAACATTCGGGTTCTAGGAGTTCCTGAAGGCATGGAGAGGGAGAAAGGATTAGAAGGCCTTTTTAGTGAGATATTAGCAGAAAATTTCCCAGGTTTGGAGAAGGACAGAGAAATCCTAGTACAGGAAGCTCACAGAACCCCTAAAACACGACCAAAAGAGATCCTCACCACGACACGTTGTAATTAAACTCTCCACAGTGAAACATAAAGAAAAGATCCTAAAATGTGCAAGAGAGAAACGTCAGATTACTCTCAGAGGATCTCCAATAAGACTCACAACTGACTTCTCATCAAAAACTCTACAAGCTAGGAGGGAATGGCGAGATATAGCCCAGGTACTAAGAGAGAACAACAGCCAGCCCAGAATATTATATCCTGCAAAGCTATCATTTGTGAATGAAGGTGAAATAAAGACTTTTCATAGCAAACAGAAATTGAAAGAATTTGTTGCCACTCGTCCATCCCTGCAAAAGATGCTTAAAGATGTGTTACACACAGAAACACAGAAACATGGTCATCAATATGAAAGAAGGTAAAGGAAGGAAACCAAGGAAGGAAACCTCACAGCAAAAGATCACAGGGAATTCAAAGCATATATTAGAACTTATCTTTGACAAATGGCAGAGCAAAGTTACCACTTATCATTAGTCACTTTGAACGTGAATGGCCTGAACTGTCCAGTTAAAAGACACCGATTGGCTGATTGGGTTAAGGAACAAAACCCATCTATTTGCTGCTTACAAGAAACACATCTTTCCAACAAAGATCCATACAGACTGAAAGTGAAAGGCTGGAAAAAGATATACCATGCCAACAGAAATGAAAAAAGAGCGGGCGTAGCCATCTTAATATCGGACAACATAAACTTTACCACAAAAACTATTAAGTGAGACAAAGAGGGACACTATATAATGATTAAGGGATCAATTCAACAGGAAGATATAACAATTAGCAATGTATATGCACCTAACTACAGGGCACCAGTTTATCTAAAAGATTTATTAACGGACTTAAAGGGAGACTTAGACCCCAATACAATAGTACTGGGCGAATTCAATACTCCACTCTCAGAAATAGACAGATCATCTGGTCAGAAGATCAACAAGGATACAGTAGATTTAAACGACACTATAGCCCAAATGGATCTAACAGATATATACAGAACTTTCAATCCTACAGCTAACGATTTTACATTCTTCTCATCAGTACATGGAAGCTTCTCTAGGATTGACCACATACTAGGCCATAAAGCAAGTCTCAGCAAATTCAAAAGAATTAGAATCATACCATGCAGCTTCTCAGACCATAAAGGAATGAAGTTGGAAATTAGCAACTCAGGAATCCCTAGAGCATACGCAAACACATGGAGATTGAACAACATGCTCCTGAATGAACAATGGGTCATAGAAGAAATCAAAAGAGAAATCAAAAACTTTCTGGAAGTAAATGAGGATAACAGCACAACATACCAAAACTTATGGGACGCAGCAAAAGCAGTGCTAAGAGGAAAGTTTATATCAATAGGTGCCTACATCAAGAAATTGGAAAGACACCAAATAGATGAGCTTTCAATTCACCTCAAGGATCTAGAAAACTTACAGCAAACCAGACCCAAATCTAGTAGGAGAAGAGAAATAATTAAAATCAGAGAAGAAATCAACAGGATTGAATCAAGAAAAACATTAGAAAAAATCAGCCAAACGAGGAGCTGGTTTTTTGAAAAAATAAACAAAATTGACACCCCATTGGCCCAACTAACTAAAAAAAGAAGAGAAAAGACCCCAATCAATAAAATCAGAGATGAAAAAGGAAATGTACCAACAGACACCACAGAAATAAAAAGAATCATCAGAAATTACTACAAGGACTTGTATGCCAGCAAACAGGGAATTCTATCAGAAATGGATAGATTCCTGGACACATGCAACCTACCTAAATTGAACCAGGAAGACATAGAAAACCTAAATAGACCCATAACTGAGACAGAAATTGAAACAGTAATAAAGGCCCTCCCAACAAAGAAAAGCCCAGGACCAGATGGATTCATTGCTGAATTCTACCAGATGTTTAAAGAACTAACTCCAATTCTTCTCAAACTATTCAGAACAATCGAAGAAGAGGGAGTCCTCCCAAATTCTTTCTATGAAGCCAGCATCACCTTAATTCCTAAGCCAGAGAAAGATGCAGCACTGAAAGAGAATTACAGACCAATATCCCTGATGAACATAGATGCAAAAATCCTCAATAAAATTCTCGCCAATAGAATGCAACAACACATCAGAAAGATCATCCACCCAGACCAAGTGGGATTTATCCCTGGTATGCAGGGATGGTTTAATGTGCGCAAGACAATCAATGTGATACACCACATTAACAGACTGCAGAAGAAAAACCATATGATTATCTCAATAGATGCCGAGAAAGCATTTGATAAAATACAACACCCGTTCATGATGAAAACTCTAAGCAAACTGGGTTTGGAAGGAACATTCCTCAATACAATCAAAGCAATCTATGAAAAACCCACAGCCAACATCCTATTGAATGGGGAAAAGTTGGAAGCATTTCCACTGAGATCTGGAACCAGACAGGGATGCCCACTCTCACCACTGCTATTCAATATAGTTCTGGAGGTTCTAGCCAGTGCTATTAGGCAAGAAAAAGAAATTAAAGGGATACAAATTGGGAAGGAAGAAGTCAAACTATCCCTCTTTGCAGATGACATGATTCTTTATTTAGGGGACCCAAAGAACTCTACTAAGAGACTATTGGAACTCATAGAAGAGTTTGGCAAAGTAGCAGGATATAAACTCAATGCACAAAAATCAACAGCCTTTGTATACACAGATAATCCCACGGCTGAGAAAGAACTGCTAAGATCAATCCTATTCACAATAGCTACAAAAACAATCAAATACCTTGGAATAAACTTAACCAAGGACGTTAAAGATCTCTATAATGAAAATTACAAAACCTTAAAGAAAGAAATAGAAGAGGATACCAAGAAATGGAAAAATCTTCCATGCTCATGGATTGGAAGAATCAATATCATCAAAATGTCCATTCTCCCAAAAGCAATTTATAAATTCAATGCAATACCAATCAAGATACTGAAGACCTTCTTCTCAGATCTGGAAAAAATGGTGCTGAAATTCATATGGAGGCACAAGAGACCTCGAATAGCTAAAGCAATCTTGTACAACAAAAACAAAGCCGGAGGCATCACAATACCAGACTTCAGGACATACTACAGGGCAGTTGTAATCAAAACAGCATGGTACTGGTACAGAAACAGATGGATAGACCAATGGAACAGAATTGAAACACCAGAAATCAACCCAAACATCTACAGCCAACTTATATTTGATCAAGGATCTCAAACTAATTCCTGGAGCAAGGACAGTCTATTCAATAAATGGTGCTGGGAAAATTGGATTTCCACGTGCAGAATCATGAAGCAAGACCCCTACCTTACACCTTACACAAAAATCCACTCAACATGGATTAAAGACCTAAATCTACGACCTGACACCATCAAGTTACTAGAGAACATTGGAGAAACCCTTCAAGATATTGGCACAGGCAAAGAATTTCTGGAAAAGACCCGGGAGGCACAGGCAGTCAAAGCCAAAATCAACTATTGGGATTGCATCAAATTGAGAAGTTTCTGTACTGCAAAAGAAACAGTCAGGAGAGTGAAGAGACAACCGACAGAATGGGAAAAAATATTTGCAAACTATGCAACAGATAAAGGGTTAATAACCAGAATCCACAAAGAGATCAAGAAACTCCACAAAAGCAAAACCAACAACCCACTTAAGAGATGGGCCAAGGACCTCAATAGACATTTTTCAAAAGAGGAAATCCAAATGGCCAACAGGCACATGAAAAAATGTTCAAGGTCGCTAGCAATCAGGGAAATGCAAATCAAAACCACAATGAGGTTTCACCTCACCCCGGTTAGAATGGCTCACATGCAGAAATCTACCAACAACAGATGCTGGCGAGGATGTGGGGAAAAAGGGACACTAACCCACTGTTGGTGGGAATGCAAACTGGTCAACCCACTATGGAAGTCAGTCTGGAGATTCCTCAGAAACCTGAAGATAACCCTACCGTTCGACCCAGCCATCCCACTCCTTGGGATTTACCCAAAGGAATTTAAATTGGCAAACCAAAAAGAGGTCTGCACCCTAATGTTTATTGCAGCTCAATTCACAATTGCTAAGACCTGGAACCAACCTAAATGCCCATCAACAGTAGACTGGATACAGATATTATGGGATATGTACTCTTTAGAATACTATACTGCAGTAAGAAACAACGAAATCCAGTCATTTGCAACAAAATGGAGGAATCTGGAACACATCATGCTGAGTGAAATAAGCCAGTCCCAAAGGGACAAATACCATATATTCTCCCTGATCGGTGAGGACTGACTGAACACCAAGAGGGAAACCTGTTGGAGTGAGGTGGACACTATGGGAAACGGTGGCTTGATCAGCATAGCCCTGACTGTTAATGAACAACTTAATACTTTATCCCTCTTAGTAGTTTTTTTATCTGTTCTACTTAATATGACTGGTTTAGATCTGTAATTGATGCACAGTTATTCTTAAGTGTTGAAAATTAACTGAAATGTGATCCCTGTTGAACATGGTGGTGGGAATGGGAGAGGAAAGAGATGTATAATTTGGGACATGCTCAGGCTGACTTGCCCCAAGTGTTGGAGTTGGAAGCATACCAGGGGATTCCAATTCAATCCTATTGAGGTGGCATGTACCAATGCCATCTCACTGTTCCAGGTTATCAGTTTCAGTTCACAGTTGGTCATGGTGGAGGGACTGGGCGTCAAAGGGAGCACATAGACAAGTCTAGTACCTGCTAACGCTAACCGATGGAGTAAATAAAGGGGAGAGTGATCCAACATGGGAAGTGAGATACTCAGCAGACTCATAGAATGGCAGATGTCCTAAATAGCACTCTGGCCTCAGAATCAGCCCTAAAGGCATTCGGAGCTGGCTGAAAAGCTCATGAGAGTATTTCAGGCATGGAAAGCCAAGACACTCTGGCAAAAGATCTCTGCGAGTGAGATCCCAGTGGAAAGAACAGGTCATCAAAGAAGGAGGTACCTTTCTCTGAAGGGAGGAGAGAACCTCCACTTTGACTATGACCTTGTCTAAACAAGATAAGAGTCGGAGAACTCAGAGGGCTTCCATAGCCTTGGAAACTCATGACTGGAGCATAGGGAGATTACTGATGCCATAGACAGGAGTGTCAATTGTAAAGTCAACAACAGGAGTCACTGTGCACTTACTCCTCATGTAGGATCTCTGTCCTTAATGTGCTGTACATTGAAATTTAATGCTATAACGAGTACTCAAACAATATATTTCACTTTGTGTTTCTATGGGGGTGCAAACTGTTGAAATCCTTACTTAATGCATACTAAACTGATCCTCTGTAAAAAAAAAATTATCAATTCCTAACTTGACTCTCACTGGGATTAAACATGACAATAGGTCTGCTGTGATTTCATCATCATTTAAAAAAATCATCTATTATTTTTCACTTTATGTTTCTGTGTGGGAGCAAACTGTTGAAATCCATACTTGATGTATACTAAGCTGATCTTCTGTATATTAAGATAATCAAAAATGAATCTTGATGTGAATGGAAGGGGAGAGGGAGTGGGAAAGGGGAGGGTTGCGGGTGGGAGGGACGGTATGGGGGGGAAGCCATTGTAATCCATAAGTCGTACTTTGGAAATTTATAGGCATTAAATAAAAGTTAAAAAAAAATGAAAAAAAAGAAAAAATGCCTGAATACCTCAGTGGGTTCCTTTTCTCAGTTGTGCATCATTGTTTGACATACAAAGTTCATGATGGAGTGTTATTTTCCAGATCACCAACACACATTGCAGCAAAGGAACACCTTATCTTCATCCACTCTGCATGGAGGACCCCATCAGCTCTGCTTCCCAGATGATACGAGTCTCTCATGTGGGTTACAGGGACCCACATACTTCAGCCATCACTCCCTCCAAAAGTGCATATTAGCATAAAGCTGGAATTGAGAGTTGTGACTGTAACCTAGGCATGCCAATATAGGATGTGGACATACTAAGCAGGGTTGTAACACATGCCAAATGTCAATCCCTCAGGGAATTTTTGAAGTGCCTCTGTATATCCAAGGCTTTCAGAGAAAGGAGACAGAGCCTTCTGGGCCCTGCCCCTTTACTACATAGTTTCTGCTTCTCCCCAACATTGCACACTGCTTCATGTGTCTCTCTCTGTGCATGATCACTTCTGAGGTCTCTTCATGCAGACAGGGAAGAGCAGCAGAGCATAGAAGAGTGGGTCTGTGAGACAAGGCAGATTAGGGAAAAACTGGACTGTGACAGTTTCTGCCTGGATCCTGCCACTTAGTGTTTAGTGACCACATCTAAAGCAGAGGAAAATTGTTCATCTACATGCCAAAAACTGAAATATAATATCTTTATATTACCCAGGCATGAAAGTCAAATCAAAATGAATTGAAGGCTTACATAAAAGGTCTGAGAATATAAAACCCCTTACAAATGGAAGCAAATTCATTGATATTAGTCTCAACAATGATTGCTTAGATATGACACTAAACGCATAGGTGACAAAAGCAAAGACTGAAAAAAATCTAAGAAATATTCTGCATGTGATAGGAAAAACAGAACAGATAAAGCAAGAAATGAAGAAAACATTGGACAACCTGAGTTTGACCACAAACAACTCAAAAACAAATATTGTAATAAAAATCGCACAAAGGATTGACAGTTTTCCATTGAATATATACAAGTAGCCAACAGGTAACTTAAAAGGGGTTCAGAAACAGCTAATGAAGACTACAATGCTAATTAAGACCACAGTGATTATCATCTCATATATGTTAAAACAATTATCCAAAAGTAAAAAGATAACATTGGCCCAGGGTGGAATAAAGGAATATAAAAATTGTTGCTGAGAAAGTAAATTGGTACATACAATATAGAAAACATTATGTAGGTCTTCAATCAAAATTAAACCTAGAACATATGACAAAGCAATCTCACAACTGTGTGTATATCCAAAGGAAACCAAATCAGTATCTCAAATAGATACCTTTATCTCCACATTACTGGCAGCATTATCTACAAGAACAAGATATGGAGACAACCCCACTGTCAACATATGAATAAAGAAAATGTGATAAACACACATACACAGGAATCACAGACAACCTTAATAAGGAAATTCTTCCATTTTGTCAGGATGTGGATCCAAAAATATGAATGTGGACATTAGGCTATTTGAAATAAGGCACAGAATGATAAATGCCACACAATATCACTCATATGTGTAATCTAAGAAAGTCGCACTTAATCACAGAATAGAATGGTGGTTGTCATGGGCTGAGAGTGAAGGACATGGGAAAATGTTAGCTGAACACACATTTGCAGCTATGAGGTAAATCAACAAAATTAACACTTCAAGACCTTAATATTCAACACAGTAAATAGTTGATTATTGTCGCTCCCCGTCTTCGTGGAGGAACGACACAGGACCCTGCGCTGTTCTTTTATCTGCTCAGCCCTCCCCGGGTTTCCTGCTGGTTCTTCCCGGGTTGGCTACCATCCCTTCCACCTCCGTGGAAGGGCGGTTCCCCCTGGCCACTTTCCCCACTTCCGCGGGGGAGCGGCACACCACCGGCCGGCTCTC
Organism: Oryctolagus cuniculus; assembly: GCF_051225735.1. Lineage (NCBI taxonomy): Eukaryota > Metazoa > Chordata > Mammalia > Lagomorpha > Leporidae > Oryctolagus > Oryctolagus cuniculus. The sequence goes on along the minus strand of NC_142885.1, from coordinate 21,731,564 downwards.
TCGGGGGCTGCATAGGTGTTCCTCTCAGATGTTCCCCTTAGATGTTCCTGGTGCATGTTGTCTCTCTCCTCCTTTATAGTCCTCTTCCACCAATCCCAACTCTGCTACCCACACGCCGAGTACGCTGCCCTCCTCCAATCAGGAGCAGGTCCTGCTGTTTATTGGTTGAACTGGAGGCAGCTGTGTAGAAGCTGTTTCTCCCTTCTCAGCGCCATATTGTGGGAGAGCAGATGCATAGAATAAGTCTTAATTCCAGTAACTTAGTGTAGTCCGAGTTACTCCCCACAGATTATGATATCACATACTCACAACTTGCTAATATCTTACATATTCTTTAATAACAAAGGGATGTAATGTGATGGATATGTTAGATTGTCTTAATCATTTCATAATGTATATGTACAAGAGGATTCCAGAAAGTTTATGAAAAAATGTAATCAAAAGATAATGTGAATTGTCCATAACTTTTTAACGTCCCTCACATAGCAAAACATCAGTTTTCATACCTTGATGATACACAAATTGTGTCAGTCATACTCTGACAATCTTGAAAAAAATTTAACCAAGCAAAACTAAACAGGCTCCTATATTAAAATATAAATCCAAAATAACTTAGTAAACTAGACATATCTACAGGATTTGGAAGACTTTCATGCAAGAGAAATCATTTTTAAAACACACATAAATTTGAGTGGTCAAAATTTCTACTTTGAAAGTGCAAATAGAGATGGCACCCTGTACAGAGAAAGTGTAAGTGCTAAGACGATGCCCAAGTACCAAATTACAGGGTCTTTCTGCTTCTCTAAAACCTGGGTGAAAACCCCAAGCCAAGTAAAACTTCTGTTTCTACCTTACTCAGTCTATGTTACTGTGATATTGGAAACATATGAAGGAGTGAGACATCCTAGAAACAGCTGTGTAAAGAGGTCAATGCCCTGGAAAGTACCCTGCAGGCCACATATTGAGAAAACTCGGGGGAACCAGGTCCCTGTGGGGAGGGAAGGAGGAACCGACAGCACCTGTCCCGCATGAACCACATACACAGAGCCCACATTCTCCCTAGAGACCACCCAGTCCCCACTGCACAATCGGGGGAGACGTGGAGCTACTGCCACACAGCTGGCCTGCTATGGCTCTGGGCTGAGATGTCTCACCCAAGCAGGGAAGGGGCAGGACCTCGGGGGTCCTGGGTGCTGGTAAAGCCCCCAACCCACGGGTCTGAGGGGACCGAGGGGAAGCCCTGTGCCAGCGCCAATATGGAGCCCACAGATGCCGGAGGCCTGTGTCCTCCTGGCCTTCGGCTCCATTTTCCCTTCTCGGTACAACCAGGTCCACACACTCACCATGTCGCGGTTGTCAGCTTCCTAGGTGCCCAGCATCCCCAGTGAGTGAAGGTGGAGAGCTACAGAGGTCTACCTCACTTGGGAGCCTCCTGGCGGCGGAGCTGTCTCCCAGGAGTTCACTCTGCAGGCAAAACTCGGAGAAGATTGTGACGTCCAGGCCCTGCGTGCTGATGCACTGTGGACGTCACCTTGCCTGATTGGACAGTTTTCCAGCCTTGAGTGCACGGAACGTCACAAAGCACGGAGCCAATCAGCGTCCCCCATAGCAAGGACCCCTAACTTCAAGTTGTCCTGGATGGGAACAGCGAGAGACAGACTTGGGTTCAGGTCTGAAATGGCCGCCCCTGGGCTCTGCCTCCCGGCGGCTGGAGGGCTCTCACCTCCGAGCTCCTGCTACCCACTGGCCTCGCCCTGGGTCCCCGTCCTTCTCCCTGCAGATGCTGCCTGGAGCTGGCGGTAACCTGTTGCAGTGAGTTACAGTTCTGTTTATCCGATTCCAGCGCTTTCGTTTTCCTTGTATTTCTGCTCATTCTGTTGGGTCGTTTGCATTACTTATTGATTTGAATAACACTTAGATGTAACATAATTTACTCTTTTTTTTTTCTTTTCTTCTGTTTTCTACTCTGCCTATTGATCTTTTATATTTTCTAGTTATTTCTTGCTGGCACTTGGTAATCTAATGGATTTTTAAAACATTGATCTTTCCCACAACATTAAATTCATTTATCAGTTTATTTGTTTTTAGATTTTATGGATTCTCCCTAAACAAATATCTCCAATATATTGGCAATTTATTGTTAAGAAATTGATCTTTACATCTTATTTTATTTCTTTTTGCTCTCCCCCTCGCCCCCAACTACTCCTCCAATAAGAAGTTGGCACTAGTAGAGACTTCCTGGTCTAGGTTTACTTCCAGGGTAAAAGCTCTCAATGATTCTGTATTAATTGTGGTTTTCGTTGTAGGATCCTTTTAAAAATTTTTGATCTGAATAAGAAAGCCATTGCTCTTTTTTACTATACTGCAAGCAGTTTTTAAAAATTACATGCTGATTTTTAAATGTTTTTGAACATTAAATTGTCATGTGATTTTCTCCTTGAATTTGTCACCTACCTGGAAAATTTACATGACTTGTTAAGAAATGTTAACCACCTCTTGTATTTTTTATTATATGTGACTTGTTATTCATTACATTTTCATATGCGATTTCATTTATTATACAAATACTAAGGATTTATACATCTGTATATGAAAGAGAGTTTATACTTAATTTATATTGAAAGTTCTGGTCAACTTTGCATCATTATCAATGTAATGCTGGCTTTCTTAAAGAAATCTGAAAATATGCTTTGCTTATTTATACTTTGATACATCTGAGAAATATAGGTGTTTTTTATTTCTTAAATGTTTGAAATATTTTGTGTTTCTGTAATTGAAGTTTTGTTTCTCTGTTTTATTGGCTGGTGGCCTTCAAACTGGGATTCAACTTCCTTGTTTTAATTTGGAGTTTTCCTATTTTATACTTCTTATATTGGATTTTAGGAATTTATATTTGTGTTTGTGTTTGGGAATTTGATTTTCAAGGTATAGTGGATTTTTATCTCTAGTCAAGTTTTTATCCCAAGAGTTTTTTTTTTTTTTTGACATGCAGAGTTAGATGGTGAGAGAGAGAGAGAGAAAGGTCTTCCTTCCATTGGTTGACCCCCAAATGGCATCTATGGCCAGGGATACACAGTTCCAAAGCCAGGAGCCAGGTGCTTCCTCTTGGTCTCCCATATGGGTGCAGGACCCAAAGACTTGGACCATCCTCCCCTGCCTTCCTGGGCTACAACAGAAAGCTGGACTGGAAGAGGAGCAACCAGGACAGAATCCGGTGCCCCAGCCAGGGCTAGAACTCTGGGTACTGGTGCTGCAGGCGGAGGATTAGCGTAGTGGGCTGCAGCGCCGGCCTTACCCCTAAGAGTTTTACAATATTTTTTTCTGATCTTGACAAAGCTCTTTTCTCTGTAAACAATTGTTTTAACACATGAAAATGGACACTAGTGTTACTTTTCCCTGTGTTTCCTCAATTACTTTTACTCATAGTTTATTAATTTTGTTAAAATTAAAAAGTATATCCTGGGGCTGATGCTATGGCATAGTTGGTAAAGCCACCACCTGTAGTGCTGGCATCCCATATGGGCCCCAGTTCAAGTCCCAGGTATTCCCCTTCATATCTAGCTCTTTGGTATGGCCTGGGAAAGCAGTAGAAGATGGCCCAAGTCCTTGGGCCCCTGCACCCATGTGAGAGACCTAGAAGCTCCTGAATTCAGATAAGGGCAGCTCTTGCTGTTGCAGCCCTCTGGAGAGTGAACCAGTAGATGGAAGACCTTTTTCTCTCTCTGCCCCTGCCTCTCTGTAACTCTGCCTTTCAAATATATAAATAAATCTTAAAAAATATTTCCAGAAATGAATGAAAAATCTGTCCCGGTTGCTCCTCTTCCAGTCCAGTTCTCTGCTGTGGCCCAGGAAGGCAGTGGAGGGTGGCCCAAGTGCTTGGGCCCTACACGTGCATGGGAGACCAGGAGGAAGCACCAGACTCCTGACTTTGAATTGGCTCAGCTTGCTGGCCATGGGGGCAATTTGGGGGTTGAACCAATGGAAGAAAGACCTTTCTCTCTGTCTCTCTCTCTCACTGTCTAAATCTGCCTGTCAAAAAAATAAATCTATGAGTGTGTGTGTATATATATATACACACATATATACATATATTATTATATTATATATTATATAGTTATATAATATATAACATAGTTATATAGTTACATAACATATATAATAATTATATAATTTATAATAACATAATTATATATTAGAATATATCACATTAGACTATATATTATATATCTTAACTATAATATAATATATAATATAATAACTATGTATAATATATATAATTATCAGTAAAATCAGTAAGAAGTTTAATTTATTTAAAAATTGAATAAATACAAATTAAAGTATGTGTTTTTCATCAGATTCAAAACAATTATTGCAACTGTTGACATTTTGACATATATGAGGCAATGGCCATTGAATAGAATGTGAATTTGCAAAAGAAATTGGTGATGTGTACCAAAAGTCTTAGCAATACAGATTATGTTATTATATACTCTTGTCCCAAATAAGCACTTCCCAAAAAAATCTTTCTTTGGAAAAATAGGTTTCAGAAGTGTCTGTGGAAACTTTTTCTTAGGGAAACTTGAGGATAGAAAAGTAAATATCTAACAGTACAGTATTCATTAAATAGTATATGATAAATCCATATGAAGAAACATAGTTTAGCTATAAAATCTATTTACATTATTAAGCAAAAAAAAAATCCTTGCAAAGCAGGATGTATTATATATATATCCACTATTTTTCAAAAACATGCTTATTTATTTTTTAAATATTGATTTATTTATTTGAAAGAGTTACACAGAGAGAGCAGAGGCAGAGAGAAAGAGAGAGAGAGAGAGAGAGAGAGGTCTTCCACTCACTGGTTCACTCCCCAATTGGCCGCAATGGCCAGAGCTGTGCCGATCCCAAGCCAGGAGCCAGGAGCTTCCCCTGGGTCTCCCACAAGGGTGCAGCACTTGGGCCATCTTCCACTGCTTTCCCAGGCCATAGCAGAGAGCTGGGTTGGAAGTGGAGCAGCCAGGTCTTGAACTGGTGGCCATATGGGATGCCAGCGTTTCAGGCCAGGGCGTTAACCTGCTGCACCACAGCACCAGCCCCAAAAACATGTTTATACAGATATATTTCCTCAAGCCTTGTGTTATGTGTACGAAGCCATCTGTTTGACTCACATAAGCGTACCTTAAAATGATTGTGGAAATGGAATTAAAAGATAAATTTATTTTGGTTCAAAATATGTTGAAATTTATATATACATGGGTTATTTAAAAGTTCATATAAAACATGTATTATGAGAAATACATGTTTCAAATGTTATGCACCAAGATAAACTTATCTTCTACTTTATTTCCCATGAAATTTTGAAATCCATCAGAAAAACATGGTGTTCCTGGGAAATATCTGGCCATTATTTAATATATTGTAGAGATGCTAAATCTGCCTGAAGTTACTAAGAAAGAGTGTGGTCATGATTAGACACCTTTTCATTTAACCTCTCTGCGTTGTGACCGATCGTCACATTTAAAGAAACTATTTCCAGGTGTTGTGCAATCTGTGATACCGAAATCAGAGCAGAGAGTGTCTTCTTGACGCGGTGGCTCACCGGCCAGAGCCCTAGGGCCAGTTGAAGGGGCTGCCCGCCAGCAGCGAGTCCCGGGTGAGCATCTCGGCGGGCGTCTTGCCCAACAGGTGCAGCAAGTGGAGCTGCGCAATGAGGGGCGCCTGGAGCGCGCGCAGGGCCAGGCACACTGGGGCTGGGACGGGTACTGGGCGCGCAATACTCCATGAGAGCCACCTGCGCCTGCTCCTGCAGCCTCTCCGTGCGCGCAGAGGCCAAGAGCGCCATGACCTTGAGGCACCGGACTCCACCGAGTCGCCCTGCAGGCGGCCCAGCTCATCCACCTGCTCCTGGTCCAGGAAGGCCACGCGCGCTTGGCCTGTAGTGGCGCCCTGTGCAGGCAGGGGCAGCGCTAAGAGCAGCCGCGCCGCCAGCGTTCTCACCTGGTCCATGCCCATCGCCGCGCCGCCGCCGCCTGCACCTGCCGCGTCCGCAGCTGCACCAGGAACAAGCCTCTGTCCAACGCCGCCGCGCCAGCACCCAGCCAGGAGGGCTGCCAGAGGAGGCGGCCAGCGCTGCCAGGCCGCGATTGAGGGATGCGGCCGCGCTGCAGCGCTGCGGGGCGGCAGGAGGGAGAGAAAGAGAGAAGGGCAGAGAGAAGACAGCCAGAGCGAGGCTCTCTCAGAGTCCCCCCACCCCAGCTCCGGGAGAGCCCGGGGCCGGGAGGGGGCCTGGGGTCTTCCCCAGGTGGAACTGGGAGCTGGGGCCTAGCCTGCAGCAAGCAGGTGAGGTGGGAGGAGGGAAACCGAGGCAGGGAGGGCTGGCTGCCAGGCAGGGCAAATTAAGGAGCCTTAATGAGCCCGCCCACCTGGCCTGATCGAATCCATGAGATCCAGCATTAGGCCGGCCTCACGCAGGGCGCATTACCAGCCCTGGAGGGGACTTGGGCTGGAGGTGGGGCTGAGTCCTGCGGGGGTGGGGGTCAGCTGTGCAGTAGGAGTGGCCAAATGGGGCCCAAAAGTGCTGCCCTGGTTATAAGCCCTGCTTACACCACTCCTCCCCCCCATCCTACCTCAGGGTCTTTGCACCTGCTCACTCCCCCTTCTTCAAACCCCCACCCCCAACTCTTCCTCCTCCAGCCCAGGCTGGGGCGTGGGGTTCAAATCCCACCCACAACTCCTTCTTTAACACCAACCCCCGAATTAACAAATCTGCTTTAGAGCAGTATTGGCCATGGAGGAAGGGCTACCCTGGTGGCAACTGAAGCCATGGGCTATTTACTGAGGGCCAACTGTATGCAGGGACCCTGGGGCACAACAGTGCACAAGACAAAGAGAGTCCCTGGAGAAGTCATTGGGTTCCAAAGCAAAGTAAGTGGTTGTGAGCCGTGAGGGTGAGAGGCCGCACATGGGGTGGGGGGTGCGGCACGTGGCTGTAGTCACGCCCACCTGAGGGCCGGGACAGCAGGATTTCAGATCAGCCACGTGAGAAGAGGGGGCACAGGTGAACCCCCCAAACTGAAGGGAGTGGCTTTTCCAAGGGGCTCTGAGCCGACTTTATCAGCTTCCCTCACAGACGCAGTGAGGTGGGAGGACTTCGAAAGCGCGAGAGACTGGAGTCAGACCCTGGGAAGCACTGGCAGACAGAAAGCAGGTTTGGGGTGCGCATTTATCCTGAGGCTGGAACCCCCACCCCCACCCCTACCCCGAGACCACCGCCCCCCTCCCCCGTGTGGAGCCTGGAGAAACTGCAGGGCATTGGAGTTTAGGGCCGCGCTGCTTGGACTCTGTCTGCCCTAGGCCAGGCTGGGGCTTCTGGGGAGGGAACAAGAGTGGGGTCCCCATGGGCTCAGGCTGCCCGGCTCCTGCCTTAAGCAAACAGAGACGGGTGGGAGCAACGGAAACCAAATAAATGTGTGTATGTGCGTGTGTGTTTGTGCGTGTGTGTGCATGTGTGTGTGTGTGTGTGTCTGTGTATGTGTGTGTCTGTGTATTTCTTCAGGACGCAGTGGCCAGGCCTGGGCAGGGGACCAGGCCCTGGCCACAGCTGTGATTGGATTCCTGCGCCAGTACAGGGTGCAATGGCCTGGTCTTGTGGTTAGCAAGTGCAACGCTGGGCCCCACCAGCTGAATGCAGGGAGGAAGGGGGCCGCTCACCCTCCTTCCGCAGGCCTCCCCCCGGCTGCAGCGGGGCTGGGGTGCCATTCACCCACCTATCGCACGCCCCCACCAGGCTGCAGCGGGGCTGGGGGCCACTCACCCTCCTTCTGCACAACCCCCCCGGAAGCACTTCTTGAGCCGGCAGGACTGGCACTGGTCACGCTGATGTTGGTCCATCTGACAGTCCCAATTGGACCTGAAGGTGTAGCAGTGTTGGGAGCAGATTGTCTAATGAATATACAGGGTGTGTGTTTTTAAAGCCTGATAATTTTAGACATAACTTTCTCCACGTTTTATATTTCTATATTTTAGTTTTCGTGTATCCATTTGAAAGGCAGAGAGTAATTCTACTGTGTGTGTGGCAGGAACCCAATTCCTTGAGCCCTCCTGTGCTGCCTTCCAGCGTCTGCATTAGCAGGAAGTTGAAGACAGAAATGGAAACAACACTCAGACGCCCTCATTCCATTGTAGCAAGGTTGTCTCAAGGGGATTCTTAACCACTTGGCCAAATGCTCCCTCCTGCTTACTACTTTTTAAACACCACTCTCTTACATTACATAGGCCCAGGATCACAAAAATTACCAATTCCAATGTTGGCAAAGCCAATGAAAATGGAGCTCTCGCAAAGAAAATTTAAGCCGGCCGGTGCCATAGCTCAATAGGCTAATCCTCCACCTTGCAGCGCCGGCACACCGGGTTCTAGTACCGGTAGGGACACTGGATTCTGTCCCGGTTGCCCCTCTTCCAAGCCAGCTCTCTGCTGTGGCCCGAGAGGGCAGTGGAGGATAGCCCAAGTGCTTGGGCCCTGCACCTGCATGGGAGACCAGGGGAAGCACCTGGCTCCTGGCTTCAGATCAGCGCAACGGCCTGCGGCGGCCATTGGAGGGTGAACCAACAGCAAAGGAAGACCTTTCTCTCTGTCTCTCTCTCTCTCACTGTCCACTCTGCCTTTCAAAAAATAAAAGAAAAAGAAAAAAGAAAATGAAAGCCAAGCGAATTATTTAATGAGAAGTATTAGCTTGAATAAAATAATAGTTTGAGTTTCATGTTTCATCAGGTTAGATAAGTGAATTTTCAATATCAATATACACGGAACATAAAAAAGAGGTACAAATATTTTCAACCATCAATATTACACATTTGCAAAAGCAGTGGATGCTTGAATAGTTCACAAAAATGTGTTCTAAAATCATGTGATTAGTCTTTAAATAAAGGAAATGAATGTTTATCTCAATGAACCATTTCCAAAAGGGCAGAAATACAAAATAGGCCCCTAACAGGAACTGGATATGACAATAATTAACTTTGTAAATGCATTTTGTTTTAAGAACTGTTTCTGAAAACTATTTTTTAAAAAGTAAACAATATTTTAATGGGGAATTACTAACCATGATATAATAAAATATTTTCTGGAATTCTTGATCACAGTTTGAAGACAGATTTAATTTACAAAGTTACTAAAGGTGGGAAATAGGCATACAAGAAAAACTATTTTTAATTTTTAAATGTATCTATATATTTTTTTAAAACTTTTATTTAATGAATATAAATTTCCAAAGTACGGCTTATGGATTACAATGGCTTCCCCCCAATAACGTTCCTCCCACCCGCAACCCTCCCCTTTCCCACTCCCTCTCCCCTTCCATTCACATCAAGATTCATTTTCGATTCTCTTTATATACAGATCAGTTTAGTATACATTAAGTAAAGATTTCAACAGCTTGTTCCCACACAGAAACATAAAGTGAAAAATAATAGATGATTTTTTAAATGATGATGAAATCAGATCAGACCTATTGTCATGTTTAATCCCAGTGAGAGTCAAGTTGGGAATTGATAATTTCTTCTTTTTTTAAAACAGAAGATCAGTTTAGTATACATTAAGTAAAGATTTCAACCATTTGCACCCCCATAAAAACACAAAGTGAAATATACTGTTTGAGTACTCTTTATAGCATTAAAACTCAATGTACAGCACATTAAGGACAAAGATCCTACATGAGGAGTAAGTGCAAAGTGACTCCTGTTGTTGACTTTACAAACTGACACTCCTGTTTATGGCATCAGTAATCTCCCTATGCACCAGTCATGAGTTTCCAAGGCTATGGAAGCCTTTTGAGTTCACTGCCTCTTAACTTGTTTAGACAAGGTCATAGTCAAAGTGGAGGTTCTCTCCTCCCTTCAGAGAAAGGTACCTCCTTCTTTGAAGACCTGTTCTTTCCACTGGGATCTCACAGAGATCTTTCATTTAGGTTTTTTTGTTTTGTGTTTTTTTTTTTTTTTTTTTTTTGCCAGAGTGTCTTGGCTTTCCATGCCTGAAATACTCTCATGGGCTTTTCAGCCAGAGTGCTGTTTAGGACAGCTGCCATTCTATGAGTCTGCTGAGTATCTTGCTTCCCATGTTGGATCACGCTCCCCTTTATGTATTCTATCAGTTAGTATTAGCAGGTACTAGACTTGTTTATGTGCTCCCTTTGACTCTTAGTCCTTTCATTATGATCAATTGTGAACTGAAATTGATCACTTGGACTAGTGAGATGGCATTGGTACATGCCACCTTGATGGGATTGAATTGGGATCCCCAAATCTACCATTTGGGGCAAGTCAGCTTGAGCATGTCCCAAATTGTACATCTCTTCCCTCTCTTATTCCCACTCTTATGTTTAACAGGGATCACGTTTCAGTTAATTTTCAACACTTAAGAATAACTGTGTGATAAATACAGAATTAAACCAGTCATATTAAGTAGAACAGACAAAAAAAATACTAAGAGGGATAATGTATTAAGTTCATTAACAGGGCTATGCTGATCAAGTCACCGTTTCTCAGTGTCCATTTCACTTCAACAGGTTTCCTTTTTGGTGTTCAGTCAGTTGTCACCAATCAGGGCGAACATATGGTATTTGTCCCTTTGGGACTGGCGTATTTCACTCAGCATGATGTGTTCCAGATTCCTCCATTTTGTTGCAAATGACTGGATTTCGTTGTTTCTTACTGCGGTATAGTATTCTAAAGAGTACATATCCCATAATTTCTTTATCCAGTCTACTGTTGATGGGCATTTAGGTTGGTTCCAGGTCTTGGCTATTGTGAATTGTGCTGCAATAAACATTAGGGTGCAGACCACTTTTTTGTTTGCCAATTTAAATTCCTTTGGGTAAATCCCAAGGAGTGGGATGACTGGGTCGAATGGTAGGGTTATATTAAGGTTTCTGAGGAATCTCCAGACTGACTTCCATAGTGGCTTGACCAGTTTGCATTCCCACCAATAGTGGGTTAGTGTCCCTTTTCCCCCACATCCTCGCCAGCATCTGTTGTTGGTAGATTTCTGCATGTGAGCCATTCTAACCGGGGTGAGGTGAAACCTCATTGTGGTTTTGATTTGCATTTCCCTGATTGCTAGTGACCTTGAACATTTTTTCATGTGCCTGTTGGCCATTTGGATTTCCTCTTTTGAAAAATGTCTATTGAGGTCCTTGGCCCATCTCTTAAGTGGGTTCTTTGTTTTGTTTTTGTGGAGTTTCTTGATCACTTTGTAGATTCTGGTTATTAACCCTTTATCTGTTGCAGAGTTTGCAAATATTTTTTTCCCATTCTGTCGGTTGTCTCTTCACTCTCCTGACTGTTTCTTTTGCAGTACAGAAACTTCTCAATTTGATGCAATCCCAATAGTTGATTTTGGCTTTGACTGCCTGTGCCTCCCGGGTCTTTTCCAGAAATTCTTTGCCTGTGCCAATATCTTGAAGGGTTTCTCCAATGTTCTCTAATAACTTGATGCTGTCAGGTCATAGATTTCGGTCTTTAATCCATGTTGAGTGGATTTTTGTGTAAGGTGTAAGGTAGGGGTCTTGCTTTATGCTTCTGCACGTGAAGATCCAGTTTTCCCAGCACCATTTATTGAATAGACTGTCCTTGCTCCAGGAATTGATTTTAGATCCTTGATCAAATATAAGTTAGCTGTAGATGTTTGGGTTGATTTCTGGTGTTCCAATTCTGTTCCATTGGTCTATCCATCTGTTTCTGTACCAGTACCATGCTGTTTTGATTACAACTGCCCTGTAGTATGTCCTGAAATCTGGTATTGAGATGCCTCTGGCTTTGTTTTTATTGTACAAGATTGCTTTAGCTATTCGAGGTCTCTTTTGCCTCCATATAAATTTCAGCATCATTTTTTCCAGATCTGAGAAGAATGTCTTTGGTTTCCTGATTGGAATTACATTGAATCTACAAATTGTTTTTGGGAGAACGGACATTTTGTTGATGTTGATTCTTCCAATCCATGAGCATGGAAGGTTTTTCCATTTCTTGGTATCCTCTTCTATTTCTTTCTTTAAGATTTTGTAATTCTCATCATAGAGATCTTAAACGTCCTTGGTTAAGTTTATTCCAAGGTATTTGATTGTTTTTGTAGCTATTGTGAATGGGATTGATCTTAGCAGTTCTTTCTCAGCCGTGGCATTGCTTGTGTATACAAAGGCTGTTGATTTTTGTGCATTGATTTTATATCCTGCCACTTTGCCAAACTCCTCTATGAGTTCCAATAGTCTCTTAGTAGAGTTCTTTGGATCCTCGAAGTAAACAATCATATCATCTGCTTAGAGGGATAGTTTGACTTCTTCTTTCTCAGAATCCGGCACCCCGACCGGGACTAGAACCTGGTGTGGCAGTGCCGCAGGTGGAGGATTAGCCTAGTGAGCCGGGGCACCGGCCTACATGATATGATTCTAATTCTTTTAAATTTGCTGAGACTTGCTTTATGGCCTAGTATGTGATCAATCCTAGAGAAAGTTCCATGCACTGCTGAGAAGAATGTGAAGTCTTCAGATGTAGGATTGAAAGTTCTGTAGATATCTGTTAGATCCATTTGGGCAACAGTGTCGATTAAATCTGCTGTTTCCTTGTTGATCTTCTGTCCGGATTATCTGTCTGTTTCTGTGCGTGGAGTATTGAAGTCCCCCAGTACTATTGTATTGGAATCTAAATCTCCCTTTAAGTCCCTTAACATATCTTTTAAATAGACCGGTGCCCTGTAATTAGGTGCATATACATTTATAATAGTTACATCTTCCTGTTGAATTGAACCCTTAATCATTATATAGTGCCCCTTTTTGTCTCTCTTAACAGTTTTTGTATTAAAGTTTATTTTGTCTGATATTAATATGGCTACACCTGCTTTTTTTGGTTTCTGTTGGCATGGAATATCTTTTTCCAGCCTTTCACTTTCAGTCTGCATGCCTCTTTGTTAGAGAGTTGTGTTTCTTGTAGGCAACAAATAATTGGGTTGTGTTCTTTCAGCCAATCATCCAATCGGTGTCTTTTAACTGAAGAATTAAGACCATTAATGTTTAATGTGACTATTGATATGTAGTGACTTTGCCCTGCCATTTTCCCGGAGATATTTTCTAATATATGCTTTGAGCTTCCCATGCTCATTTTACTGGTAGGTTTTCTTCCTTTCCCTTCTTTGATGGCCGTGTTTCTGTGTTTTTGAGTGTAGCACATCTTTAAGTATCTTTTGCAGGGCCGGACGAGTGGCCACAAAGTCTTTCAATTTCTGTTTGCTATGAAAGGTCTTTATTTCACCTTCATTCACAAATGAGAGCTTAGCAGGATATAATATTCTGGGCTGGCAATTTTTCTCTCTTAGCACCTGTGCTATGTCTCGCCATTCCCTCATAGCCTGTAGTGTTTCTGATGAGAAGTCTGCTGTGAGTCTGATTGGAGATCCTCTGAGAGTAATCTGATGTTTCTCTCTTGCACATTTTAGGATCTTTTCTTTATGTTTCACTGTGGTGAGTTTAATTACCACATGTCGTAGTGAGGATCTCTTTTGGTCATGTTTATTGGGGGTTCTATGAGCTTCCTGTACTAGGATGTCTCTGTCCTTCTCCAAACCTGGAAAGTTCTCTGCTAGTATCTCACTAAAAAGGCCTTCTAATCCTTTCTCTTTCTCCATGCCTTCAGGAACTCCTAGAACTCGAATGTTGGTTTTTTTTAATAGTATCCTGTAGATTCCCAAGAATATTTTTTAGATTTCTAATTTCCTCTTGTTTTCTTTGGTTTGACTGTATGTTTTCCTGTGCTCTATCTTCTAAGTCCCGTATTCTCTCTTCTGCTTCACCCATTCTGTTTTTAATGCTTTCTAATGGGTTTGTCATTTGATCTATTGAGATCTTCATTTCATTTTGATTTCTCTTCACTATCACACTTTCCTGCTCTACTAGTTTCTGCGTTTCATTTTGATTCTTCCTTAAAATTTCATTTTCATGAGAGAGATTTTCAATCCTGTCCATTAAGGATTTCTGTAGTTCAAGGATTTGCTTTTGAAAACTTCTAAATGTTCTTATCATAAATTTTTTGAAATCCGTATCTTGCATTTCTTCTATTTCATCATCTTCATAATCTTGGCTTGGGGTGTTTTGTTTATTTGGAGGCATCGTAGTGTCATTGTTGATCTTGTTCCCTCGATTTTTGTGTTTGTTGCTTGGCATAGTTAATTCTTTCATCACTGTGCATTTTTTTTTAATTTTTTTTATTTTATACTATGTCTGTGTTAAGTGGACTGCCTGCTGTTGGAGGAGCCTTGGAGGCTTGAGATGGGTGTGGCCTGAGAGCTCTGCTTGGTTCTTCTGGGTTATGGGTGTGCAAAGGTGACACCCTCTGGTTATGCGTGGTAAATCTCTCTCTTTTTATTTATTTATTTATTTATTTTATTTTATTTTATTTATTCAGGGGGTAAGTAAAACCGCATCGCACGGCTGTGCAGAATTGATAGTATTTAGCTTCCAGTCTCTGGCTCTACCCAAAGTGTCTCTGCAGGCTCTGTTTCTCCTCTGGACTCCCACAGGGTTGCCTAGGCTACTGAATTGTAGTGACTCAGTTCCTTAGCTCTCCCCTGTTGTTATGTTTTTTTTAATCTTTTATTTAATGAATATTAATTTCCAAAGTACAACTTATGGATTACAATGGCTTCCCCCCAATAACGTTCCTCCCACCCGCAACCCTCCCCTTTCCCACTCCCTCTCCCCTTCCATTCACATCAAGATTCATTTTTGATTATCTTAATATACAGAAGATCAGCTTAGTATACATTAAGTAAGGATTTCAACAGTTTGCTCCCACACAGAAACATAAAGTGAAAAATAATAGATGATTTTTTTTAAATGATGATGCAATCAGATCAGACCTATTGTCATGTTTAATCCCAGTGAGAGTCAAGTTGGGAATTGATAATTTCTTTTTTCTTTTTTTTTACAGAAGATCAGTTTAGTATACATTAAGTAAAGATTTCAACCGTTTGCACCTCCATAAAAACACAAAGTGAAATATACTGTTTGAGTACTCGTTATAGCATTAAGCCTCAATGCACAGCACATGAAGGACAGAGATCCTACATGAGGAGTAAGTGCACCGTGACTCCTGTTGTTGACTTTACAAATTGACACTCCTGTCTATGGCATCAGTAATCTCCCTATGCACCAGTCATGAGTTTCCAAGGCTATGGAAGCCCCTTGAGTTCTCCGACTCTTATCTTGTTTAGACAAGGTCATAGTCAAAGTGGAGGTTCTCTCCTCCCTTCAGAGAAAGGTACCTCCTTCTTTGAAGACCTGTTCTTTCCACTGGGATCTCACTCGCAGAGATCTTTTTGCCAGAGTGTCTTGGCTTTCCATGCCTGAAATACTCTCAAGGGCTTTTCAGCCAGATCCGAATGCCTTTAGGGCTGATTCTGAGGCCAGAGTGCTATTTAGGACATCCGCCATTCTATGAGTCTGCTGAGTATCTCGCTTCCCATGTTGGATCACACTCCCCTTTATTTATTCTATCGGTTAGTGTTAGCAGGTACTAGACTTGTTTATGTGCTCCCTTTGACTCTTAGTCCTTTCATTATGATCAATTGTGAACTGAAATTGATCACTTGGACTAGTGAGATGGCATTGGTACATGCCACCTTGATGGGATTGAATTGGAATCCCCTGGTATGTTTCTAACTCTACCTATTGGGGCAAGTCAGCTTGAGCATGTCCCAAATTATACATCCCCTGTTGTTATGTAAATCGAGAGAGGGGGCCTGCTCTTTGTCTCTTGCACACTCTTGCAAACTCTTGCAAGCCTTGCAGAGAGAAACCCCCCACCTTTTTTTCTTTCTCTCGGGCAGTGCGTCCGGTGCACTTTCCCACTCCCCTCTAGATTCTGACTGCCGTTTCCCTGCCAATGTCTCGGGTTATTGAGCTCACCTCCACTTCCAGCGCCGATGTGTGGACTCAGAGCCCTGGGTGTCCCAACTCTCCCTGCTGGTGTCTGTGTGACATGCACTCCCCTTTCTGCACTGGCGCGCCGACCCTGCAGCTCCCGCGGCTCGGCTTCCGTACAGTGGGCGACCTTGTTCTCCCAGTAAGTCCTCCGAGTCACAGCCACTAGATCCAGAAGAGTTTCCTCTGCAATTTTTTTCTGGTCCTTTTTCTGAGGCTATCGTAACTCCAATTTTATTAAACTAAATTTTCCCAGACTATCGCTGTGCACCCTCACTATTCCGCCATCTTGGCTCCACCCCGATTCAATTTTTAAATGTATCTATATCTTTAAGCATATCAAATGTCAAAATGAGATTATTGAGAAAACACATGGTAATAGAGAATTATTAGATTTATTTCAAAAATTCTTATTGAAATTTTTATAGGATGTCAAAACTTGATGTAGCAATCTATTTTTTCTGGGACCACATTTGTTCCTTTGTCCACTCCTGTTAGCATTATTTGGCAAAAGTTGTACATTGAGGTACACGTGAGAGAATTATTACTCAATTTTCCTGGCCAGTTTTAGGTAAGAAATCAGGAAACAACCACAACCACCACAACAAACACCACTTTCTTAAGAGCATTTGCAAATCAGTTCTGCAGACTTCAAACGTTTTCAGGTTTGGAATGTTTAGACTACCGCTCTCATGCTAAATTCTCAGTGGCTTTCTTTCTATTTCTGAATTGCTTTTTACAAACAGAATGCAGCATAAGGAATTGACAGCAAAATACACTGTTCCCCAGATGGTTCAAATAATAACTATGCCAATTGTTTGTATTTATATTGCAAACATCATATTTTCACCTAAGTATCACTTACCTCAAATGTTAACTGAATAGTTTTATAGAATTGTTTTTTAAGATTTATTTTCTTTGAGAGGCAGAGTTATTCTACAAAAAGAAATAGATATCTTCAATACAAACATAATTTTTATTCCTTCAAGTGATAGAGAAGTATGTTTTGTACCTTCAATTTGAACAGGATCTCCCCAAAATTAAATTAGATATATTGTTTACCAGTGTGATAAAATGTATTTCACAAAGAGAAAATATGATACAAAAATATAATTTACTTTATTTCTTGAATACTCATATATGTCTTGCTAGACTAAGTTAGAATAGAATCAATATATTTTTGTCAATCTAATCATTCTGAAACAAAATCGAATAATGAGTAATTTGGAAATGTTTATGAATTATTTTTCTGTTTATTTCTATGGAGGAAGAAGGAATGATGGTAATGTTTCCAAATTCTTCTGGTTAAATGTGGAACAGTTAAAAAATAACATCATATAACTGTAAGTAGGTCTTAGGTATCCAATGCATGTGCAACCATACATGACATGAAATGTATTAAGTTAATACAATCCTTGACTTTTTTTTTAACAGGCAGAGTGGACAGTGAGAGAGAGACAGAGAGAAAGGTCTTCCTTTTTCCATTGGTTCACCCCCACATTAGCCAGGATCCAGGTGCTTCTCCTGGTCTCCTGGGCGGGTGCAGGGCCCAAGCACTTGGACCATCCTCCACTGCCTTCCTGGGCCATAGCAGAGAGCTGAACAGGAAGAGGAGCAACCAGGACAGAACTGGCACCCTGACTGGGACTAGAACCCGGTGTGCCAGCACCGCAGGTGGAGGGTTAGCCTATTGAGCCACAGTGCCGGCCTATAGTTGTTGACTTCTGATACCTGTGGTGTCCATTCCAATGAAGATTCTGATTGGCTAGCTCATGGTAACATCAAGGACTCTGGTTGATGTGACTTTAAAACAACTATTGGATTGATTCACATATGTTAAACATAAATTTTAAAATATATGACTACTTTACTTATTAGTTGTGGCAGTTAGTGTTACCTGTTCCCTTTTATCTTTGCTTTGTAAAACACACAAAAACATTCATTTGCCATATTCTTCAAATTAAGAAAATGGTTTACTGTATGATGATGTTTAGATTCTCTTTGATCACCCAAGGATTGATTTTTTCTTGCCATAATAAATCTACAAATGAAAACCTGTGATTCATTAATGATCTTGATCTGAATTAGTACAGAGCAGATGAGTCTGGGGCGCTCTTAGATATGAATATTAAAATCTATAGAAATTAAAGAAATTACAATGGGGAGACCAAAATTATTTATAAAGGATCATTTATTAAACATTTTTCACAAAATACAAAGATGGTTGTTCTGCAAGAATACATCACATATTAAAAAATAATGTGTTTTTACTGAATTTAATTTGAAGACATTCAGAATTGTTTTGTCTATCCCCTTGGGGAGCCCATTTGGCTTTGCTCCTTGTCTGACACCATTTCTAAGAAGGAAGAAACATTTTCTTGTTAATTAAGTCATATTCATAACAACTTTAATTTTATAGAAATAAAATCACAGTGTCTGCCACAACAAAGCTCTTTCCACAAAGTAACTGATTTGCCTATGATCCTATTTTTTTTTTCAAGCTACAAGATAGGATAAATCAAGGAGGAGCTAGGTAAGTTGTATAATAATGTATTAGCAGCAGTGATAGTAAATTCAACATAACGTTTGTTTTGTCTGTGGTACAAGAATATGTCGTATTAGACTACTGTATTTTTCTCTACTTGTACACAAGTAAGTGCATATGGATTTCCCAGAA
Organism: Oryctolagus cuniculus; assembly: GCF_051225735.1. NCBI lineage: Eukaryota > Metazoa > Chordata > Mammalia > Lagomorpha > Leporidae > Oryctolagus > Oryctolagus cuniculus. The sequence goes on along the minus strand of NC_142885.1, from coordinate 21,712,925 downwards.
TGACACATGCATAAAAAGGCAGGAAGCTGGCCTGGCTGGCATTATCAGTGCCTATTTTCATCAGCTAATATGAATGAATTGCTAAAATTAGTGAAGACAGGAAAATGACTTAAGGATAATATATACAGAGTTAAACTACATCCTTTTTAAAATCTACTTGAATGATCTCAGGCACTTTGGCTGTTCAGGATAAAAGGTTTTATGTTTTATTCTTGATAGCAATTTCTCAGTACAAGCAAAAGCAAATACCTGCCCACTGTCATAAACATGAACTCGTACATCTGAGAGGGTAAAGTAAGTTCATCTTCAACGTTTTCATTCTGGAGGCATCTCGTGTAGAAATGTGTCATAATTTGTTCTTAGTACCCATTTAATTTTTCAGTGCAAGCAAAGGCAAACATACCTGCTCACTGTCATACACACAACTAAACATCTCTGGACTATTCAAAGCAAAATCACCTTCTGATTTTCATCATGGAAACATCTTTGATAAGTGGCACTTCCTTCCTCTATAAATCATGCAAAACAGACCCATGATGCCTGAATTTGATAATATTAAAAATCATGGCCATGGGCATCTCTCTGTGTAAACTCTGTTGGGTAAGGCTTGCCATCACGGTGCTTCTTTCCTGAGGATGGAGCTGGTCCTGTCTGTGTGGATCATAAGTGTGCATGCTCGGAGCTGTGGTCGCTGTTGTGGCTGTCTTCATTGTCCAGAGAGTCCCCTGTTTGCTGGAGCGTGGCCGCACCAATCCCTGACAGCTCTGAAGGGAGCAGGGTTCCTTTCTTCACGTTCACCAGTTCCTTTTCTCAGGCAGCAGTGCCCAGCTGGCCCAATTTTACCCTCTTCCTCTTCATCCGCCTGTTCTGGAACCACACTTTCACCTTGGACAAAGAAAGGAAACACACGAAGCAAAACAGAACATTAAATTCAAGTGCTTTCTCCTTTTGGTCTCCCTAGGAGAACCAGATTCTCAAAGGTTTACACGAAGACACCATGGAAGAGGGTAAATATAAAAATAATCCCACCCTGAGTTTAATCAGGTTGCATGTTTGTGATAATAACTTATAAACATTCAGAAGATGCACACAAATGATTACCTTTCATATTTAACAACAAAGGGAATTCATTGTGGTATTACCTCCCAGTTTTTGCTTTGTGGATTTAAAAATTAAAAATCACAATAATAAAGAGAAGTAGACAAGAAAGGGCTTATCATTCAAGATGTCTCCAAGGTATTTGGTTCTGCTCTTGCATGATAAACCTGTGATGGAACCTATGTGGATACGTAGCCAGGAGCCTCAATAGGTTGAATGTTATGTGAATGTTCATCTTAAAACACTAATGTGAAAAAAAAAATGTTTCCCAAGGTTGTATCAGTTTAGTTTTCTTATTCATTCCAGGGCATAAAGGTTCAAGTTCACCCAAATCTTTGCCGGCATTTGGATTTACCAGGTTCAACTTTTTTTTTTACAACACAATGACCATAAATGTTATCTTACTGTGCTTTTATTTTGCCTTTCCTGTTTTCTAATGGAGTCAAGTATCTTTGAAGAGTTAGGATCCAGAGTTGGTGCCCATGTCCCATGTTGTAGCACCAGGAGTCCTGGCTGCTCTGTGTCCAATTCACTCCCTGTTGCTGCACCTGGAAAGTGCTGCCATTTGGGGAGTGAGCCAGTGTATGGAAGGCCTCTCTCTCTCATTTCTCATAGATAAATTAACGTTCTTTTTTTAAAAAATAATGGCCCACTGTAGTGCTTCTATGAAATACCTCCATGTATCTGGTATGAATTCTTTTTAAAATTAATCTTGCTCTTTATGGACTTTAAAATGCCTGAGTCCTAATTTAATACCTTCAGTTGTATAGAAGCCACTATCTTCTCTGTTTTGTGCCCTCCCCTTTTCTTGCAGTATTTGTTGATGATCAGAAGCTCTTAATGTATTTATATTTACACACTGTTTCTTTAATGGTTAGAGCTATTGAAGGATACACTCTGCTGAGGCCACAAATGTATTCTACATTTTCAAAGAGTTTAAGGTTTGCATTTCAAATTGAACCTGTCAAACAAGGAAGTATTGATTTTAGTATACAGAGGAAAGCAAATGCTTCCATTTATTCTGTGTGAATAACAAGTTATTCTTGGGGCCAGTGCTGTGGTGCAGTGGGTTAACGCCCTGGCCTGAAGTACCAGCATCCCATATGGTGCCAGTTCGAGACCTGGCTGCTCCACTTCTGATCCAGCTCTCTGCTGTGGCCTGCAAAAGCAGTAGAAGATGGCCCAAGTCTTTGGGCCCCTGTACCCATGGAGAAGATTGGGAAGAAGCTCCTGGCTCCTGGCTCCTGGATTCGAATCAGTGCAGCTCCAGCCATTGCAGCCAACTGGGAAGTGAACCAGTGGATGGAAGAGCTCTCTCTCTCTCTCTCTCTCTGCCTCCCCTCTCTCTGTGTAACTCAAATAAATAAATAAATATTTAAAAATAACAAGTTGTTCTAGGTAGCTTTTTATGAAAGTCACCATTTTCTCAGTGATCACTGTTTCAATTCCATCATCAGTAAAGCTTCCATGTAGAAAGTGGCTTCAAAAAGCTCACAGAAAATGGAATTAAATGATAACTTCTTGTGTTTCAAGAGGTTTCTGAGGGTTTTTTTTTCAAGATTTATTTTATTTATTTGAAAGTTATGCTAATGGAGACAGAGAGAGAAACAGAGAAAGAGAAAAATCTTCCATCTGTTGGTTCACTCCCCCAGTCAGATGAGCCCCCAACCACGTCTGGGTCTCCCATGTGGGTGGCAGGGAGTAAGTACTCAGGGCATTGTCTGCTGCTCTCCCAGGTGCATTAGAAGGGAGTTGAATCTGAAGCAGAGCAGCCAGAACTCAGACTGGTGCTCCACATGGCATGCTGGTGTTACAAACAGAGGCTCAATGCCCTGCACAACAGCACTGGCCCCATCCATGAGCTTTTCAAGGCCCCTCCTATGCACAGCTTTCTGCTCTACTCTGTTCTGTCCCTGGGTCAGTTTTTACCTGTGAGAACATCATATTTTCATTCTTGCTGTAATTTTATACCAGATCTTTGTATCTGATAGGGACAGGTCTGCTTCACCACCAAATATATTTCATTCTTTACACCAAATATATTTTGAATGTTCTGCATTTTCATATTTGAAATAATCTCAATTTCTGTGAATACACAGTGCCAATGGGAATGTGATGAGAAATAACTCAAATTTCCAAAGAAATATTTATGTCTGTAACCTTCAAATCACATGATTCATAAAAGTTAGTATAAATTCCTTAGACATTTACACAATTCAATACTGAAATTGAGATGATTCTTAACTAGGGATTGTCACTGCTTTCACTGCTGGGTTCAATTAACATCATGTCTCATTTATTACCTATCTATACACTAGTCCATTTGATAAAAATAATACAATATAGTAAAAATTTGATTTAAAGTTCAGTGGTGAGGGGTCAGCACTATGGCATAGCATGTAAAGCTGCCACCTGAAGTGCCAATATCCCAAATGGGTACCAGTTCAAGTCCTGGTCACTCCACTTACAATTCAGCTCTCTGCTATGGCCTGAGAAAGCGGTGAAAGATGGCCCAAGTTGTTGGGCCCTGCACCCATGTGGGAGACCCAGAAGAAGATCCAGACTCCTGGCTTCAGATTGGCTCAGCTTATGGCCATTGCTGCCATTTGGGGAGTGAAATAGCGGATGGAAGACCTCTCTCTCTCTCTCTCTCTCCCTTTTTCTCTCTCTCTCCCTCTTTCTCTCTCTGCCTCTGCCTCTCTGTAACTCTCTGCCTTTCAAATAAATAAAGACTTAATAATATTTGATGAGAACTGACATATTATTACTGCTTACCACTCATAAGGATCACTGCATGCATCATGTTACAGCATATGTGCTACATGTGCTTTATTTCTAATACACTTTCCCCTCATCTTGTGAACATTATTTCTATGTTATAAATGAGACAATTGAGGTAAAGTTTACATGAACATGACACAGATGGAAACTCTAACCCCAGGATTTAATCTAACAGCAGGATTTAAACACCTATGTCTTTATCTGGCTCCAGAATTAGGGTTTGGGTTTTTTATTTGAATTCTATCTCAAACTCCTGTTTTTAGAGCATTCAGGATAAGAAGATAAAGTACAGGATTGTGAAATGCGTGAGCACCATCCATATGGTGACTCTCATTCACGTAATTCTTCTACTTGCTGTGACTGGGTTGGTAAATGGGGTGCTATTTTCCTGCCCTGTACTTTAGGTAATTACACTACTCAGTCTAATCACCATGTGAGCTTGACAGTGCAGGTTGCATTAGATCTGTTGCACATGAGCTGGGTACTACTCTTGGCTTCACTTCTGAGTTTTTGTGTGAATTTGGGAAAACCACACTTTTCTCTGTCTCAATTTTCATATTTGTGATATTGGAATAATGAGGCTTTCAAGATTCTCCATAGGGATATTTTCTCCATTGACCATTCCAGATGGAAACAAAAAACAACACATAAGTCATCATCATAATCACTGTCACCAAGACTGAAATGTTCATGCAAAATAATCTTGACAGGAAACAAAAAACGGGAGGAATAGAGTTATTGAAATCCATGCTTATGTACTTCTCTAGGAGAGGAGGTACAGTAATTCTGTAATACCAGCATCCATCTGTCATACGCAATTTCACATGAGAAAATTCTATGAAGAAGGTACGGATTTTAGGAATACGACTTTGTATTTAAAAGAAAGTATATCCATTGGTTTTCTTTCTCACCATATGACATTTTACCATTTAATTTTTAAAAATTATTTGTTTTTATTCATTTAAAAGGCAGAATGAGAGAGTGAGAATGAAAGAGATTATCTTCCATCTCTTGGTTCACTCCCCATAACCACAGGAGCCAGGAGTGGGCCATACCATAGTCAAGAGCCAAGAACTCCACCTGGGTCTCCCACCTGGGTGGTAGGGACCCAAGTAATTCAGCCATCAACTGATGCCTCCCAGGGTGAGCATTAGCAGGAAGTTGTATAGGAAGTGGAGGTGTTATTGGAATCCAGGCACTTTGCACATTTGCATTTAATGTGTATAATATCTGGTTTACATTAGAGAAGAAAACAAATTATATATGAATCTATAGTGTCTCATAATTTCCTAAGGTGGCCACAGTGAATTAGGTTAATGGGAAGCTGAATCTATATAATGTCATAATCCATATTTATATTGTACCATAAATGTATGACTTTTGTAGAAACAAGCAACCATAACACCAAACATCTGGATGAAATCTGAAAATTTCAGTGACATATCCAGATATCTCTACACATCTGGAATTTTTAGATTTAATGTTCCAACTGCTTCCATTTTTGTCTGGGCACTTGAAACACTGTAGACACTGTCTAACAAATATTTATTAACATCATAGAGATGTGAAAACATGGAAAGAATCATTGTACAAATACAATTTTCAGATTTAATCATATTCCAGTGACTAAAGTGGCTCTGGCAGTTAATGTAGACAACCCAATGTCAACAGGCCCTGCAGACTTAACCAAGTAGTTCAGCGGCAAAGTGGGGAGTTGAAGTGAAGAATTCGAACCAAGAATGCTTTAAGGTAAGGATGAAAAAGAAAGAAAAGAAAGCTTCTCCACTTCTGCCTGCAAGGATAGACATATGTCTGCCTGCCAGTGGGGTCCCTCAGCTAGTTCCAAGCCACCAGTGAACTCTGCTCTGCAGATCTGCAGCTGTGCATTGAGGTTGGGGGTGCTTGATGGAAGGAGTATAGGGATAGAATACATTGCATGACTAACAATTGAAACCCTATTTATTGGGCTGCCTCTTGCCTTTATCATTGATTTTAGCACAAAGCTGGTGATAGATGAATCATTTTTCTGTCTCTATAGTTTTCAGTTCTGAAACTTGTTTTTCCCCTTTACAAATCAATCTTGTAAAACAGGCTCTTTGATATAGTCATACAAGTTTTACTATCCCACTTTTTTTTTTTTGCATCTTTATTTATTGCAAACACACACATATGGAGAGGGCAACAAAGAGGGATCTCCCACACAGTGGATCACTCTCCAAATGCTAGCTACTGCCGAGGCTGGGACAGGTGGAACCAGGAACAAAGAATTCAGTCAGTATATCCCAAATGTGTGGCAGAGACTCAACAACTTGAGATTTCACCTGCTGCCTCCCAGGATGTGCATTAACCAGGAAACTAGAATCAGGAATGGAGGTAGGACTTGAACCCAGTCACTCTAATTTGAGATTGCAGGTGTCCCAAGCAGTCTTAATCTCTACACCAAATGCCTCCCCCAACATGTTTTTAAGAAAACTGAATACTCAACAGCTATTGTGAGCCATGGATAAATAACATGGTGAACAATAAATAACTCTTGTTGTGACAAATAAAATTTGATGTAAGAAATGTTAATCTCTTGATATTATTAAAACCAATCTTATGAAATCTCATTCTTCTTTCCAAAAGTGAACCAAAGTAGTAATTCATGTGATGAGCAAAGTTGTTAGAAGTTTCATTCCTTTTAACTTGATCTTTTTGAAATGTCACAGCCGTAATAAATGCTAATAATTTCTTCTTACCTGATGAAGTTCAATGAAAATTACTTATTTCATTAACATTTAATTACAATGGAAACACACTACTTTGAATAACCACATTTCCATACAAGGTGAAAAAATACATACTGCTTTTAGTTATTCAAAGTGAAATATCATTTATATGTGACTTTAGCATATTGAGTGAAAATATCAAAACTAAGTTACTTGCTTTTTTCCTTTACTTTGTTATAAAATTCCTAGCTGGTATTAACTGAAGATATGAAATCTTTGTATTCAAAGCAATTACTTTATTTCTGTCTTTCTTTTTTAACTTTAATATAATAAATATAAATTTCCAAAGTACAGCTTATGGATTACAGTGGCTTTTTCCCCTCATAACTTCCCTCCCACCCGCAACCCTCCCATCTCCCACTCCCTCTCCCATTCCATTCGAATCAAGATTCATTTTCAATTATCTTTATATGCAGAAGATCAATTTAGTATATATTAAGTTAAGATTTCAACAGTTTGCACCCACACAGAAACACAAAGTAGAAAGTACTGTTTGAGTACTAGTTATAGCATTAATTCACATTTCTGTCTTTTTCAAACTAACAAGACCAACTAGAATGACAACTTTTTTTCTCTTATCATCTTGCCTAATCTCTCAATGCTGTTTAAAAACAATTAGAAACATCACTATCAATATACATTATTATAATTAACAACTTCTGCTTTCCCCACCATCTCAGGCATATCTATCAAATGTATTCAGTTAAAACAGTGAATCTCACCAAATTTATGAGTAAAGAACCATAGGACATTATCAACTTATTATGGTTGAATCTAATTGAATTAATACTGATATGTTCTGGTTGTTATCAGCATATATGTGAGCTCTCACTGATCATTCATTTACTAATTTAGAGACTACTCCCTTATATCTAAAATCATTATAAGAATTCACAAAGATTATCATTACTATTGTATGAGTACACATTGATTCTTTTCCCCAAAATAGTCAGTAATTTCAATAACTGAAAGAAAGCAAAAAACTAAAAAGTATATATTATGCATAAAAATTGGGAGTGATAAAATGATTTAAAGTATAACATTTACTTTAAATTGAATGTATCTCTGAGTTTTTCATAAGTTATGGGTATATGGAGATCAAATAGCACAGTCTTATAGACAAAGTCTCCAGAAATAGTTCTCTTTGGCCTGAGTTCATTACCTTTTAGAACAACTCTTGTTGAAATTAAAGATGTCAACACAAAACTTTCACTGGCTTTTCAAACTTTCTAGAATTTTCTCATGAAATAAAAAAATGCATGCAAGGCTAGTGTGAAAAGAAGTGCAGGAAGTGTCCTCTCACAGCCAAATCTCCTTCCGTAGCATCACACATAAACCATGACATTTGGCTGTGATCCGCAATAGCCATCAGAATGTAACTGCTGACTTGTTGATTAAGTGCAAATTAATGTTTTAACTGCTTATTGAAGAAATTCAGGAGCCAAGTATGGAAAATTCTTAGACAATGCTGTCTTCGATGATGTTGTCCTTTCATTGTACTAAATTGATGAATGCTCATGCTAGCAAAAAGTACAACAAATTTCAATTGTTTAAAACTCATTTTTATGTATATGTACACATATATATGAACACATATACACAGATATGTAGGTCTGTGTGTGTGCTCAGAAATATTTTTTCAACTTTATAGCTGTGTGTCTATTATCTATCTACCTCTCTATTATCTATGCAGGGAAAGAATAGCACTTTTAAAGAAAAAAGACCATTCTCAAGGGCAGTAGTTAGGATATGACCTTATTTTTCAGACTTTTTGTCTTTATCATTTCAACTTTGAATATTATGGTTATGAACCAGTTACTTATTTCTCAGTCTTCTACTTCATATAGGCAATATTTTTGAAAATCAGTGTATGGAAGGTTTGAAATATTGGTCGCTGTATAGATCTGTCTTTTTTTTTTTTTAACAGGCAGAGTGGACAATGAGAGAGAGACAGAGAGAAAGGTCTTCCTTTTGCCTTTGGTTCACCCTCCAATGGCCGCCATGGCCAGCGTACCGTGCTGATCTGAAGGCAGGAGCCAGGTGCTACTCCTGGTCTCCCATGGGGTGCAGGGCCCAAGCACTTGGGCCATCCTCCACTGCACTCCTGGGCCTCAGCAGAGAGCTGGCTTGGAAGAGGGGCAAACGGGACAGAATCCGGCGCCCTGATCGGGACTAGAACCCGGTGTGCTGGCGCCACTAGGTGGAGGATTAGCCTATTTGTCGCTCCCCGTCTTCGTGGAGGAACGACACAAAACCCTGCCTAGGCTTCATATCCGAGTCACGGCACCATTATGTCGCTCCCCCTCTTCGTGGAGGAGCAACACAGGACTCTGCGTTGTTCTTTCGTCTGCTCGGCCCTCCCCGGGTTTGCTGCTGGTTCTTCCCGGGTTGGCTACTATCCCTTCCACCTCCGTGGAAGGGCAGTTCCCCCTAGCCACATTCCCCACTTCCGCAGGGGAGCGGCACACCGCCGGCCGGCTCTTCTCGGGGGCTGCACAGATGTTCCCCTTAGATGTTCCCCATAGATGTTCCTGGTGCATGCCGTCTCTCTCCTCCTTTATAGTCCTCCTCCGCCAATCCCAACTCGGCTGCCCACACGCTGAGTACGCTGCTCTCCAATCAGGAGCAAGTCCTACAGTTTATTGGTTGAACTGGAGGCAGCTGTGCGGAAGCTGTTTACTTCTCTCCCAGCGCCATATTGTGGGAGAGCAGATGCATAGAATAAGTCTTAATTCTAGTAACTCAGTCCAGTCCGGATTGCTCCCCACAGATCCCCCTTTCTTTTTATTTTTGGCGTTGATACGCGCCTGTCTTCGGTGTCCCGCGGCACACACTCTGCTCTACTTGCTAGAGTTGCCACAGGCTCTTACAAGTCCTATCAATCAGGCGAACCGAATCCGGGTCCTCTCTTCGCCATGTTGTGAGGAGGTTTTTAGGCACTGATGCATGCCTGTGTTCGGTGCCCTGCAGCGCATGCTCTACTCTGCTAGAACTGCCTGCAGGTGCTTACAAAACCTATCAGGCAAACCGAATCCAAGCCTTCTCAGCGAAATATTGTGGGGAGGCTTATTGGTGTTGATTCGTGCCTATCTTCGGTGACCTGCAGCTCATACTCTGGTCGAGCTGCCTGTCGGTCCTTACCGCCCTAATCAGGTAGACCGAATCCAAGCCTCCTAATTGTATTGTGGGGAAGCCTTACTGATATTAATTCGTGCCTGTCTTCGGTGACCTGCGGCGCATAAGCTGCTAGCCGCCCAGGTGCTCATCGCCTCACTTAATCAGGCAGACCGAATCCAAGCTTTCTCATTGCCATGTTGAGGGGAGGCCTTTCTATTTCTCTATTTCTCTATCTCCGGGCATTCCTATTTCTCCCATTTTACTTCTATCTTCCAGCATTCCTATTTCTCTCATTTTACTTCTAAAATTCTGTTTCTCTTATCCCTGCGGCTTTCCGGCGGCGCTTGCCCCGAGGCTGCTTCTCGGCACCTCGCCCCGCGGCAGCTTCACGGCTCTGCGCGGCTTCCCGGCGCCTCGCCCCGCCGGCGGGTTCCCGGCTCTGCGCGCACGCTCCGCGGTCTCCACGCACTTCGCGCCCGCACCACGGCCTCGCGCCAGCCCCGCGTTCCCTATTTATTCACGCCCTGTGCTCTCTCTGCACGCGGCGGCTTCCACGAATGTTTCCGCCACCACCGGCATTCAGTCCAAGTTCCCCGGACTAACCTGGCGAATCCTGGCGGCCCACGTCTCTGCCTCTGGTTCCAGATCTTCGCCTCTTGCTCCCCGGGGTGACCTGAAGAATTCCAAGGTGGCTTATATCTCCGCCTTGGCCTGCACTCGCGGCCTCATCCCCCCTAACATTCCTCTCTACCCAGTATGTTTCCTTAAGTTTTCTTCCAACAATATTCCTCTCATTTCTCCTGGCTTCTCCCCACAGTCCGTATCCAAGTCTAAGTTTCTTACAGGTTTCACTTTCACTTTCAACCTGCAGTCCGTATCTGAGTCTAAGTTTCTTCTTGCTTTCACTTTAAATCCTAACTTCTTTCCCACAGTCCATATCCGAGTCTCTGCCTAGGCTTTCAATAGCTTCTTCCGGCACCTAGGCTCTTTGATAGTCTCTCTCTCCGGTATTTTCCACTTCTTCCCGTTTCTTCCCTCCTAAGTTTCATATCCGTCCTAAGTTTCCTATCCGTCCTAGGTTTCCTATCCGAGTCACGGCACCATTATGTCGCTCCCCGTCTTCGTGGAGGAACGACACAAAACCCTGCCTAGGCTTCATATCCGAGTCACGGCACCATTATGTCGCTCCCCCTCTTCGTGGAGGAGCAACACAGGACTCTGCGTTGTTCTTTCGTCTGCTCGGCCCTCCCCGGGTTTGCTGCTGGTTCTTCCCGGGTTGGCTACTATCCCTTCCACCTCCGTGGAAGGGCAGTTCCCCCTAGCCACATTCCCCACTTCCGCAGGGGAGCGGCACACCGCCGGCCGGCTCTTCTCGGGGGCTGCACAGATGTTCCCCTTAGATGTTCCCCATAGATGTTCCTGGTGCATGCCGTCTCTCTCCTCCTTTATAGTCCTCCTCCGCCAATCCCAACTCGGCTGCCCACATGCCGAGTACGCTGCTCTCCAATCAGGAGCAAGTCCTACAGTTTATTGGTTGAACTGGAGGCAGCTGTGCGGAAGCTGTTTACTTCTCTCCCAGCGCCATATTGTGGGAGAGCAGATGCATAGAATAAGTCTTAATTCTAGTAACTCAGTCCAGTCCGGATTGCTCCCCACACTATTAAGCCATGGCACCAGCCAGATCTGTCTTTAATGTTACTATTTCTTAAATGATTTTTTTACTTACCATAAGCTTTTTGTGTATGTGGAACCTACACAAAAGAAGCAACTGACTTTTACTCCAGGTAAGTGTTAAATACTGATCCAAAGAAAGAAGCACTATTATAAAATCATTGGTAAGAAAGGCCATCTCAGAACAGTTGAACAGACAATATGGTGGCTCACAGAAACAAAATCGATTAAACTAAGTGTTTTCATAGTAATTTACATAAATAAATCTAGAATGGGAAAATTTCTGTTAAAAATGTGCAAAAGACAAACCCACTGTTTATGTGGTGTACAAAATTATTTCCTTTTTTATACTCATCCAAAAAAAAGTGGATGGCTATGTTGAAAATACTTGGCATTGAGCCACTGAATGATTTACGAGTAGCAAACAAAACATAATCCTTCTTATTACTGCTAATGGAGTATAATCCAACAAGGTGGGGATTTTCCATTTATCTTGGCAGAGGTATTGAGTTCTCAGTATGTTTATTCCACTCATTTTAGCTGATTTAAAAATCCACAATATTGCACCTTTGATTAGCACTGTGGAAAAGATTTTGTGAAGTGGCAGGATCTCCCACTACTTCTACATTTGGCAGCCTTCACTCTGTAAAAATGTCCTTTTTACCACTCCCTGTTAAATTCCCATGCAGCTGTTTTCTCTTTCTTCCCCCTGTCAGATACCAGATATCTGTCAGGAGACTTCTCCAAGCTTATCTGGATGAAAAAAAAAAAAGCCAGAATAAGCTCATCAGACTTGAAAATACCTTGGCACAGGAGGATCTTTAGACAGACTGGCTCTTCAAAATATTCTAAGTGGCCCTGCCAATTGAAGATTATTAGCCGTGGCTCTTGGGGATGTGGGAGGATAGGTCATAAACTGGAAGCTTTGAGTTAGAAGCTGGAGAGTGACTGCAGTGATAACTGCTCCACAACACAGCTTTAGAATTAAAAGACTTGAACCTCATCTTTGATCTAAGGTTAGCATTTTTAGTGGAGCTGGTTTTCAATACAAGCCTCTTGTTTTCATCCTGGTTGACCAGGTGGATTATGGAAGAAGACACCATTTAAGAGTCTGCCTTCTTTGAGAAATTTCCCAACCACTATTTTTTTTTAACTTTTATTTAATGAATATAAATTTCCAAAGTACGGCTTATGGATTACAATGGCTTCCCCCCCATAACGTCCCTCCCACCCGCAACCCTCCCCTTTCCCACTCCCTCTCCTTTCCATTCACATGAGGATACATTTTCGATTCTCTTTATATACAGAAGATCAGTTTAGCATACATTAAGTAAAGATTTCAACAGTTTGCTCCCACACAGAAACATAAAGTGAAAAATAATAGATTATTTTTTTAAATGATGATTAAATCAGATCAGACCTATTGTCATGTTTAATCCCAGTGAGAGTCAAGTTGGGAATTGATAATTTCTTCTTCTTCTTCTTTTTTTTTTTTTTTTACAGATCAGTTTAGTATACATTAAGTAAAGATTTCAACAGTTTGCACCCCCATAGAAACACAAAGTGAAATATATTGTTTGAGTACTCGTTATAGCATTAAGTCTCAATGTATAGCACATTAAGGACAGAGATCCTACATGAGGAGTAAGTGCACCGTGACTCCTGTTGTTGACTTTACAAATTGACACTCCTGTTTATGGCATCAGTAATCTCCCTATGCACCAGTCATGAGTTTCCAAGGCTATGGAAGCCCCTTGAGTTCTCCAACTCTTATCTTGTTTAGACAAGGTCATAGTCAAAGTGGAGGTTCTCTCCTTCCTTCAGAGAAAGGTACCTCCTTCTTTGAAGACCTGTTCTTTCCACTGGGATCTCACTCACAGAGATCTTTCATTTAGGTTTTTTTTTGTTTTTTGTTTTTTGTTGTTTTTTTTTTTTTTACCAGAGTGTCTTGGCTTTCCATGCCTGAAATACTCTCAAGGGCTTTTCAGCCAGATCCGAATGCCTTTAGGGCTGATTCTGAGGCCAGAGTGCTGTTTACGACATCTGCCATTCTATGAGTCTGCTGAGTATCTCGCTTCCCATGTTGGATCACTCTCCCCTTTATTTATTCTATTGGTTAGTATTAGCAGGTACTAGACTTGTTTATGTGCTCCCTTTGACTCTTAGTCCTTTCATTATGATCAATTGTGAACTGAAATTGATCACTTGGACTAGTGAGATGGCATTGGTACATGCCACCTTGATGGGCTTAAATTGGAGTCCCCTGGTATGTTTTTAACTCTACCATTTGGGGCAAGTCAGCTTGAGCATGTCCCAAATTGTACATCTTAGGTTTTTTCTAAAATGAGACCTAAGGATTGCAAGCCTTCAGAATGACATGCATAAGGCTTATTATGAAATACATTCAATAAATAAGGTAGAGGTAGCTAAAAATGACATCAGTTATAGAAATGGATGTTTCATAGGTAATCACAATAAATTTATGTATGAAAACATGTCAAAGACTAGTTTTGATTTTAAAGTCAGTTGTCATTTAAGAGAAAATTATTTCTCTTAAACAATCCTACCATGGAGCTAGATGAGTTAACACTTATTGTTTTTCCCATTTGCAGGATAGAATTTCTTTGTACTTACATCTTGAAAAGCTTTGGCAAAGTCAAGACAAGCATTTTTTAGATTTAGAGGATCCTATTTAAGTGAAGGAAAACATTGATCAGTATGAGGTTTGATACAATATTCCTTTGTGAGTATGTGTAAGTTCCTGTACTAAATCACAGTATTTCAAAGTGTGCATTGAAGAATGCAAGTGAAAAGAATGCATATATGTAGTTAGATTTTTTAAAGATTTGTTAATTTATTTGAAAGTCAGAGTTATGGAGAAGGCAAGAGAGAGAGAGATCTTGCACCCTTTAGTTAGAGCATTTAATATGTGGAAATCCTGCAAAACAGTATCACTCAAGACCAAGATGAGGATTACATGATAAGCATGCATGGCATTAGTGAAAAATTAAAGTAATTGAATAGCTATACTGTAGTTTGAACATTTGTACCTTCCAAACTCCAAATGTTAGAATCCTGTCTGTGAAGGTGACCACATTAAAAGTGAGGTCTGAGACCCACACACTGGTGCAGTGGGCTAAGCATCTGCCTGCAACACTGTCATCCCATATGAGCTCCAGTTCAAATCCCAGCTGCTCTACTTCCAATTCAGCTCCCTGCTGAAGGGCCTGGGAAAGCAGCAGAAGATGGCCCAAGTTCTTGGGCTCTGCCACCCACCCACACAGGAGACCTAAATGGAGTCCTGGACTCGTGGCTTCAGTCTGGACCAGCCTGAGGCAGTTGTGACCATTTGGAGAGTGAACAAGCAGATGGAAGATCACCCTATCTCTCTCTACTTCTCTCTCTCCTCTCTCTCTCTCTCTCTGCCTTTCAAAAAATTATTTTTGAAAAAATAAGGACTTTTGAGAGTGATTAGTTCATGTGGGCAGAGCACTTGTGATTGGGCTGGGTGCCTTGTAGAACAGGCCCCAGAGAGCTCAGCCAAACCTCTCAACCATGTGAGATGGTTGCTGTCCAGGAAGAAGCAGGCTCTCATCAGACAGGAACTCTGCTGGTGTCTTAACCTTGATCCCAGTCTTCAGCTGTGAGCAACTAGTTCATGCTGTCTGTAAACTATCCAGTCTATGGGATTTTGCTCTGGCAACCCCAATGGACTAAGACAGGCAGCTTCCCAATTTAAGAAGGTAGAATTCTGTATATAACTCTATGTCTATAACTTTAAGAGCCCAATCTTCAGAAAATAAATTGAAAATATTTTACTGGATGAAAGCCCTGGCATTTTGGAGAAATACATCTTTGGGTCACTAATAATAGAAAAATTGATGGTTGAAATCTACAATAATTCTTCTGATAAGTTCAGCACAGTAAAATTCAGCCCAGAGAATAAAAGTAAAGCCTTTAGAATCTTAAGATGCTGTACAGGTGCAGAAGGATAAGAATAAATTTACATTTGATGAAACCAGGAACATATTCGTATATGATCCTGTCATTCTTCTCTTGTGACATTCAATGCTGACCACAGTGTTGTTACTAGTTCAGTTTTTGCCTCTTCTGTGTGTTCAGGAAATTACTTTTCTAGCTTAATGTAACAATATTTTACATCTAACACCTGGCTCAATGTATATTTGTATTATAAAATAATTAGTTGACATGTATATCAAAGATTTTCCTCCTGTGGTTGATGGTTAGGTTTTTGTACTTTATGCTAAGAACTCTTTCATATGCATTATAATATAGAATTCTAAGGAAAAGAAAGAGCATGCAATTTTAATCTCCATGTTGTGTCTTGAAAAGATTGTTACTTACCTAACAAAACACAATTCTGAATGGCAAATCTCAGAATTCTAATCAGTGTTTTGCATAACAATTTAATTCTTTCTGAGGAACCCTGAGGACTTACTTTTAATTGGGAATATACATTCCACCCACATTCATCTCCTTTTCATATTATCTTGCAAAACTGCACCTAAATATTTGTGGAATAAATATAATCTGCATAATATCAACTGTTCAGTTCTTTGAAAACATAATTATTACTCAAGTGTTTTGCTGTTTGTTTGTTTTTTCCACCAAGGCCATGCTTAGATTATTCTAAGAATGTCTGGCAATGACATAATCTCCTTCTCCTGTCCACACTGAGTTTGATTGTATGACTTTCTCTGGACCATGAAACTAAATTAGCAAATATGATCCAAGCAAAGACTTGAGAAACCTTGCATGTTGCAGCTTTCCCTCTCAGAGCTCCTGGAAATGCTTCTACAACCACCTGAAGATTGGGATTCCAGCCTATCCTGGTAGAAGATGGAAACACACACAACAGAAATGCATTGTTTTAGTGGAGGCCCAGTCAGCTCATAGTCAACCCATCAGCCAAGTGCAGATTCATGAGGAAGGCAGGTACTGCTGGAAATAAAACTGGCCAAGTAATTCCAGTCCAAATCTGATGCACAAGATTGTGAGTGAATTACAGCTCGGTATCCATTAAGATCCAGCAATGTGTAGAGTGGTTTATTATACAGCATTGGCTTAACATCATGGCATTGAAAAGGGACTTCAAAGAAGTGAATAAAGTTGTGTGTGCATGTATGTGTACATATGCAGATATATCATATTTACATATCATTATTTTTCAATAGTGTTAAGTCATTTAAGAAAAAAAAAGAAAAAATATCCAAATACCTTCAAAACCTCTCAAACTAGGCTTATAGAATTACTTTTCAAAAGGAATTATGCTCAGACAAAAGTGAAACCTGTTGAATGCCTAGATAGCTGGGGAAAACCAAGATCCCCAGGTTAGTAAACACAGAGTTTCTACTTTGTTCTTCACTGAAGGCTCAGTATTACAGCCATCATTACGAACACTGGAAGCAAACTCCAATTTCCATCTCCCTTCATGTATTATATAAAACACAGTTAACTTTCCTGGAGTTCACTGTCTCTCTATAATGACAGAAATTTGTGGTTCCCCCTGCCTATTGTCCTGTTCCCAGTTAAAGAAATAATTAAATAAGAGCAAAACACAGGATAGGTTTTGGTCTAGCAGTTATGATGTTGGTTGGTTGCATTCCATGTTGGGTTCAGCTCAGCTCCTGGCTCCAGCTTCCTGCTAACATAGATCCTGGGATGCCACTGTGGTAGCCTCAGTCAACGAGTTCCTTACTACTCACAAGGGAGACCTGGATTGGATTCTTGGCTCCCAGATTCAGCCCCGAGCCGAGGATCATCATGTGCACTTGGGGTATGAGCAAGCAATAGTTGTATCCCCTCTCTCTCTCACTCTCTGCTCTCAAATAAGTAAATAAATAATAATTTTTTAGAAATTAAAAAACAATAAAACAAATGCCCCCTCTCTTTCTCTCTGCCTCTCAAATAAGTATATAAATTTTTAAGTAAACAATTTTTTAGAAATGAAAACATAGTGAAACTATTGTCTGATGATATCGATTTTGGAACAGGCTTTCTTGCATGCCATAGCTGTACACTTACAGACGGAACTTTGTGAAGTTCAAGGGAAGAAAATGTTATGCTCCATAAGTTAGTACTAGTCATGATTAATAAAACACAAACTGGCAATGTATAAAAACACATGAAAGTGTTCCTTATGCATTTTCCCCACCCAGAAGTAACCTAACAGGGTTGAGATGTAAAATTAACAGAGGAAAGAAGATGATTTAAGAAATTAGATGAACAGTTTGCTCGCCTAAGATATGCATTCATATGTCTGCACCCTGTGGATATTTCCTTGGTTCCAGTGGGATCCCGGATGAGGTGTGTACAGTGAAAGAGGAAATGAGACTCCAGCCCTCCAAGTGCCAATAATAACTGCACTGTACATAAAGATCTTTGCATTTGACTTTCAGGAATGTTTATCTGAAGCTGAACAACTGGTAACCGTAAATCGGCTAGATTCTCCCAGGGCAAGTCACAGCCCTTACAAAGAGTGTACTGGGAGCATCATAAGAGGAGACCATTTGTCATCCAAATAAAATTCAAGAAGGGGATCTAGGAAGTAATTAATACAAAATTAATGTAATAGTACTCTTTAGGTCTTACTATTTGAGATCCGCAAATTTTTAATAATTCCAAAGTGTTCTCTGAGTTAGTAGCAGAATTTTGCATTACCAAGACCAGCACAATTTCAAAAATATTTGGAGTAATGGGACAAAAATATTCATGAGTGGTCTACGTGCCCTTGTATTCCATCATTTCCTTTACGTTGCACCATTTGATGATTTCTGAACCTGAAACATTAATGCGGGTCATGGCCCATGCAAGCATTCAAGGGCCAGTGCATGAACTCACAACAACTGCTCACCTTCCGCGGTTCCCAATGACATCATAAGTGGAGATGCCAGAGAGCCACCATGCTGGGAGTGTTTATTTGGAAGCCTGGACTTAGGAGACTCAGTATGGAGAGTGAGCAAATGAGCCATTGAGCCATTGAGCCATTGAGGCTCGGAAGCTAATGTGTTAGCGCAACATAACATACCCTATTCTGACCAATACAGGAAACTACTCGGGGGTTGTCAACTTTCTAACATGCCAAATAGGAGATTTTGAAAGGATACAAAATTCCTCACCACATTCCATCATTATGTCAAATAAATATTTTCACACACACCTCCTCACCACCAACAAATACAGAAAGAACATTATTGCAGAACACAGAATTCTTCTTTAAACTCAATAAATGTAGGGTTTTTTCCCCCATAAAATCACTCACTGATTTTTGATTTTTTCATTTTGCTGGGTAAAAATACTTAATCATTAAATAGCACACCTTTCTTCCTTTTGATAATTAAGAACAATGATTCCAGATATTTAAAAAATGGTACAAGAGGGTTATTGAACCAAAGCAATGAAAACAATCCCTGGCAATGCCCAGCTTTACCTGTCTTTTGGTGAGATCCAGATTCTCTGCTATCTTGTATCTCCTCAGTCTAGTCACATAGTTGTGATGGGCAAATTCTGCTTCTAGTCCTTGGATTTGCTCTTGGTAAATGCTGTCCTTTCCTTCCTGGGTTTGCTGTTGACTTCAGACTTGTAATTTCCTTCTTGGGATCTGAAAAAAATTAGTACCAACTCATTCATTCAAATATATGTAATCATGTGATTTACTGTATTCATCATGGCTGCGTTACTGCTTTCCCAAGTGCTGTGCTAGTCTTGGGACAAATGGAGAGTAGAAGCAGTAAAATACTCTCACCTCCATCATGCACAACACATTCCTTGGTTTTCCAATCTTCCTTCAAACAACTGATGACCTAATTGGAGATGTGTCAAATTTTCTCCTTACAAAACATGAACTGTATATAACCACTCATCATATGATATTATAATAAGATGGACAAAATCCTCTCTAGAAAACAATTTTAGATATGAAATTTAGTAAGTTCTTAACACACAGGCTTGAGGTCTAAGTATGAACAGAATGATTCTCCATTTTTTAAGCATTATTTATTTATTTGAAAGGCAGAGCAAGTGATAAAGTGAGAAGGAGAGACAGAGAGAGAGATCCTCCACTCGCTGGTTCACTCCCCAAATGACCACAAAGGTCTTGAGCTGGGTCAACCAAAACCAAGAGCCAGGAACTCCATCTGCATTCTTCTTCTGCTTTCCCAATAGAATTAGCAGGGAGCTTGTTGGAAAGCAGTAGAGCCAAGAACTTGGGTCCCTGCCGCCATGTGTGAGACCCAGATGGAGATCAGGCTTCTTAATTCAGCCTGGCTCAGCCCTGGCCATTGTGGCCATTCAAGGATTAAACCTGTGGATGGAAGATCCTTTCTCTAGTTTCTCTCCCTCTCTATATAGCTCTGCCTTTCAAATAAATAAATAAATCTTTGAAATTAAAAATAGAAGAATTAGAAAATACCTCTATTTAATTATGATACTAAGTATTTTTATGATAACTTAAGTATTGCTATGATAACTAAGACACACAAGCAGACTCTTGGTTACCCAAGAAGCCACATTCATCTGATGTTAAGAGCACAACCTCTGCCACTCACCTGCTTATTCAACCCTACTTCCTTCGTTTCCTGACCTTTAACCCAGAATTCATGTGAAGATGGTTAAATTAAGTAAATAATTTAGATAAATGCCTGCATATTGTAGGATTCAATAATCAATTGTAAACTCTAACCTTTAAGAGAGGACTGTAGCCTAAGGCCTTAGTATTTGGAAATAATACATTTAATACAATGAAGAATTAGAAAACATTTTAAAAAAATAGGAAAAGTTTGTTCTTAAAATGGAGCTCAGTCTAAAATGTAAGAAGTTTAGAATTCACACAATGGGGCCGGCGCCGCAGCTCACTAGGCTAATCCTCCACCTTGCGGGGCCAGCATACCGGGTTCTAGTCCCGATCAGGGTGCCGGATTCTGTCCCAGTTGCCCCTCTTCCAGGCCAGCTCTCTGCTGTGGCCTGGGAGTGCAGTGGAGGATGGCCCAAGTGCTTGGGCCCTGCACCCCATGGGAGACCAGGAGAAATACCTGGCTCCTGCCATCGGATCAGCATGGTGCACCAGCTGCAGCATGCCAGCCATGGTGGCCATTGGAGCATGAACCAACAGCAAAGGAAGACCTTTCTCTCTGTCTCTCTCTCTCTCACTGTCCACTCTGCCTGTCAAAAAAAAAAAAAAGAATTCACACAATGGATAAGTGTGTTCTAATTCACAGTGAAAAATAGCTGAGCTCCTACAAGGAGCTGTATGTTATTTTCTGCCAGCCCACAATGAAACAGAAGGTGTAGCTATGATTTCCAAGGCCCAGTGGCATCCAGAGATGAATTTTTTCCCTCTGAAAGGTTTTTTTGGAAAGTTTGATGAAATATAACTAATCCTAGTCTGCCCAATTAACTAATATCAGATAGTATAATTGTTTGTGTGTGAGTGACTAAGTATGAGTGAGTGTGTGTATGGGTGAGTGTGTGTATGAGTGAGTGTGTATGTGTGACTGTGAGAGTATGCGTGTGATATGTGTGTGACTGTGTAAGTATGGGTGAGCATGTATATGAGTGTGTGTGTGAGGGTGTGTGTGTGTAAGTGTGTAAGTATGGGTGACTGTGTATATGAATGTGTATGAGTATGAGAGTATGTATGTCAGGATGTGTGTGTGTTTCTTCTCTTTTAAAGAGTCCCAGTAAACAGATACATGGATTTACTAAGAATCACATCATGCCTAAATGTTAGAACATACAAAATACTATAACTTGTACTCTTAAATGATTTTAATCAAGACAAAATTTACTAAAAACATTCCTTAGCCCATTCTTTAAAATATTATGCCTTTATTATTTACTAGGATGTATAATTTTCTTCATTTGGAGGGTTTGAGA
This sequence comes from Oryctolagus cuniculus, assembly GCF_051225735.1. Lineage (NCBI taxonomy): Eukaryota > Metazoa > Chordata > Mammalia > Lagomorpha > Leporidae > Oryctolagus > Oryctolagus cuniculus. The sequence continues at coordinate 21,691,596 of NC_142885.1, read as the reverse complement.
AGCAAATAGCTCAGGTATTTCTTTTTTATTTCTGGATGATTAAAAGTCAATAATCTACCTATTTATTTCACTTGCCTTCACAGTAGAAACTGTAAATTATAAAAATAAACAATACATAAAAGTAATGATATAAAGATAATCTTAAAATCTGAGACAACCTGAGTTTCCAGCTCATGTATTATACAGCAGTTTGCTTGCATCTGCTGCTGGAAAGAAATGCCTTGTGATCATTCCCTATTGCAGTCGCACTGGCAAGAAAGATCATAGTCTTTCGGTGAATCTTCTGCAACACATTTCTGATTGCTTTTCTAAAAGGACTTCCCCAATATGAGAAGTCAAAAATCATAGAAGTTCCATTTGTAGGACACTGCTTAAATACCCTTCACAGATAGAATTCTGTTCACATTGACTAAGTAGTACTTGCTTTCCAAAAAAGTAAAATCAGCCAAAGAGAAAATCAGTGCTCTCTAATAAAGTCAATTTGTTGTGCAACATAATGATTTCCTCAAATAACAGGGAAGCTCTGATGTAAACATGTTTGAGAAAAATAACATGCAAATGACAAAGAAAGGCTTCCTCTTCCCGAACTGTGTAAATCGTATCTCCATTGTCTTCTTCATCATTCTTACTATTACTTTATATAGGGAGAGGCTGTGTGCAGGAGGGAGGAGAGAGAGAGAGAAGAAAACATTAAGTGACATTTACTTAGAAAACATACTGAGGCCAGCGCTGTGGCTCACTAGGCTAATCCTCTGCCTGCGGTGCCAGCACCCCAGGTTCTAGTCCCGGTTGGGGTGCTGGATTCTGTCCTGGTTGCTCCTCTTCCAGTCCAGCTCTCTGCTGTGGCCCGGGAAGGCAGTGGAGGATGGCCCAAGTCCTTGGGCCCTGGACCTACATGGGAGACTAGGAGGAAGTACCTTCCTCCTGGCTTTAGATAGGTGCAGCGTGCCGGCCATAGCAGCCATCTAGGGGGTGAACCAATGGAAAGAAGACCATTCTCTCTCTCTCTCTCTCTCTAACTCTGCCTATCAAAAAAAAAAACATACTGAATGTGAGATCCTATGAGAGGAATGAAATGATCATCAAAAAATTTCTGAGTGTAAAATGTGAAGAATTGCTGGCCTAGCCTGTGTAGAGTACACAAGCAAAGAAGGTTGGTAACAAGACTGGTGAAGGCAGAATGGATACAGTAGCAATGATTATGAATAACAGCAGAAGAGGCTTTCATGTGGTGCATAAATGCCTTTCTAGAAGAGGAAGGAGAAGGTGAGGTCAGAGGCACTGATCCTAGTGCATTTCTTGAACAAAAGAGGCTATGAAAGGCAGTGAGTATAGGATTGGCTTATGTGTGTGGAAAAGTGGGAATGGGGAATTGACTATCTTGCTGAAATAGGAAACTCAAAAATAAAGTATCTTTTAAATACCATTTGATACTATAGTCCCTTTTAGAAATGTGTACAGGCCGGCGCCGCGGCTCACTAGGCTAATCCTCCGCCTAGCGGCGCCGGCACACCGGGTTCTAGTCCCGGTCGGGGCGCCGGATTCTGTCCCGGTTGCCCCTCTTCCAGGCCAGCCCTCTGCTGTGGCCAGGGAGTGCAGTGGAGGATGGCCCAGGTGCTTGGGCCCTGCACCCCACGGGAGACCAGGAAAAGCACCTGGCTCCTGGTTCCTGCCATCAGATCAGCGCGGTGCGCTGGCCGCAGCGCGCTGGCCGTGGCGGCCATTGGAGGGTGAACCAACGGCAAAGGAAGACCTTTCTCTCTGTCTCTCTCTCTCACTGTCCACTCTGCCTGTCAAAAATAAAAATAAAATAAAATAAAATAAAAAGAAAAATAAAAAAAAGAAACGTGTACACATAGCATATACCCTATGGTGAAAGTGTGATATGTGATGTATGTGACATGTGACAATCACGAGTAGTTTGCTGTACAATGTACTATGAAATACACAGATAAATATGATATACTACCTACCTAGAAGTACCTTACAATCAAGTTTTGGATACAAGTGACCTAAAATTAACCATAAATAATTATAAATAGTAGTCCTTGGGGTACTATCAAGCTATCATGCGTTAAGGGTTAATACTTTGGGATACATAAGCTTTTTCTTTGCTAAATCAATTTATGGGAAATAGCAATGATAATACCATGAAGTGGGTATTTTGTTAAGCAGTTAAGAAGCTGCTTGGGACACCCACATTGCATATTGGAGGGCTTGAGTTCAAGACCTGGCGTTGCCTCCAATTTCAGCTTCTTCTGACTCCTATGCTGGGAGGCAGTCCCATGTGCTTGGGGCCCTGTCTCCTACATGAGAGATGGAGTTTAAATTCCTAACTTGAGGATTTGGTTTGATCCAGCCATGGCTACTGTAGGCATTTGTAAGTGTATCAACAAATGGTAAGTCTCTTTCTCTTTACCTTTCAAATAAACAAATAAATAAAAATTTTAAACAGGAATTTTAATTCTGTTATTATGTATGCATTTCAGAGACTAAACTGAATATTATGTTAAACAAATTTTCTAGGACAGTAGCTTTAACTGAAATCTGATATATTTTTTAAAAGCCAAATTTTAGATTAGATACAAAAAAAATTTCTACACCTACTTCTAATTTCTCCCAAATGGCATATGAGTAAGTTTATGTGAATGTAAGTAAGTTTATGTGAATCTGAAGATTTCACCTTGCAGATAATCCAAGGGTACTGATTGTGTATTGGATCAAGGCACTCCATCCAAACCTATACTTTGATTTTTTCATATGTCATATATCATGGCTCATAACTTTTGAAATATTTAATAAGTTTTTTGAATTATATACTAGATAGAAGATAGCATTTCATTACACTGAGGGGGGAAATGAACTGGGATTGTATATTTTTCTTGTACTTAACATGTAAGCTGGCACTCTCAAAAAGGGACATGATTTGTTCCTAAATGTTATTGACCAGCATCCCTACCCTTGCATACACACAGCACACAGAAACACGAGTGAAGCACATCATTTGTTTCATATGGCAATAACTGTCAGAGTAGAAAATAAATCTTAGTAGCCGCACATGTTTTTAAAGTTTTGCACTGATTAACCAGAACTCTGGCTAAAATCAGTTTGTAATGGGCATATTTTTGCTTAAAACATTTACAGATTCAGAAAAGAAGAATGACTTGGGGAAAATTGCAGAAGGTTTGACACCTGAAGACTTGAGTTGAAAATCATTGCAATTTGCCGCTTCCATGGTCTTCTAAGCCAATTCTCTTTTCAAGTTCAGATTCCTAATCTATAGAATCCATGCATGATTGTTGCAAGCAGAAAATTGAGAGAATTTAAAGTACAGATGTGGGAGAGAGAAAATAAGTTTAGTAATAACACTTACTATTGACAATATCAAATAAAATGTACCATGAGTGAGATTTAATTAACTGAAAACAATTTTTAAGGATTTACCTTAGTTTTTTTGAAAGGTAGAGTGACATAGAGAGAGGGAAAGATAAGGAAAAAGACATCTTCCATCTGCTGATTCACTCAGGAAATGGTTCACTCCCCTCAATGGTTGGGCCAGACCAAAGCTAAGAGCCTGGAACTCCATCCAAGTTTCCCATGTGGGGAGCAGGCGGGACCCAAGGACTTGGGCTGTCTTTTGCTGTCTTCTAAGGCACATTAGCAGGGAGCTGGACTGGAAGAAGAGCAGCCATGACTCAAACTGGGCTTCAAATGGAACGCAGGCTTTGCAGGTGGCAGCCTAACCTATCGCACCAAAATGCTGGCCTCTCAACTGAAATTTTTACTGACACATTTACTGGTATTTTAATTCCACTTAAATCACTTCACTGTCACTTGACATGTAGCATTTAGTAAAATGCATCTTTCTTTTCTTAAAAAATGAAATTCATTTTATAAAGGAGGTGATGCTCTTTCTACTAATACATATTTTTAAAAACTTGGCTGTGCTCACAATTCCTTTGGCCCATCAGTTAGGGTTAAGTATGCTTGCTTTTTAAGAAATAAAAGTGTTTTAGCAGGTCTGAGTGCTTTTATTTCTCTCATATTATCTTTTTATAGCTCTGTTACTAAAAACGCCTCAAACTGAAGCATGTCAGTTTTTAAATATAATTTAATGACATTGTCATCTACTTTCAAAGTAAGTCAAACTAAAAAATGTTTATATATATTTTATGTATGTGTGCAAATAATTCAGGGAGAATGAAATTAAAAGATAAGTTTGTGGGGTTGTGACACAGTCTCCTTCTGCAGCACCAGCATCCCAAAACACCAGTTCATATCCCAGCTGCTCCACTTCCGATCAAGCTCTCTGTGGCCTGGGAAGGCAGCAGAAGATGGCCCAAGTGCTTGGGCCTCTGCACTTGCATGGGAGACCTGGAAGAAGCTCCTGGCTTCGGATCTGCCCATCTCCAGCCATTACAGGCATTTGGGGAGTGAACCAGCAATGGAAGACCTCTCTCTCTGTAACTCTGCTTCTCAAGTAAATGTATAAATCTTAAAAAAAAAAAAGTAAAAGTATAATCTGAAAAAGTACTCTTTCTTTGTAATTTATGTTCAATAGCATTTATTTTAAATGCATGATAACTTCCTAATCTGAAGAAAGTAAGCCTACATTTGAAACTCACTATATTTAAAATATCTTTCTGAGCAGCCTTAGCTATAGAGAAATATGAAGATAAATTTTGTTGTTAATCATTGTATACAAAATAAACTTGAATGTTTGTCATTGCTACCTAGTGTAATTTAAATATATTGATATAAAAACCTCTACCTCTCAAATAAATGTTTTTTAAAAAGATAAGTTTATGTCAGTGTGAAGAACTTTTAAAACTATATACACTTTTGGCCGGCGCCGCGGCTCAGTAGGCTAATCCTCCGCCTTGCGGCGCCGGCACACCAGGTTCTAGTCCCAGTCGGGCGCCGGATTCTGTCCCAGTTGCCCCTCTTCCAGGCCAGCTCTCTGCTGTGGCCAGGGAGTGCAGTGGAGGATGGTCCAAGTACTTGGGCCCTGCACCCCATGGGAGACCAGGAGAAGTACCTGGCTCCTGCCATCGGATCACCGCGGTGCACCGGCCACAGCGCGCCAGCCACGGTGGCCATTGGAGGGTGAATCAACGGCAAAAGGAAGACCTTTCTCTCTGTCTCTCTCTCTCACTGTCCACTCTGCCTGTCAAAATAAATAAATAAATAAATAAAATAAAAACTATATACACTTTTTAAATAATATGCAATTTTCATGAACTTTAAAGATTTCCAACATGCATAGCTCCAAATCTTTTGTACCCCAAAATAAAATTACACTTTAATTCCATTTTCCATGAACCCTTTGAAATCCTCTCAGATTTATAGTTTAAATATTTTAAATGTTTTAAATTGAATCATCATTTGTCACAGATGAATTTAGTCAAATGTATGCAAGTTTTTTGGTACATACATAAAAACACTTCTAGAATTTTGATCATCACTCACTAAAGAAATTTCAGAATCCTCTTTATTTAAAACTAATTTGTGTGGTGCAGAATGGGGAAATTGCTCTGACTTGTACAATTGGCCACGTTCGATGAAACATGTTCCCTGCACACAGGGAATTTCAAAGCTGAAAGCTAAGATGACATCAAACAGCTCTTGAACTTCCAGAAAATTTAACAACTGGCTACCTGAAGCCCCTATTAACCTGTTCCATCACACTCAAGACTGCAACACTTTACTGTTTCAAAAAAAATGAAATCCTGGTGTTCAAAAGCTGTCATACAATGTTGGATAGTGAGAACACGTTAAGAGAGAAGTTTGATGAGTCTAAGAGGATAGGGTTACTTCTTTCACAAGTGATGTTAATGATCAGACACTAGTATTTAGAGTGGTATTCTATTTTTTTTTTTTACATTTTAAGCTTTTATTTAGTGTAAAAGATGCATAGGAGAGTGAGGGCTTTATTTCTAGGAGAGAGATAGATCTGCGTTCACACCAAGTACCAGGAACCAGCCACGTGGAAGAGCATCCAGGCCAGGAAGCATAGGGCAGGTTGGCCCGAAGGCCATGTGCCCTGTGAAGAGTTAAAATTGTATATGTGCGGGTGTAAAAAGTTAAGCTTAAGCTTACAGGTTTAAACCTTCCTGGTGCAGCTGTGAAAATAAAACAGAGTGAAGTAGCACCCTGACAGTAGGGACTCCATTTTGGAGCACTTGAGACTCCATTCTGGGAAAGCACCCCCCCACACCGTGAGACTGATCTGAAACTATGATCTCAAATAGTCAGACAATAGCAGTGCACTACATCACCCTTAGCAACGCACAAAAACCCCCTAGCATGATTGCTCAAGCTTAAAAATAAAAAGGTTGCACCTGGGTTACCTGAGCTAATAATGAAGATGTGATTTGTCTATGTCTTAAGATCATAATTGCTGATTGTAAGATATTAGCAACCGCTTAGCAACCGTGTATTCTCTCCCCCTCCCGATTTTGCGGTTTTTGCCTTTATAAACCCTATGCTGTAGTTCCTCGGGGCTCCTCTGTCCTTGTATGTTCAGAGAGCCCCAACATGTTGGATCAATAAATCTTTAACCCTTTGCTGGTTGCATGAGAGAAAAGTCTCTTGGAGTCGTTCCTCGGGCAGTGGGCTTTTTCTGACCCTAACACCCTGAAGGCACAGGGCTGCAGCCAGCCCCCTACTGGCAAGAGGCCAGGGTGACAAAAAGGAATAAAAGGGGGGATAGACACACTATGTCACAGATTTTTAATCCATTATCAAAGGAGAGTGGCTAATTAACCTGATTGGCCAGTGGGTGCTCAGATGTGGCCAGGTAGGGGCATGAGGTCACACAGGGGTGTGGCAAAGGCATGGTCTTCCAGCTCACAAGCCTAATCAATTTTAACCTGTATGCCTGTCTACTTCATTTCCCCCTCAGAGACTTCATCCCTTAATCCTAAGGGAAGTTGATAGGTGTAGAATTATCTCTTCTGTAAATGCTTCCTGTTTATGGGGGCATAGTGCAGGCTCTGCCTATGGGTCTGGAATTCTCCGCATAGCCTATCTAACAAATTCGTTTTGTGAGCGGGAGCAGTCTTGGTCATTGCCAATGTCTGTGTCCCCTGCATGGTCAGTTACGCCCAGAAGTTGAGTTCTGAAACATATAAGTTTGCTGATTAGCATAAATGAAACTGGAACAAAACCAATTATAAGTGGGGTGCCCCTTAAGATGAAAACAATGTATTTTTCAGATTCCCAGATAGTGGGTAGTGATAAGTTACCCTTATGTAGATTATAACCCATTTAGCTTGAGTATAGAGAATTATAATAGAATAACTCATTAGGTAGCTTTATTCTCAATAACAGTTCCCAGAGATAATGAAGAAATGCAGGTACAGCATTTTTGCCTTAAGGTACAGCAGTCTTGATGTGACAAAGGCAAAACTTTACTTATCTTATTGCTTTGAAGAGGTACTAAGGTCTCTGATTGGCTTACAGGAATAATCAGGAATGTCTTTCGCATTCACCTGTGAATATTTAAGAGGCAGAAGTTTAATCCTAATTTAATGGAGGTAGTCATGCTCAATATCACCTGGTAAGATCCCTTTCATTTAAGCTGAAACTGATCTGAAGAGAATCTTATGAATGGTTTGCTCAGGAATTGTTAATGTTGGAGTTTTTGTTAAAAACTCCTTGATTCCTTGGATCAGCTTTTGTAGCTCCCATGCCCAGCGCATTGTGTCTATGTCAGAGGCTTTTTAAGCAAACACAAGGCTTAGAATCCAAATCCTGGAATCCATAACAACTTTTGTAGCTACACTTTTCAGTACAGAGTCTGCATCAGGGCCTCTTTAAAGCTGTATACAAAAGCTTGGAATTCAAATCTTGGAATCCAAATTCCACAGAATTTCATCATTCTCAGAAATCTCCTCAGCTGCCTTTAAATAGCTGACCCTATGTTAAAACATATGAGACAGAAATTTCACAGAAAGACATGTATCCAAGATTTTACATTTGAGGCACTTAATAAACTTTAAATAAATACCTAAGAATACAGGCATTGGAGCTTGACACTTAGCCACAACTAGAACTTATGATGCATAATATCACATAATAGCACAAAGTAAATTTTTGGAGTTAAGTTTTACCATTAATGTTAATACTGTAGCTCTTTTGAGAACAGAGGTCCTACATGGGAAGTTAGTACACAGTGACTCCTGTTGTTAATTTAACAATTAACACTCTTATGTGTGACATCAGTGATCACCTGAGGCTCTTGACATAAGCTGCCTAGGCCATGGAAGCCTTTTGAGTTTCACAAACTCCATCAGTATTCAGAGAAGCCCACAAGCAAAGTGGAAGTCCTCTCCTCCCTCTGGAGAAAAGTACATTCTACTTTGATGACCACTCCTTTCCACTGGGGTCTCACCCAGGGAGGTTCTCCACATAGGGACACTTTTTCCACGAGTGCCCTGGATTTCCATGCCTGAAATGCTCTTGTGGGCTTTCTAGCCAGACCAGAATGCCTTCAGGGGTGATTCTGAAGTCACTGAGTGTTACTTAAGGAGATTGCCACTCTATGAGTCTGCTGTAAGGACTCCCTCCCATATTGGAGCATTCACTCCTCTTTAATTTTATTTACTATTAGAAGTTAATACTTAATCCTATAGACAGGATCACTTTAAAACTTAAGATGTTAGCATTACCATCTAGCCCAAGGGGATTTGCGATCCCATATCAAGTTTTAAACTGTACCCTTAGAAGTAAGTCTGTAGGAATGTATGCAGAGCTATACAGCTTTACAGTCTCTGTAGGACCTGAGAAAATAAAAACAGACACAGGTCTTCATGAGCTTAATTATTTTATTCTTAAGCATATTACATGGATACATTGTATTAGCTATAATTTCTTAATCCTTCTAGTCAAAGGGCCTCCCAATTATTAAGTGTAGATCTGTCATGGAGTCTCCAAAGGAGCAGATGTAGAACTAACCATAGTTAAATCACCTTGTGGGGCCAGTGCTGTGGTGCACTAGGCTAATCCTCTGCCTGAAGAGCCAGCATCCCATATGGACACCGGGTCTAGTCCTGGTTGCTCCTCTTCCAGTCCAGCTCTCTGCTGTGGCCCAGAAAAAGCAATTGAGGGTGGCCCAGGTGCTTGGGCCCTTGCACTGCATGGGAGACCAGGAGGAGGCACCTGACTCCTGGCTTTGGATCAGCGTAGCTCCAGCTGTTGTGGCCATTTGGGAGGTGAACCATTGGATGGAAGACCATTCTGTCTGACTCTCTCACTGTTTGTAACTCTACCTGTCAAATAAATAAATAAATTCTTTTAAAATCACCTTGTAACCTGGGGAGACAGGAGGTAAATAGGGCTAAGCTTTGGCCCAGTTATATCTCTGATCATCTACCTTAACACGTAATCTGACATCTCAGAGCTACTATACCTATTATAGAGCTTAATGTATAAAATCACACTCAGAGAGAAAAATAAGGAAATAACATTGTAAAATCTCATTCAGAGGTGAAAATAACAAACTAACATAATAAAATCCAGCTCAGAGGTGAAAGTAACAAGCTAATATAATAAAATATGATTTAATATACATTGCTCTCTTAATCAGCCATGTAGTATGTGGTTGGTCATGGGGGCCACCACCTTGGGGTGGAGTCTGTTGCCCATCTTACTATGAGGGTGGAAGTTCCCATGGTGGGTCTCCATCTTGGGGCATAAGTCCCACCCTCCACATAGAGTGGTATTCTAAAGTTCAACTGTAATGCTCAGAACATTTTTCTGATTCATTATTTATATTTCTTGCTGTGTTGATCTGACAAAGAACCCATTGAAATATATAAATTGCTCTGCTGAAGCCATGGTATACAAAGAAAATCCTCAGCACTGTTGTACATAGTGAAATATATTTCTTTTCAATCATATGTAACACAAGTGTACATGCATTAACAATTGCTACTCATAGATTATTGGGATATCCAGCAATGATCACCACATCCAAATGTTTTGTTCTTTAAATTAAATAATAGATATGTCCATCCCAAAGCATAGAAAAAATTATAGCACAAAGAACTTCCCTTTGAGATCTCAATATTAGAAAGCAAAAGTAGAGAAATGGTTTCACACCAGTGGGAAGAAACTACACATTTCTCCTGATTGTAAGAACATGTTTCTTTCAGGATAGATATTGGAATCATTTATAATAATTCTACACTGGTGTTACTTAAGGGATTGGCAACTCAGCTTTGGAAGTAATAGAGAATCCAAATTGGCAAGACTCAACTCAAAAGAAGCCTTGCTCAAATCTCACTTGACCACACTTTGAAGCACTGTACAATGTAGCTGAAGCGTACAAGTACCTGCTCTCTAGAAAAGAGCTGTCTTACATGGGGTGAACAGAAGGGAAGTTGCCACAGGAATACACAAACACATCTTGTCTTCTGGGTAGTGTGCATGGGTATTTTTGAGTAGTCAAGTTTTGTGTGTTTCTACACATGTACTGTGGCATTCCTAAAGATAAGTTTTCCTGCCTTATACCTAATATTAATTACAATATCAAGGGGAATCTTCCCTACTGCAAAACACTAAACATGAATAAGAATGTTTTTATGATTAAACTCCCTGTTAGTAGCCACACAGCATAATTAATCTGCCCTGCAGCTCTATTGTGTGGTGATAGCTATGGGAATGAAAATGGCAACAGCCTTGTCATTTTGTTTGCTACCTAACAGTTGTAATCCTCTATTTTCTATATATTGCCAGCTTCATAGATTCCTTAAATGGCCAAATGTGATAATATCCAGGAAATCACTTTACAAGCTGTCCCATAAATAAGTATGGAATGTCATCCGAGAAGTGTCTATGGCATATTGAAAACATATTTTCACAACACGGTTGTACTTTATTCCAACTCTTATATTAGATTAAGTGACATCTGTTCTCTATTCTCATCTCTCTCATATACTTACACAACCAACTCCTTCTACTCTGGAATATACTATCCCTCAATTGAGGGAGAGGCTCCTCTACAACACAGAAGACTTAAGTGTGAGAAGGTATGTCAAACTTGGTAAAGTTCATGCCAGTGAAGGCCTGGAGTGTTAGAGATACTGTTCCTTACTTGATTATATTTTAATGCCTTTATTTTGAAAGAGCTCTGTTATATACTTAGCTATAAAACAATGTCACATGAAAAAAGAGTACTGCATGGAACATGATAAGGTTTTATAATGAAGAGTTGTTATAATTCAAAATTATATCTAATAACAAATTTCGCAAGGTTGCCAGGATTTTTCACTTAAAAAAATCACACTGACATACAACTAAAGTCCAGAATATGAAAAAATGATGAACAAGTTAGCAAATCTGTGTCCATCCTTCCTTTTGAAGGTAGTAATTTATTTCAATGGTGTTTTCTCTTTATATTCCATTGTTCTCAATCACTATATTCACTGTGTTCAAGTGCTTACTTCAAAATGTATTTGCCACATTAAATCAAATTCTTATATAGTATTATCCACGTATCCAGTAGGTTTACATGCATATCCATTGAAAAATAAATATAGCATATGTATTTATCACAATAAATAAATCATAGGGAAAGCTTACACTTTAATATTCACAAATAAAATTCAATATTTCAGGGGAAAGCCTTAATATGGGTATTTAATTTGTTCTAAGAAAAAAGTTTTTTTTTCAAATTAGGAGAAACATAGATTTCTGTTCTGAAAAATGAATAATCATGCAATTCTCATAAATCTTTAACACTCAAACATACACAGAGTGGGTGTTGGAAGAACATTCTCAATGATAATATTTACCTATAATGTAAGTTTGCCTCATGAGCTCATCAGGACAGTGTCTCAAAGACATCCTGTACTTTAAAGATTAATGGTAAGGCTGGCACCACGGTTCACTAGGCTAATCCTCCTCCTGTGGTGCCGGCACCCCAGGTTCTAGTCCCAGTTGGGGCACCGCTTTCTAGTCCTCTTCCAGTCCAGCTCTCTGCTGTGGCCCGGGAAGGCAGTGGAGGATGGCCCAAGTGCTTGGACCCTGCACCTGCATAGGAGACCAGGAGGAGGCACCTGGCTCCTGGCTTTGGATCAGCACAGTGTGCCAGCCGGAACAGCCATTTGGGGGGATGAACCAACAGAAGTTAGACCTTTCTCTCTGTCTCTCTCTCTCTCTCTCACTTTCTAACTTTGCCTGTCAAAAATTAAAAAAAAATAAATTAAATGGTAAGGTAGTCCAGACATGCAGGCCATAAACAGATTTTAGTAAATTCTACAGCTAAGCTCAAAAGGCAAGGGTCTACTTTGATGGTACTATTGCTTTGTCTTCTCATGTTACACTATTTCCTTTCCTTAGCAATCTTACCTATTCATGAAAATCCTCAAGGATCATATTCTAGGTTCCAAAAGGTAAAGAGAGGAAGCTCAATTTTATGGAACAGGAAACTAAAGCTTCTGTGAACAGTCCTTACATATTAGCGGAACTTTCTAACTGTAGGAGCCAACAACAAGTTATGAAAAATTTCATTACAGCAACTTTCCCAAAATGTCTAGAATGTAAATTTCTCAATTTAAGAGATAACCATTTAATACAACATAAGACTTTTAAATTTTAATCAACTTCAAGAAAATAATCAATTTTCCTAGGATTACCATGAATGCATTAGCTCATCTTATAAAGAAATGACTTCAGAATTCTTTTATTTTTGAACTTATCATTTTACAAACTGTTTTGAAGGGCTCATAAGACAAACTCAACTAATGGAAGCAGAATAATATCAGAAGAATGTCTTTTACTCACTTGTTGAAGTAAGGGAATCTAGTCTTCAAAATTATGACTATTAATTTGTTGATTGCATCAGGCTAGAGATACTCCTGTGGCATTCAAATCCTTCCTTAATGATGTCCGCTATTTATTTTAAAAATTAATATTAATTATGTCATAATAGCATTATATTTATATATCAATATGATTGTAATATTTAAGAAGCCATTAGGACTTAGTGTAATACTTGCTTCTCTGAATTATTATTAACTGCATAACTAATGAGTATTCATATGAAAAACAGCTACTTTGAAAAAGAAAGCTTTATTAGCATTCTTTAGTTGAATAAAAAGACAAGTTTGAGCCATGCACTCCAGATGTGGGGATCGCTTTGTTTCTTTAAAATGGAGCCAGCTACACAGGGACAATAATTGGAGAAAGAAGGAGAAATCACATCACCAGCCTTTGCAGGAGGGATTGTGCCCCTTTTTTTTTGGAAGCTGCATCATCCTTACTGGGACAGAGGCAGGCAGGTCAGGCCAGAGAACTGATCTGGGTCCTTCATTGTCACTCTCAAAGTCTTACATAAAATTGTCTCCACATTCCATAGAAATGCCATGGTTTTTCAGGAAAAATACAGACCTGAGACAATAGTTTATTTTGCCTGGAACTACAGTTCCCAAACTGAAAAATTACTGCCAGAAATAGAAATGAGTTTGGAAAAAAGTTTCTCTGAACTGAGATGCAGGAAAGTGCTCCTGCATTAATTCCCTGGTACTCTGGGACCCCAATCAAGGGTCCTTTGTTAAGAACCTCTCAAAGTGATGAGTCACTCACGGGAAGTGGGAAGCTTTGGGTCTGCAGTCTACTTACCAAGGGAATTCCCTTTTCCTCGGGCACCCCCTTGCCAGCAGAGGTATAAAAAGGCAGCAGGAAGGCCTACCTGGTGATGAGGCATTGCCCAAGTGTGGGCAGCCAGGTCATTCACTCACTAAGGCACAACCGCCCTGGGCTCTGGGCAGGGCTCTCACAACTCCTTGAGTCCCCCAAGCATCCGCTGCTCCTGGGCTTCCCCATCTTTGTTTCCTTGTACTCTTTCCTTAAGCATGGCAACTGCTCCCCAGGCTGATCCATCCCCATGTCTTCCACAATTCGCCATTGTCAACATGTTACTTACCATGTGACTTCCACTCAACCCATATTTATTGAATATTTGCAGTGGGAGGTATTCTGTTCCTCACTAGGAAACTGATGAGTAAATAATATACCATGTGACTTAATTAAGTAGCTTATGGAAGTAGTGGGCTTGTGTTGGGTGGAAGGTGGGGTGTTGGGGGTATGGGAAGTGGGGGTGGTACAGGAGGGCAAATCATGAACAAGAATAAAAATAAGTTCATAAATATCTAGTAACATCAAAGTACTGATTGAGTGACTGAAGAGAGATGCAAACATCCATTGGTCATCAAAGAAGAAAAGGGCACATACAACTGGGGAATCATGAAAAGCTTTCATGAGCAGATCAGGTGTACCACGGCTCTTAAAGAAAGGACAGAGCCTCTACAGTGGCAGAAAAGGGCTTTCCAGGTGACAAGAAATATAAAAGCAAAAAACATGAGCAGGAGGCATAAAACAGTATCTGGAGTACAAAATACAGAAGGGAGCGATGAGAAACAGATTCCAGAATGATAGGTTAAGGCCATGTGGGGCCTTGAATGAATGAAAGCTGAGAGAGGCAGTTGTTTATGAGCTAAAAAAGTGTTGTCACAACAGAGAGGAAGGGGATTAGCAAAAGTACAGGCATCTGATCTAGGGGACCATGGGCCCTGAAGACTAGACAGAGACATGGTGATGCTGACAAGCCATCATGAAGCCAGGAATGAGCTGAAGTCCAGCAGAGTCCAACATTCCAGGAAGAGTAGGGATAAATTTCACTCACCTTAAAAGACTAAAATTCTGCCCCTTTTTTCTACACTGCCAATAAAACTCTACTGCAAATTATATTTGGTTTGGATTTTTTTTTCTCTTCCAAAACCCCTAACAAATAATGAGTTGCCTATACACTTATTTGTTTGGTTTAGTGCTGTACTATATATACATATTTCTTTCCTGGGCTTCTAAAATATCCTGAATCTAATCATTAACATTTTTCTACATTTCCATACTTTTAATAAGCAATCTCAACTCATATATTCTAACATAATTGCACCCAGGGATATCTTTGCTAATGTTCAGTAGTAATAATGCCTTTTCCACCACACAAGGCTTACAGAGCAATCCTCAATTAATTCCCAACTAATCTTTATTTTAAAAAATTCACAAGTGAATAGTCCTCCTGCTTCCCACATCCTCATGCCCTGTGTTGGGGCAGCTTCATTGCACAATGTATGGCTGGAAACCCAGCAGGCCCAGATGTTTTCATGGGAGAGACGCTGCACCCCCTCAAAATTCTCTATGTCCACTCTCTGCAAATCCAAGATGAACGCTTTATCCCCACTGTCCTGCTAAAAGTGCTTCAAATCTCCTTTAGGAACTCCTTCTGCTTGTCAGCTACCTGACTGGCAATTCTGGAATTCAGACTGGAAATTCGAATAGACTGAATCTTACATGAGGCTATGAAGGTTAATGATTCTATGTTGTTAATTGCCACTGATTCTATTAAGCTTTCTTACTTTTCCCCTGGAAATTCTACCCTAGTTTCTGGCATGTTCCCCAACATTTCCCAGAAAAAATGGTCTCCTCCCTGTTCCTCTAGGGGCCTGGAACTCTCCCTAGTTAACCTTACATTTTTGAATATGTTTTATTGTTTGCCTTCTCACTTCCACAATACCATTTTCTGACACTCATATCCATTGTTATGGCACATTTGACTGCATTTTAATTGCATATCTATCACTTACTGATCTAACATCTCAGTACCTCTGAGTCCATTTGTCTTTTGATAACTGCCCAAATTCAATGTTTATACATTGTCCTCAATTAAGAATGACTTTAAGATGCATATTTGTCCTCAAATCCATGCTTGCATTTTCTTCTAAAAAACAGCTGGTTGATGCAAGTGTTTATTTTTTAAAAGTTCTTTTGTAAAATCATGCTCTTTTATGTTTCACTTTTAAAGATGCTTCATTTTTTATCATATTTAGTTTCTCTTGGTGTTGGAGTTCTCATAATCTCTTGTTCTGATGAGAAGGTCCCTCTTTCAGCAGCTGAAGATTAAGAAGGTTGGTCCTTATGTCTAAACCCACAGGACACTTCAGAGGAAGGAAGGGTTCTGCACTTGCAGTATCCCATACATTAGCCACACACAGATATGGTGTGCATGGAATGTGGTTCACTGAATCAATGGATTGCATTTTTAAGTTTACCTAATTAAAATTTAAAAAGCCTTAAGTGGCTATTGGTTCCCTTACTACACAGCATGAAAGAGCATTATAATGGAACAGGCAGGAATGTTTGTGTCCCAGGTGGATTGAGCACCTGGTTTGCAGTCACTGTTGCAGTCCTGGCTTCACTTCCAATTCCAGCTTCCTGCTAATGTATTGGGAGGCAGCAGGTAATGAATGAAAAACTTAAATCAGGGCCACCCACACAGGAGACCTGGATGGAGTTCCAGGCTTCTGGCTTTGCCCTGGCCCAACCCCAGCTGTGGCAGCCATTTGCAGAATGAATCAGCAAATAAGATATCGCTTTCTGCCTGTGTCTGTCTCTCTGTTCCTCTGACTTTCAAATAAATAAAATAAAACAAATATTTTTATAAAAGGGAATATTACAATTATCACTGATAACCACAGATACAAGCCGTGCATTGTAGTAAATCTGTAATGCCTTGTTGGGCAGACATGTCTGAAAAGAATGACATCCAGAGGACAAGTGCTTGTGTCTTAGGACTTCTCATTGAGAAAAGAGATTCTTCTTGTCTTGGAATTCTCAACCCTGATGGTGTGTAAGAATCACCTGAGGACTTTTTGTAGGCTGACAGTGTCCCGATGAAATGATGAGACACTTGGGACTTGCACCAAATTACTGGGAAAAATGAGAACAGAGACTAGGATGGCAGAAATGAGCTGTCATTTGTCACGTGCTGAGGAACACTGAACAGGACATGCACATGTCCCATACTCCATTCTCCCATCTCATGCTATGATTTCCATGTATTGTCATATTTAACACATGGAAGCTCCACTCTAGATGAACTTAATTGTAATCCAAGAGGCTTCTGTATCTTTGGAAAAGGCTTGTATTACTCCAGTGCTCACAAAATTTAAGAATCACTGGTTTATGAAGAAGTCCTCATGCACAGAGAATATGAACTATCTTTCCTTAAGATCCAAAGAGATCAGGAAAAAGGAATCAATTTAATAAACAATATTTATTAAAAAAAACACTCATCAAGGAGCAGGCTTTGTGGCATGGCTGGTTAAGCCACTGCTGGTGACATTGGCATCCCATATCAGAGTGCAGCTTTGAGTCCCAACTGCTCTGCTTCTAATCCAGCCTCCTATTAATGCACCTGATGGTCCAAGTACCTGGGCTCCTGCTACCCATGTGGCAGACTAGAAAGGAATTCCTGGCTCCTGGTTGCTGGCTTCTGCCTGGACCAGCCCTGGCTGCTTTGGGTATTTGGGAAGTGAAGCAGTACATGGAAAATCTGTCTTTCTTTTCTTCTCTGTCACTCTGCCTTTCAAATTAGTAGATAAATAATCTTTTTATAAAAAGAAATTAAAAGACTGACCAAAATGCATTGCCATGTGCATTATGTTAACTCCCTTACAGAAAATAATGGTAACTGTGTTGCACAAGTAGATTTGCCACCAACTTTCCTTTCTAGGTGGTTTATGGAACCTATCTCAGAAGATCCCATGGGAAGATTACTGATGATCTGCCCCGCCCTCCCTTTCCTTGTGCTTTATTCACTGGCCAGGCCACCCATGTGGTCATCAGTGTCCCAGATCCATGGTCCCTAATCCTGTAGCACTGTTTGACAAGGGTTAACAATAATCCTCTGCAAAGTGGATCATACAGACACAGACATCCTGGACTGAAGCAGCATCATTCTATCAAGGTCCTCATAAAAGGGATTTTTAATCTATTTTTTAAAGCCAGTGAATTTTAAAAATTTGAAAGCAGTTTATTTTTATTTAACTCACCAATGTTTGTGCCACTATCAAATAGTACAATGCAGCTTGCTTAATAGTCCTTATTTTTCCCAAATGTCCAATAATTTCAAGTTTTATTTAGTATTTGACATTTTAAAAAAGATGAGCTGACTATATATAATGTTCAATAATGCATAAATGTATAAAATGCATAAAGCTCAACAATGCATAACTCTGCAGAGATGGCTATAGCATCTCACATCTCATCTAAAAGTAATGCCACAGGATATTCATACATATTGGTTAATAGGAAATTGGATTTCATAGTTACCAGATTATTAAAAGTATAGACACCATATATTTTAAAATACACATTTTTAGCTTGGTTATGATAAACTTTTTAATAAATGTGCACTT